>NC_092872.1:617530672-617843025 GCF_028372415.1 Notamacropus eugenii | reverse complement strand
CTTCATTTGACTGATTTCATAAGCATTTGCTTATCTTATAAAGTCTAGATTATCCTATTTTTGCTTTAAGTGAAGTGGAGGGAAGGGTTAATTGATTCAATTGACTTCTTCCCTCTCATCCTTACACTGGAATGAAGGAGAGATCAATGGTACCCAGTTTTGTCCACCTATGTGCCAAACCAAGGCTGATGGCATAGAGGAGCACTGGAAGATTGTTTTGGCATGATTTTTACTGTGCTTATTATAGCAAAAGGAATATGCCCTAATCACAACTTTCATCTTGTAGCTTCCTGCCACCATCTTGCTTCCTGGAGAAAATTGTTTTCTGTTGGTCTTCTGGTGCCACAGTGTGGTTGCAGTTAAGCTTGAGAAGCATATAATGACCCAGAATGGAAATCTCCTAAAAAGGAATCCGTATGACACTAGTTCCACTCCTCTCTGGTACCACTTGCCAGCCCAAGTTTAGTCTGTTAACTTGTTAGGTTCTTTGGTCTTGTTTGTTTGTTTATTTGTTTATAGAATTATAGAAATTACACTAATTATATGTGTACTAATTATAGAAATACATGTGCAGCTCCTATTCAGTGCATTCTCTGCCAAGAGATGGAGTGGCAATCACAAATTTAAAAGTAAAGCGTTTAATCGTAACAAATGGCAAAGAAAACAAAGAAAATAATGTAATGACATTATCCACTGTTCCATTTCTTTATGACCATTTACCATAGGCTCTCATGCTTGTGAGGAAAAGAGGGAATCCCCAAGAAACTCATGCTCCAAATTGGGAAAGGTTTTGCCATAGCTGGGAAACCTCCCTGGTATAATGTAGTCACACTGGGGAAGGAGTATTCTGTTGCCCAACGAGTACAATCCACACACCTAGTCCTTACCTAATTCTCAGTAGACAGCAGGAGGGGAAGCAGCAGACTGGGTACAGGATGATGAGAAAAGTTACAGTTGTCTCCTATGACTCGAGAGGATCAGAATTTCTGTAGTGTCATAGTTCACATAGTGACTCCTGGGAAAGGGACAAAATATCAACATGACCCATTTACAGGGTAGTGTCCTGGGACACTAGGTGGTACAGTGGATAGAAGACCCAGCTTAGAGGCAGGAAGATCTGAGCTCAGATATGGCCACAGACACTCCCTAGCTATGTGAGCCTTGGCAAGTCACTGAACTCCTATTTGCCTCAGTTCCTCATCTGTAAAATGGGGATACGATGGAGAAGGAAATGGCAAACCACTGCAGTATCTTTGCCAAGGAAACCCCAAAGACAAAAGTCCATGGGGTCACATAGAGTCAGACATGACTAAACAGCAATACTCTGGAGTCAGGCAAGGGAGCAAAGATGGTCATGGTGCCATACTGGTAAAGGACCTGAAGTGTGGAAGGACTCTAGGGGAGGCAACACAGTTCCCCAGATTTGGAGTACCCTAGTTGTCCCACCCTTGTTATAGCTTTGTGTAATATCTGATATTTATCCTTCCAGGAATTCCTGAATGTCCAACTTTTCCATAAAACCCTCCCTGCCCAGCCCTTTTCTTAAATCTAAAAGCATTTTCATTTTGTACCATTATTCCAGTGCTTGGTTGTTTGCTCAAGTCCTGACTGTCATTGCTTATGAATGTCAATTTCTTCATCTGTAAAATGAGGAGCTTGGACCTTACGGTCTCTAAGGTCCCCTACATCTATGTTTCTATGATCTTGCATGTTTTTTAGTTGTATCATATGTATTCCCTGTTCTTTCCAGCTAAATTACAAATTTCTTTATTTCTTTAGGGAAAAGAAAACATTTTTAAATATCTGCATTCCAGGTGCTTAGCAGAGTGCCCTGGTCACTCTGTATTGGCTTCTCTCATGTGACAAGCTTGTGTGGAAGCAAGAATTTAGATTATAAAAGAATAATATCTACTTGCTCAAAATTGCTGGTGAAGGAAGAGTGCAGGAGACATAGAGTGTGTGTGCAAAGGAGAGAATGCAACTGACAGACACTGGAAAAAGTGGGCTAGTCTGCTCACTCAAACCCAGGAGTTCTGACTCTGCCTCTGGAGTTCTTTCAGTCAAAATGATACCAGAACCACAGAACCCAGGGGTCTGAAAGGGCTTACTAACATTTGCAGTTTCAATTAAGAACCACTAGGTGGTGCCCAAGTCCCACAGGGCACATCTTTTTCTTATTCTGAGAATTCTCACATTTTACTCTTTCCACAGTAATTAACATTTTAAGAGGAATCTTAAGCAAGAATTGTGAAGGGTGCTTTCTCCAGACCCTCAGGGGCTCTCCTCCCTAAATCCCTCGAGTTCACCCAGTATAAATCAACTTGAGCTTAATGCAGTTCAGTGGAAAGGACCTGGCTTTGATTCTTGACCTCTAGGACTCAGTTTCCTCATATGTAAAATGGAGAGAATTGGTCTCTAAGGTCCTTTCCAGTTTTAACTTTGATTCCCCATCCATTCATGCTCCCATCTCCATAAGAACATGCTCAGGAAACACCATGAAATATGTTCACTTGGATTAATAAAATTGCCATCATCATTTATAGAGAATCTTAAGGCTTGCAAAGTACCTTGCAAACATTTTCTCACTTTATTCTCACTGCAACCATGGGAAGTAGGTGCTATTATTATTCCCATTTGACAAATGGGGAAACTGAGGCAGGTATGGGTTAAAATGAGTTGCCCCCACAGAGCTAGTATCTGAGGTTAAATTTTAACCCAGCTCTTCCTGACTCGAGTCACTGTGCCACCCAGCCACCTCTCAATCAAACAGGTTGCTACTCTAGGTTTGAGGTACTTTGTGGATGAGGGTCAGTATCCATGGAAGCTCGAAAGCTCCCATCAATGTCTTTATTTTACCAGAGAATGCATCAGGAAGCAGCCCCGTGAGCTGGATCTAAGGTCAGAGGATCTGTGTTCAAATCTTGGCTCTGTCACTTATCAACTGTGTGACCTTGGGGCAAGTTACCTCCTCTCAAGCTTCAGTTTCCTCTTGTAAAAAATGAGGGAGTTGGAGAAGAGAGTTCCTAAGACTCTTTCCAACTCTCGACCTAAGGTCCTGTGATCCTATGGTTTCTCAAAGCAAAAGGTATTTCATCAAGCAAGCTGCTAGGTAATATAGTAGATAGAGCACCAGGCCTGGAGTTGGAAACACGAGTTCAAAATCAGCCTTAGACACTTACTAGCTATATGACCCTGGGCAAGTCACCTAACCCTGTTTGCCTCAGTTTCTCCATCTGTAAAATAAAGAGTTGAAAGAGATGATTCTAAGGTCCCTCCTAGTTCTGTGATTCCACAAGTTACCACACTATAGGCAAGGAAGGGAATCCTTATTTAAGTGAAAATACAGGAGGAGAGACACATGTAGCTGGGGCAGCCTGTACCTCGGACGCTGCAGCATCAATACTTGATGGGCATCATCAGGCAAGCAGCTTTCTCGGTTGAATTTGAGGGGGCAGGGTACTCTGTGCCCCTAAGCTCTATGCCACAGTTCTCTTTGCTAGACACCTCCACAGCTACTGGGCATCTCTACTGGGTCACTCCCTGTTACCATTTGCCCCAGCCTCTCCTTTCTCCTTCCTTCTTCCAGGAATAGCCCTTGACCATCTTCTCAAGAGAAATCTCCAAGAAGCCCAGGCAAGGGGACATAGACTAAGATCAAGTTGCCTTTTAAAATGATTTCTTTCCCTTTGTGGCTGCTCAGTCATGTCAGACTCCATGACCCCATCTGGAGTTTTCCTGGCAGATCCTGGAATGGTTTGCCATTTCCTTCTCCAGATCATTTCATAGATGAGGAAACAGAGGCATACAGAGTTAGGCAGCTTGCCCAGGATCACACAGCTTAGTAAGAATTGAGGCCAGATTTGAAATCAGGAAAATGAGTCTTCTTGATTTCAGACCCAGTGCTCTATCTAATGTGCCACCTTGCTTCCCCTTTTCTTTTTTTTTCCATTATTTTATTTGTTTTTAATTTTCTACAATCATTTCCATATATCTTAGATTCCCCTCCCACTTCTCTCCTCCCTCCCCACTCCCTCCCCAAGATGGCATGCAATCTTATATAGGTTCTACACATACATTCTTATTAAATACATTTTCACCTTAGTCATGTTGCATAGAATTAACATGAATGGGCTTGCTGCCCTTTTGCTTACTAGGTTGGAATCCCTGATCTCAGTCTCCTATTGGACTTGGGGTTAAAAATAATAATAATAGTGATGATGATGTTTAGTGTTAAGGTTTGCAAAGTGTTTTACATATATTATCTCATTTGATCTTGTCATCCCCTGCTACACCCCTGGTCATTAGCTTGAATCCTTTCAAATCTGTCTGAGCTCTACACTTAGCAAAATGGCAAAGGAGGTGGGGTAGAGCTAGCAAGCTAAGTTTCTTTTCAGCCCCCATAATGCACCCGGAGGACATGTAAATCAACTTGGGGCAAGATTCTCCAGGGCCAGATGGAGATGGCACCCTCTGCCTCAGTTTCTTTCTTCAACATTTCTGTGCTTATTAGGCAAACCAGTGAGTCTCAAAACTCATAAAAATGTTGCTGAATTTAGAAGCAAGACAGTTTGTTTCTAATTGTAGTAATGAGACCCTAAACAAATCCATTAGGAAAATAGGCTCTAGAGCTAGGAGGAATAAACCTTAGAATATCCAGTCAAACTCTCATTTTACAGAAGAGAGGTTTAGTGATTTTCCAAAGGTCACACAGATGGGAAATAGCAGATAGGAACCCAGTATTATGAACTCAGATCTTTTTGTTTCTAAATTCAGTGCTCTTCCCTCCTTTGAGAAATGAGAATTTTGAACTAAATGGACCCCAAGGTCCCTTCACCCCTAACATTCTATGGATCTCACAATATTTTCCAAACACGATGTGCATGTACTCTAATGTGACTGCACCTTCAAAATCTTCATCCACTTAGTTCATATTGACAGTGATATATTTCTGAGACTGGGAGAATGACATTTTTTTTGTACTTAATAGTATTTTGTTTTTTTCCAATTACATATTAAGATAGTTCTCAACATTCATTTTTATAAGATTTTGAGTTCCAAATTTTTCTCTCTCCTTCCCTTCCCTCCCCCTTCTCCAAGACAGCAAGCAATCTGGTATAGGCCATACCTATACAATCACGTTAAATATATTACCACAATCATCATGTTGTGAAAGAAGAATCGGAACACAAAGAAAATACACAAAACAACAAAAAACTTGAAAATAGTATCCCTTGATCTGCATTCAGGTGCCATAGTTCTTTCTCTGGATGTGGATAGCACTTTCCATCACAAGTCCTTTGGAATTGAGAATGACTGATTCTTAAAATGGTGAACCTCCAAGTTGCAAAAAAAGAGAAATTATGTTTCAAATCAGGGTTAGATTAGACAACCTCTAAGCTCCCTTTCAACTCTAGGCTTCCCTGATTTTATTAACTATCAAAGAGAAAGAAAGTTGGCCCTGTGGATGCCAGGTAAATACAAATATTTAACCAAAGATACCTTCTCCTAATTTCAGTCATTTTCTTTGACTGTTCCCCATGTCTAGAATATTGTCCCTCCTTATTTCTGCCTCCTGGCATGCCTGGCTTCCTTCTATACTCAGTTTAAATCCTACCTCCTCAAGAAGCCCTTTCCTGTCCCATCTCTCCCCAGTGCCTTCCCTCTGAAATTACTTTCCATTATCACTGTATATAACTTGTTAGTACATTTTTTGGCATGTTCTTTTGTCATTAGAATAAAAGCTTCTTGAGGACAGGAATGTATTTTTGCCTTTCTTTGTATCTCCAGGACTTAGTACAATTCCTGGCTGACCATTTATTAAATGCTTTATAAATGCTGACTATCTAACACAGTAGATAGAGCCCTCTTTTTGTGGGACACAGGTGCAGTGTATGGGTTTTCAAGTAGCACACATGGAGCAGATCCTACCAAATTGGAAATGCTTAACATGTAGACAGACCACAACTTCCCTATGCCTTCTGTACATGGTGTCTGAGAACCACTTTGGCAGAAGGATTCGTCACCCTCTGGCCAGCCCGGTGACATGAACACTTAACTAGGTTGGTCTTTGGACAGCAGAAATTAATATGTACCAGTGATGATCATATACACTGCTGTTGTCCAAGGACCAAAGTAGCTGAGTGTTCATGTCACCAGGCTGGCCAGAGAGTGATGAAGCCTTCTGCCAAAGCAGTTCTTAGACACCATCCACAGAAGGTTTGGGGCAGTTGTGATCTGTCATGGTGAAGGGAATATCCACACAGATTAAATTTTAAAACTTTGAAGTATTAAAGAAGATATAGGCTGAAAGTGGTAGCCTAGTCTGGATGCTGACTTGTTATTAAACAGTTCATAATGGGTATGTTGTACATTACTGTAAACTATAATATAGAGACTATCTATGTTAGTGTTTCTGTTCTCATCCCAAGAATTATATATAATTAACCAATAATTACATGTTTCATTAGGGAAAGTTAGCATATCAGGGAGGTGGTTGCTAAACCTGGGGCATCATGATAAAGCACATTTGTTTATTTATCTTTTCTGGAGAGCTAATTGTTGGGCTTGCTTTAAAACCATGGTTGTAGGTCTAGCCATCTGTCCTCAGGTTTTTGGAATGTAGTAAGGGAGTTAACCATGGGAACTTCAACAAAGTGATTCATTAAACAAAGCAAAAAGATAAGTGGTAGAAATATGTGCCTTATCGAGTCCATAATCATCCTAGGTCCCAGGATTTTTCCCTAAGGTCCCTTCTAATTCTGAATCTATGGTTTTTTTAAATGCAAAGGCCAGCTAGCTCTTGTGACTTCCAAAATGTTAACGAAGTTCTTAAAGTGTTCCTGCTTCCAGTCCACTCCTACCTTCAATCTACCTTCCCATAGTTGCCAAATGGATTTTCCTAAAACACACATTGACCATGTTATTCCTCTACTCAAAAATCTTCAGTCAATCTCTATATTATGACTAGGACAAAATACAAAATCCTCAGTCTTCACAATATGACTCACACTTACCTTTCTACTAGAGTCTTAACTTCCTATTGCTCTCCCTCAAGTTGGCTTCATTTCAGCTGAGCTGATCCACTGACAGTTCCCAATACACAACATTCCATCTTTTCACATCTTCCCTTGACCCCAATGTATTTCTTTGTTATTCTCTGAATCCCTAGTTTCCTATTGCAGCATCTCTGTCTGAGATGAGTTCTCTAGCTCCTATTTGAATGAGTAGATTGGGCCAACTATTAGGCCTCCTCTCAGGATATTAGGGGTAACTGAGGAGTCAGGGGAGGTTTTGTAATATTATCACTATTGTGCTCCTCACTGATTATCATTTAAGTTAATTAGCTTTTAGAAATAGGTAGTATAGAAAGGACAGTTGGTGCAAAACCATTCCCCCAGAAGTCTAGGGCACATTCTCTCATAAGTATATAGAGTCCAGAGGAAAGTGGATCAGAGCTTAGCTCATTTGGCAAAGGAGCTGGATACAAGGGCTTCTCTCTCTTCGCGACATCCTCCTGAAGTGGCCAAATCTCCCTGCCCACTGGTGCCCTTGCAGAATCCTGAGGCTGCCTATATTTAGAAGATTTAGTTTGTCCTTAAATGCCAGTGTAGTTCTAGGGACGTTGCTGCCATGAGAAGTCTAAATATTCTGACCTTTTGAAGGTTACAGGGTTTTCCTCTGGTCAAAGGAGAGGTGAGGGAAATAAAGATTTTCCTCCTTACCTCTACCCCAAGCATTTCCCTCCCCATGATGTGGACTTGCTATTGAAATTCCATCTTCCCAAATGGCCTGCTGTTTTATCCAAAGTCCCACAGGCTGTAACTGATTTTCTATAACCAATAATTAGATATTTCCCAGGTAGTTTTATCTGCTTTCATTAATTTATATCTAGTTTATACCTTCGACTAAATCAATAGAGGTGTCTGGTGATTGTTTACCTCTTTTTGGATGATGGAATGATTCAATAAAGAAGCATTTTCACCTGAGAAGGGTATCAGGCGTAGAACATCTGAGCAGCTTTGAGCTTGCTTTATCTGTACATACCATACAGGCCAAAAATGCAGATCAGGTTGGTAGCAGACACAGCGGATCTTGCCCTTGGCCTAGTTTGTTCTTTTGTCCATTTACCCATTCACCTACATGTGAGAATGGAAGAGACTTAAGAATTTTAAAACTGGAAGATCTGAATACCAGAAATGTTTGGAAATTGTTTGGCAAATAACCAATTGCATGGATGGCAGCTTAGCCTGCAGAGGTTTTTGTTTCTTCCCTACGTTGTATTGAAAACTGGGAAATGTATTAAATGCTCATCATAAACTAGTCTGAGGTTTTGGGCATAGGGATCCAGGCCCTAGAGTAGGGAGGGCACAAAGAAAAAACTAAGCCTAAGGTTATTAGCTGGTTGGGAACTGGGAGCACTCTGTTTCTTGTTCCAAAGAACTTGGCACCTGGGACTGAGAATCTACTGCTGGGGAGGTGTGAGAGGTCTGTCTCTGGAGCCAAGAATCTAGGGCCCTAGGGCAAAGGTTTTCTTTACTTTCTAAAAGAACTTGACAAAGCCTGAAAACTTTATGTAATCTGAAAGAACACCACAGCACTTGCCTTTCCTTTAAAGCAAGATCCAAAAATTTCCACTGAGCCAGAAACTCAAGTATTCATTGAGCTGAGCAGCACCCGGTGGAGACTACATATCCAGCTGAAGAGTGTTTGCCAAAGCAGCAACCAGTGGAGTGGCCTCTGGCAGAGGTGATGCATATGACTGAGCCCTATCAAGTGGAGACTGTGAATCTTGAAGACCCAGTGGAAGCAGTATGATGACATTACTAGCAGACATTAGCAGCCCTGTGGAGGAGTGAATTGCCTTCCAGGGATGTGCCCTTTCAACATTTTTTACTCAGGACCAACACCCTTCCACACATTTGTCCTGGCTCAAAGTGTTTCTTATGTCTGTGCCTCTATACATGTGCTCTATACATGCGTCCTCTCTTCCCATTAATATTGTGCATCCTGGGAGGGTGTATTGCCTCTGGTTTATGGGAGAAATGGTTTGTTCCTATTGATGAGGTTTAGGGGTGCTGGGGGCCCCAAAATGCCCACACGCCAGATCCTGCTCGAATGAATTCTACTCAAACCTTCTTAAAGCCAAAGAAAACAAAGTTTATTAAAGATTTGCCTTACTGGGTTGACTCTTAAGGAGCCTAAGCATTTGTAATGCTTATATTCACATGCAGGCCAGATAGAATCTCAGCTAGACAGAGTCTGAGCTGGATTGAATCTGAGTGCCTTCATAGAGGCAAGATGGAACTTAAATACAGAAAAGGACTATAGGAGGGATCTAGGAGTGGTCTGGTAGTCCAGGGTGATGGGAGGAGGGGTTTAGGGAGAGCCTTGAGTAGAAGTCCAAGGTCAAGTGTTGGAAACAGCTGGAGGCAATCAGGAGATATCAGACAATGGAGGGTCTGGGCCAGAAGCAGGTGTTGCCAGGGTCCCAGAGATGGTCTCCATAGATGAAATCCAGGAAAGATTCTGATAGGAGTGATTGGTAATAGGATCAAAGGGAGGAATATCAAAAGAATGCTAAATAGAAGATAGGGAGTATCTGGCCTGGGATCAATAGAAGGGGAATCCAAGGAGCCCCCTAAAGGCCAGACTTTCCGGGGGTCCTTGAGACTAATGGGACAAAAGCCTTCCCGATCCAAAGGGAAAAGATCTTTGCTTGGGCTTGTATCCCATCACTATGAAATATTTTATTGCTGCTTTTTTCACTGTACCTGAGTTCAAATCCTACCTCAGAAATTTATCAGCTGTGTGACCCTGGGCAAGTCCCTCAGATTCTGTTTCTTCACCTGTAAAATAGGGATAATAACAAGATTCCCCTCCCAGAGTTGTAAGGATAACATGAGATAGCATATATATAGGATTTTGCAAACCTTAAAGCAGGAAACAAATGCCAACTACTCTCAGACCATGTCTTTTAGCTGCTTCCTCAGTTTGATCCTGGCACTTACCCTTGCTCTGGTCCCCAGACCAGCAGCCAATGTCTTCTTTAGCCCACTTTGGCTTTGTGTGACCAACAACCACCTTCTGGCCCTTCACAATATTGTAACTTTCCAGTCAATCATTCACTACCTTTTCTCTACATCCACTGTGGGATCTTTCAGTTCACACTGTTCAAGGACCTCCCCACACCTTTTTGTTGCCTGAAAAAGCTACTGCCCAAGCAATCTCTGCAGTGTTTGGAATCCATTAAATGCACAATGGCTCCTCCCTTTACTATGCTTGTTGTTCAGTCATTTCAGTCATGTCCGACTTTGTGATCCATTTGGGGGGTTTTTTTGGCAAAGACACTGGAGTGGTTTGCCATTTCCTTTTTACAGACGAGGAAACCAAAGCAAACAGGGCTAAGTGACTTGCCCAAGGTCACACAGCTAGTGTGTGAGGCCAGATTTCAATCCTGGAAGATGAGTCTTCTAGATTCCAGGCTGGACAATCTATCCACTGTGCCACCCAGCTACCCTTACCATATTTTAGAGAGGTCATTGTTGGGAGGTAAAAGAGGAGGTTAGGGGATTGAACTGGAGTGAGAGATAGCCTTGGCAAATTTTACAGCCCAAGATAGGTCCTCTATCCAGCCCTAACTTTGAGCATGGCCAGTCAGTACACCTTAGGGACCCATCTGTTCATTCAACATTCATTCCAGGAGTGCTAGCAGCGTTTCCTGCATTACAGTATGTGAGAATTGGAAATATATGAAGCAAACTGACCTCACTATCACTCTCCCCTTCTCAAAAGCATGTAAATATCACCCACTTCCCTTTTGGGAAAAGAGGAATGCAATGGATCCTAGAGGGATCACTTCAGGGAGGGGCGATAGGAACAATTCTTGAGAACCACAGAACTGTGAAACAGTATTAAGCATATTCTCATACGCCTAGTAGTTATTTTTAAAATCCAAGATCAAATAGAAAAGCTAATATAAGAACACAACAACCTAGAACGTTTCTTCCAGGCCTCCTGGAAGGACGTGCACAATGCTTTTCCTCTTCTTAGACATCTGAAACCAAAAGAAGAAATACCACGGCTCTAGATGGTTTGTCACTCCCTTACCAGATCTCACAATGCAGCTGATTTCCTAACTTCACGAGGTCTCTACTGCCCAGTGGAGCCTTGTGAGGGAGTAAATAAATAAGTCAGGAGTTAGGACCCAGGGATACTTAGAGGACGTGACAGCTGCCTGGAAATCAATGAAATGTGCTTTAAGATGTACCAGACTGATGGGAGATAGGGTTTGAATTCCTTTTACCCATCTGCTCAGGTACAAGTGTTCCTCTTTTAACTGGGAATGATTATGTTTTCTATTCAAAATCCTTTCTAGAAAGGGAATTTATGGTTTGGGAAAAGGGAAAAAACTGTCCTCCAAAAACTGACAGGCATCATGGTGCTCCCAGATTTTTTTACAGTCCTTCTCGTCCTGGCTGTGAACGCCTCAGGTAAGGAAACTTGTTCACTTAAAAGCCGAGGGTGGAATGGTAGAATGGTTAAGAAGGAAGCAGGCAGCAACCTGCCGTGTATACTGGTAGAGACTTGGAATGTAGTTGGAATGACAGCTGTTAAGTGGGGATCCTCTTGCCAATGTCATGGAACTGAAATGTTCCTAAGATGTCATCAGCTGTTCCAGAATTCTGTGAACTTCTGTGGTACCCTGGGAAGTCTGGGATCATGATATTCTTTTAAATTGAGCTGGTAATTTGATGGGATAGTTTGTACTGGTAAAAAGTTGCTAAAAAGTAATTTTAAAATATTTTAAAAGAATGTTAAAAATAAATAATACATTTTCTAAAAAGCAGTTTTTAAAAGTTGCTAAAAGGGTTGATGACATTCAAAACCTGACTTGATATATTTGGTGCAGAAACCTATCTACTGACTATAACGGTTTCCATCTATGTAAGGAATGGAAGTAGATGTCTTATATCTATTTTTAGACCTGTGTAAACATCTGAAGTAGGTTTGGGTGCCATGTTACATGTGTACACATACATGCATGTGTCTGTAGATAAAGATGAAGTGATAGACCTGCAGTAAGGAACAGCTAGGTTTAAATACCCTCTCCTATTATTGTTATTACATATATGTGCACACATTTTTATTGAAAGCAGAGGAGCACTGGTGCAAAGGGTAAGGAATAAACAATAACAGAAAAGCAAGAAAGAAGGAAAAGGAGAAGAGAGAAAGAGAAGAGGCTAGCATTAACATTCTAACATTGTGAGTTTTAAAATTAATTCACTTTTTCTATTGCTTCAAACATCATCAAGTTTGGCAAACTTCTATATAATAGCCCTTCAAAATAAAAAAGTTGGTGGATTTTAAGGTAAATTTGCTATTTGCATTTCTGATAATTTTTCATCTAAACTCCTAAGTGTTTAACTTTTTTTATGTAACAACCAGATTCTTTTTTTTAAAGGAAAAATCATTTCCTGGCTAGCATTAGCAGAAAATACAAACCTTTGTACATCGATGCCTCTGTACAATAGGTATTACGTAAGAACATTAGAAATGGTTCATAGGCACATCTGAAGGCTGGGGAGTCATTGCTACTGACCTTAGCAAGCTAGGGAAATACCTTGATTATCCCTTTCCAGCATGAATTTTGTAAACCCTAAGGCACTATATGAATGTAATCCATTATGATTGGAGAAAGGACTGCCTTCTGAAATTAGTCCTCGAATTCATTCAAATCAACAAACCATTGATGTTTGAGGGGGCCATGTTGGGTATACAAAGATGAAAAATGGCACAGACCTTGCCCTCAGGTGCAATTTAGTAGGGGGTAACATTATCTATTATATGAACTAGAATGAAAAAATGAAAAAAAGCCAGAGGTAAGATCAGAGAGGCAGCAGACAGCTGGAGAAGAAATGATCTCCTTCAGAAAGGGGGACAAGGGAAGACCTTCCAGAAGGGATGGCATCTGAGGTAGTGTCTGACATCATTATGTACATGTAGTAATAAAAGTTTCAGAACCATATAGAATTGTGGGCATGGTGACACAGACCTGCAGAACCAGCTGTTAGGGAAACTGAGTCTGGTGGATCAACTGATCTCAGGAGTTCAAAGCCCAGTAGGGCTAGAGTCAATTGGGTGATCTCACTTAAGTCTTTCATCAAAATAGTGAGCCCCCAAGAGTGGGAGGTCCCTCTCACTAATTAATCCAAGTCAGAAAAATGAAATAGATCAAAGCTTCCACGCTGATCAGTAATAGGATAGACCACATGAGGGGCTGATGCCCTTTCAGCCTGGGTGAGATAAGGACACCCAAGTTTACAGACATACACACACACGCGCACTTGCACACGCACACACATACATACACACACACACACACACACACACACACACACACTGTAGGAACCTAGAACTGATCTAGCCCAATCAACCCTCTCCCATTTTACAGGTAAAGAAACTGAGGAGGGGAGATAGCTAAAGATAGACAAAGCATTTCTTAAGCACTTACTATGTATCAGTCCCTGTCTTAAGCTCCAGAGACACAAATATGAGCATGTAAATCAGTCAAGCTATTCAAATTGCTTATATTCTAATAGGAGAAGACTACACATAAAGAGGTCTTAGAAGGGGTGGAGGAAGGGCAGGTACAGTCAGGAAGTGACTGTCAGCAAAATAAGGTAAAAACTCACCAGTTGGGGGAGGGGGGGATGATTCCGGATAGAGTCCAAGGTGAAAGAAGAGTAGGTGAGGAGGTCAGGAGAAGGTGGAGGAGGTGGTCCAGTAGAGAAAGCATAGATTTAAAGTCAGAAGAGACCTTGGAATTCATCAAGAATAGGTCTTTCACTTTACTAGATAAGGAACTGAGTCACACTGAACTATTGTGATTTACCCAGTGTCAGTAGCTAGTAAGTCTCTGACGCAGATTTCAAATCCAGGTCTTCTTGACGCCACAAGGCTTGAGCTCTATCTACTATCACACCCTGTTGCTTAAAGCAGCTAGGATTACCAAAATCAAAACCAAAAGAAAAACCAGCCATAACCATCATGTCAGTCAGAAGCAGCTGGCTGCTTGGAGAAAACAGCAGCCAAGCTGGTTGAATCCCTGCTGGATAACAATCGTAGAGGCCCTGTTGCCCAGCATTGGCACACCCCTCAGGACCCACACTGCCCCACGGCATTCTGCCTCTTGATTCTACGTACTCAATAATTCCCTGATTCTGACTGTGCTGAGAGAAGAGCCCTGGTGTGCCCTGCTGAAAGGAGCAGGTATCTCAGTCCTAGGGCCTTCTCAGCCTGTGACCTCCCTAGAGGGACAAGAGAGCTGTTTCCTGGGGAAGGAGAGCTGCCTTCCTGGGAGTTTGCCAGGCTGGGCCTTGAGGGAATCAGCCAGTAGGTAAAAATGAGGCCCAGATATGGGGCAGGTGAGGAGAAGGAAGGGAGTGGTATATGGGGAGTGGAGACACAAAGGGATATCCCCAGTTCATCAAGAGATGCTTCATGGCTTTAATTCATAGCTAAATGTTCTATTTTCTGAATTTGTGTTGGACTGTCCAAAGCAAAGGCAGACTTTCTTGGTGGTGACTGCTTTACTCTAATTGTACTCTTAGGTCCCTCACTGTCCAATGCCTCTGGGTACCATAACTATTCCTTGACTGCTATCCATAGGATACCATCACCATGGTGTCCTCTCCCAGGGCCCATCTTCCCTCCAGGGCTTGTAGGGGCAACATCCAAGCTCCCTAAGGGATATGATCAGTCCCCTCTCCCATTTACTGAACCTGAATTGTCACTGCTGCCCTGCCTGGTTTCCCATTTCATTCAACTGATTTTGCTCCAGGTATAAGAATTCCTAGTTTCTAGCATGGGGGACCATGGCAGGGAGATGATAGGGAGACATTTAGGCAAAAAGATTCCCATGTTCATGGTGGTCATATTCTCTGAATCAAAAATGAAGGAAAATGGTTTGACAACTTTGACTAAAGTTTCCTCCAGTCAATCAAGCATTTTATTAAGCATCTATTTTGTGCCAGGCTATGGGAATCTCTAATGCCTCTTCATGGTTTAGAGCAGACCCTGTTCTCAAAGGCTATACCAGAAGGGCACAAGTTCTGGTAGATTCCATCAAGATGGAAAAGCTCCAAGTACATTCCCAGATACAGATTACCTGTCTGTCCCCTGAAGAATACTCTACTTAAGTTTAGAGAGATTCATTCCCAGAAGGTTGGCTACCAGTTAATGTCTTTTATCATGAGTCTCTCAAATCATACAATCCTCAATTAAGAGAATGGTTTCCAAACTATAGAGCAATACCTCCTTTTTTAACAAAAAAATTACTAGTCCCCCCAAAAACTTTTAGAAAAATAAAAATTTATAATTAAATTTAATCATTAAAAATGTTAAATGATTACCATAATCATTCTTTAGTTATTTTCATTTTTCAAAAAGTAATAGGATTAAAGAAACAAACGCCTTGTTGTAGCATTCTTACCAGCGTCCTTCAGGACACTGAGAAATACAGTACAAATTATGGTACTTTTAACTTGCACACAAAGACTGGTCGACTTCAAGTTTACACACTTCATATTCAAATGCAGTAATCACTATGACACAGCTCACTTGTGTCATGAGCCTGCACCTACTGACAAGTGGTGTGGCTGATCAAGTCTGAGTTAAGATTCAACATGTGCCAATTCATACTTGACCATGTTTTCACATACTTTAACTAAATGTATGATAGACATGTCTGATTGCTGTCTAAATAAAAATGCAAATTAGTTCGTGTGTGGGATAGATAGATATCTGATCTAGGATCGCACCCACTCCTCTCCCAGGGAAGCTATGATCGCCATATCTGTGGGAAGCAGGAGGCTAGACTATGCACTAGCTTCTTTTCTCACTTACCTCCAAAAAGGTATGTTGGATTAGAATTATACTTATCTACCATACTTTAAGTATTGAGAGTCTAGGGGTACAATACTTTGGGGCACAGAATAAACTCCACTTTCCCTGATCATCCTCAAAGCTTACTCTCACCACCAATACTTTCATGGGGTTACATAAAGGACCATCACAAATGGCTAGTAAATGTCTTTATTAAACCTGTTTCTTAAAGTAAACAGTATATAGAAAAATTGGTAAGGCTGTATGGATTCAAATAACCCAGAGTAAATGGGTTCCTTGACTGGGAGCAAGATAAGATGTCAGCTCAAACCAGGAAAGGGAACAATCTTAGATTTCACCATTAGGGAGCATAATTTTTATCAGTTTCAGAGGTTTAAGAACTAGAAGTCAAAGAACAATTGGGGAACTAGCTTCCTATATGTCTATAACTCTGTTAGCAGAGAATTAGCTCTATTCAGAGAATAGCAGCTCTATTTGAAAGTTAGCACAACTTCTCTCACAGCTACCTCCCTCAAAGTCCTCCAACAATATGAAAAAGTCCCCTCTCCTTCACTCAAGTACATGCTGTGGTTCAGTATCCTCTCACCCATTCAAGAGTCATTCCCTTACACATACACAGTGCACTACCCAACCTGAGTGGGCAGAAGTCTTGCATAATCACTGCCTTGCACCCACGGTCAATTGTAGATAATTCTCCATATTAGATTTGCTTTTCCTGACTTGATTAGACTTTTCTTAATTGAAAAGGGTAGATGGACTTACATAGGACATCTTTCCTAGTGGTAGAAAAGATACTCTCACCTGCAAGCTTACAGTTGGTCTCTGAGGAACAAAAAGTATTTGTAATTTAGGGGCAGCTAGGTGGTACAGTGAATAGGGTGTCAAGCCTGGAGTCAGGAAGATCTGAGTTCAAATCTGGCCTCAGACATTTAGCAGCTGTGTGACCCTGGGCAAGTCAGTTTGCCTCCATGAGAATAATGATAATAGCACCTAACTCCCAGGGTTGCTGTGAGGATCAGATGAAATAATCCTTGTAAAGCATTTAGCAGAGAACCTGCACATAGTCAGCTCCATATGAATATTAGCTATTATTATATGGCCTTGAAATACCTGGCCTTCTGATTAAGGTAGCATTGTATAGCAGAATGAACTTAGGGCTTGGGAGTAAGTCAAAGAGGATTGGTCACTGAGTCACTCACTCAGCGAACCTCAAAGGGAAAGATCAGTTCTGCTCTTGGTTTCTGTTTTCTCTTTTCTGAGCGTATGGAAACTCTGAAAACATTCTTAGACTCCCACAGTGGGGAGAGGATTTTGTTCTCCTTTGCCATCCATGACAGCTATGGTAGATTCTCAAACATAGCAATAAGCACATGTGCTACCTAGCTAACCATGAACCTGAGGGACTTTGGACCCCTGGTTGCCTCTTCTGTTTTATATTTCTTTCCCTGAACATAGGTGACCAAACAGTCATCCCGAGATGGACATTTTCAATTTTAACGGTGACCTCATAAATAAGAGAAGCCAGGCACTCTTGAGTCCTTCGGCTCCTGGATCCTAATTGGTAGAGGTAGTTTTTCAGCACCATATCCTTCTAGGGGAAAATGACCACTCCTAGGAGTATGGGCTTAAGCTATGGCTTGGCCTGCCAGAAGGCATAGACCTTGAGGGAGATGTTCAAACCATACAGAGCTGAGGTGAAGGGCAAATGACTTCAGCAGTCCCATAAAGTGTTTCCTATTTTAATGTTTTAAATATTGATCTTTTGAGAGAATGCAACGAGACTTGGGGATTATTACATGATGTCTTAAGTCTTTGTCAGTGTGTGCTTTTTAGTCTTTTGTGTTTGAAATATTTCTTTTTGGGGGAGACCATAGATATGAGGCAAACCTAAGTTTTAAGTGATTTTTCCTTTGGGCTCCAAAGTAGGGAAGGAAAGAGACAGAGGGTAAGAGAAAAGAACCTGGCCCCTCCGTTTCAGAGGTCAGGCTACCTCAGAACTGAACCCAGTCTGCGTGAGCTAGAGATCGAGGCGGGTGTTCCTTAGTGGAACAAGCTGGGTACCCTGTAGCTTCCTGAGCCCAGCACTGGTCTCCAGTGTAACAGAGTATAGTTAAGATTTAATCCCTGACCTCCTGTAATCCTCATGGAGCTGATAGTCTGGTAGCCTTTGTATGCTAGCTTTTGAGTGAGAGGATCTGGATTAAAATTCCATTTTGGTATTTACTCCCTGTGTGAACTTGGGTAAATTTCTTAACCTTCTTGGATCTATATCCTCTCCTCAGCCACAGAGACAATATACTATGCCTTCGAAGTCAGCATCACCTAAAGCTGAACTCTCTTCCAGGATCCTAAACTATGAAATTTTCCTCTTCATTATAGCATCTTGTCCTTGCTTCTCTGTCTCTGCTTTATTTCTCCCAAATCTGTTTTTCACCTTCACTTCAGTCTCTAGGTAAACTAGGCCATCTTTTGTTTAGTCCTTACTTAGCCCTCAGTCACTAAATGGATGTTGCCTCAGATAAACTGAGACTGAGAATGACCTTCATTTAGAAAGGCCAAGATCACCCACTGTAACCTTGGCCATTAATGGCAGTCCTTGTTTTGTCTTATCACTGGACTCTGCTGACCCTGGAGGACAGAGCAAGGCTGGTGACTTTGCATGGCTCTGCCTCACTTAAATATAAATTATGCTCAAGTCAAGACATCACCCTTATGATGTCATTGGTCCTCCCTGAGAATGAAGGAGGATCTATCTCCAGCCCTTCCACTCCTCTTTATCATTTCAGTCCATCACCCTGTACTGGTCTCCCTTTCCTCTCTTCACAGTTTAGACACCACAGTTGACCAGCTCAAGTACACCCTTTCCTCCTTATTGTTCATGTCTTTCCAAACCCGAATTCTGACTTGACACTATTTTACCCTCTTTAATGCTATTTGGTACTGCAGAATCCTACAGAGGAAATGTACTTACCCAAATGTTCTGGGTCCACCACAAATTTACATTATTTTAATTGGGCCCCCGACTGATACACAATGATTCTTTCATTCTTCCACAATAACTATCATATTCCCCACAGCAACTGTTTCAAATCTTCTCTCCCTCCTAGCAGAAGTCCTTACCTTTGGCTTTACTAGGAAAACAGGAAATTTGGCATGGGCTGCCTTTTCTCCACCCCTCAAAACCCCTTTGTACCTTCTCCCACTGTCTCCTCCTTTACTAGAGTCTCTTACAAAATGGTGTCCCAAGAGGCACTGGAAAGAATACTAACTGGGGAGTTAACCGAGCTAAATTCAAATGCTACCTCATGCTTACTATCTCTATCAGTTTGGACACTTCACTTAAGGTCCTTTAAGGTCACTTAAGACATCAGTTTCTTAACCTATAAAATGAAGAGTTGGACCAGATGACCTCCAAGCCCCCTTTCAGATCACCGATCCTTCTCTTTGTTGCTTATGTCCTCAATATCGTCCCCTATGCCTCTTCCAAGACCTCACCCATTTAACCATTCTTTTCTCTCTCTATTCTTTTATTCTCCTTCTGCACTGGCTTCTTCCTGGCTGCCTACACACATGCCCACTTCTCCCTAGACCTTAAGAAACCTTTGCACACACGACTAACTTTGATAGATTGGCTTTTCTTCACAATGCAAGGATCCAAGACAACTCCAAAGGACTCATGATGGAAGATGCCGTCCATATCCAGAAAGAGGACAATGGAGTCTGAATGCAGATCGAAGCGTACCATCTCACTCTTTTTTATTTGTTTCTTCTTTCTCGAATTTTCTCCCATTGGTTCTAATTCTTCTTTATAACACGACTAATGTGAAAATAGGTTCAATACGAATGTATATGTATAGCCTATAGTAAATTACACGCTGTCTTGGGGTGCCAGGGAGGGGAGAGATGGGGAGAAAATTTGGAACTCAAAATCTTCTGGAAGTGAATGTTGAAAACTAAAAATAAATAAATAAACAAACAAATAAATAAATAAACCCTTTGCTTAAAGCTGCCATCCCCCAGTGCTGTTGTCCTAGATCTCTTTTCCTTTTTATAGTCAAACTCCTAGGAGAAGAAAAAAACTCACACCATTGCTTCTGCTTCTTTCCTCCCACTGATTTCTCAGCTCTTACAGACTGAATTCTGGTCTCACCACTCAAATGGAACTCCTTTCATCAAGATTAACAGACATCCAAGCTGCCAGATCCAATGGCCTTTTTCTCGGTCCTCATCCTTCTGGATCTCGAAGCAGTGTTTGATACTGTTGAATATACTATTGTTATCTTTGTACTTTTCTGGGCCTCTGTGACACTGTTCTATCCTAGCTCCTGTTCTAGAGTCTGACTGCTCCTCCATGTTCCTTTTTCTCCCTCCCATTAACCATGGGAGTCCCTCAAGGCTCTCCTAGGCCTGCTTCTCTTTTTCTCTTGGTGAGATCATCAGCTTCCATAGGTTAATGATCATTTCTAAGCAAATAATGAAAAATAATAATAGCTAACATTTATATAGCACTTACTATGTGCCAGTCACTGTTCTACATGCTTTATAATTGTTATCTCATTGGATCTGCACCATAACCCTGGGAGGCAGGTGTTATTGTTATTCCCATTTTATGGATGAGGAAGCTGGGGCAGACTGAGGTTAAGTGACTTGCCCAAGATCATACCCCTAGTAAGTGTTTGAGGCCAGATTTGAACTCAGGTTTTCCTAGCACCAGGCTCACCTATATATCCAGCCCTAATCTCTTTCTGGAACTCTAGTCCTATATCACCTTCTTGATATCTCTACTTGGCTGTTTCCTAGACATCTCAGACTTAACATGGCCAAAATGGAATTATTCTCTCATGAACCCACTTGTCTTCAAACTTCTTTGCTTCTGTTGATGGCACTGTCAGTTTTGTAACTTTGAAGTCATCCTTGACTCTTCTTCTTACCTTATGGAATCAGTGGTTAAGTCTTTATAAATTCTACCTCCATAGCATCATCTTAGAGTACAATCTAGATCTAGCTATTATTATGAATAATAATTACATTTATAACAATAATATAATAAGTTATCCTCTCTTACATCTATCTCTTTATTCACATGGTCTTTCTCTTTGCTCAGGCCGCCTCATTGGGACCATCACAATGGCCTCCTACTTCTAGCCTCTTTCCTCTCCATTCCAGCCTTCACGTAGCTACCAAAAAATTCACTAGGATCAGGCCTAAACATGTTATTCCTCTATACAAACATCTTCAGTGGTTTCCTACTGTTACTAGAATAAACTATACGTTGGCATTTTAAAACCTTCACAACCTGGCTCCCACTTACCTTTCCAGACATTTCCTATTATCCCCCTTTACATGCTTTCCATTCCAGTCAAACTGTCCCGCCAGCTGTTGCCCATACACATCTCAGGGATCCCTGGCACTGCAATGGGCCTTCTAGAGTACCTTGAGCAGGAGTTTGGCACTGCCGATCTGTACCAAGCAAGCATTGGTCTTGCAGTCTGCCCAGTCTATACCTGGGGCAGTTCTAAGTCTTAGGGAAAGTCTATTCTGTCCTGAGTGACAGAGAGATGAGCTGTGTATCACTCTAGAAGGAACTGTGGATGAAGAGTCCAATGTGCTCCACCAGGATGAGGACTGCTTGTCCTATTGGAGGATGCTCTTTAAAAAGGTCATCTTAGAAGGGACATATGTAGATTTTAAAGAAAAGTTGACTATATTAAACACATTTAGATGGATTTCAAGAGAGATATATATCAAATCAAAGAGTCTGCTTTGTATGTGGAATAAATGGCTGATGCCAGAATAATGGACATGATCCAACAGGCCATCAATTCTGGGGAAGTTCTATCCTACAAAGAAGAGGTTCTTAACATTTTGTGTGTGCATCATGTACCCCTTTGGCAATCTGATGAAACCTGTGGACCCCTTCGCTGAGGCTTGTTTTTAAATGCATAAAATAAAACACACAGGACCACAAAGGAAATCAAATATATATTGAAATATGATTATTAAATGTTTTTAAAGTTCATGGACCCCCTGTTAAAAATCTCTACTCTAAAGCTTCTCTCAAAGAGTCAAAGCAAATGACAGTGATGAATGAAAGAGTTCAAGAAGTCAAACAAATAGAAAGGGTGAGAAAAGAGTTAAGCTTTGGTGGAGGCCCAGATGACCCAAAACCACTAATTCAAAGTGCACAAAAGGATCCAGGAAAAAGAAATGGGTGATTCTGGGGGGGCTTAAATGGAAGCAAAGTACTGTAATTCTTCAAAAATATAGAGAAAAAATCCAGCTATCAAGAAAAGAAAGAATAAATAGAATATGGTAGATGGAGGTCCTTTCATTTAATTGATACTGACCTGGTACATATCTGAATCAGAGGTAAAACCTTTTTAGGAAGAGGAAAGTGGTCTCTTCTGCCCCAGAAGAGACTAGATCAATGACTGATTAGTGAATAAATTATTTAGAACTTTCTCCAGACCATCTTTTGAATAAATTATTCAGAAATAACTCCAGAGAGTTATTTATTGTTCCTATGAAGTCTCCCTACTAGAAGGAAGGGTTTGGTTTTCAGAGAAAATATATTTCCATGAGTCTTACTCAAAGGGAACTCTACTGGAATTATTTAAATTTCTTGGTCCAGTTACCTTCAGGGGCCATTTCAGCATTCAGGGAAGACCAGAAACTTCCAAGAGAACTCACCTGACAGGTAATAATGCTGTTAATTAGGAAACTATCCACACTAGTGAAAGGGAATGAAATTCTCAAAGCAATTAGTGAATAACTTTGTTCTAAGAACTTCACTTGGTTTGTTTTCATTTATTTATAGCAAATGATATTTCTTTCTTTTTTTGCTTTTTAATTGGTTTTATATTTTGCACTATTTGGTGTCTGCAAGGATTTCAAGGATTTTTATGGAAAGTTAAATCTGTATGTAATCAACTAGTAAAATATTCCACTGCAAAAAAAAAAAGAAACAAAAACAAGAAACAAAATAAATCAAAAGAAACAAGACACCTTAAGGAATACTGAGCAATATATTATTTACATTTGATCAGTCCCTACAACATTGCCCTGATACACAGCATTTATTAGAATCTGCAACATGCCAGGCATTGTGTTAAGTGCTGGAGATACAAAGAAAGGCAAAAGACAATCCCTGCTCTCAGGGAGTTCAGTCCTGTGTCCTCAGCTCAGAGATAAGAGAGATGGCATGTGCTCCTAATTCCTGGGAGAACTTTTGTGGGAGACCTGAAATTGACAGAAAATAAAATGCAAGTGGAATACACATTGGAGTAACCCTAATATCCTCTTTTCCTGAGCTCCAAGACAAGATATTTCTAGAAGTTGAACAAAATAACCCAGTTTCCCCTAATTGTCTCTCTGAGTCCAGCAGGATGAAACTATTCAAATTATCCAGGACTATTTCCCACAGCATTCAGATTAGAAGGAGGAAAGGATGCCCAAAAACTACTCCAGTATTATTGCATGACAGGAAGAAAAAAATTGAAGCCTTCACTACATGCATATAATTAGAAAAGAAAGAGATTTGAACAAATCGATCAATGTGGAATTACAGTTTTTAAAGATTTCATTAATCAGGAATCTGTTTATTAAGAAGCTTCATCAGGACTGGCATACACATGCAGAGACATTTGCGCACACACACATACATTCATCCTTGTACAATTAGGTTACCATACTTATACAAAGAGTCAAACTTTGATGAGTCACAGAGAGGGCTGCCACTCGGAAGTTTATGTTTTGTATATGTGGAAATTCTCAAAAAATAAATAAAATAAAACAAAAAACACTGGATCTCTTTATAGTAAAAAATAATAATAAAAAAAATCTAATAGCCCCTTTACATCATTAAGCCCTCATAGTTTAAAATCCTCCAGCACGGGGTGGTCTTTGAATATTCTTATTGTCTTTGAGAAGGCAGCTAGAAGGCATTATGGATAGAGAGCCTGACTTGGAGTCAGGTAAGGCCAGAGTTTGAATCCTGCCTTAGACACATATAAGACTCAGAACAAATCATTTAATCTTTCTGACTAATAATATCAAGGATATTTATATAGCACTTTAAGGTTCACAGAGTACTTTAAAAATATTGTCTCCTGTGATCCTCACAGCAACTGTAGGAGGTAGGTACTACCTACCCCATTTTATAGATGAAGAAACTGAAGCAAACAGGGGTTAAATAACTTGCTCACAGTCACATAGCTAATAAATATCTGAAGCTAGATTTGAACCCACCAGGAAAGGGTCTTTACTTGAAACCCTTTTAACTGAGGAAGAGCTACCAAAGCTTGAGCTCAGCCTTTGAGCGGCCAGTCACCTCCACAGGTAGCATCAGAGGAAGTTTGGTTCACTACATAATTATTAATATGTCATTCATTTCACTCTCATCCACCATACTCCTTTTGCTTATAAAAGCTTTGAAAGCTAAACTCAGTACCATGCTTTATTAATTTTTCATTTTTCTTTGTTCTTATAGCCTCTCTAGGGTTCGGTTCCATAGCAGAAACTCAAGATGCCCTCCTGAGGAACTTATTCCAAGGGTACCAGAAATGGGTTCGCCCTGTATTGAATGCAAATGACACCATCAAAGTGCATTTTGGATTAAAAATATCTCAGCTAGTGGATGTGGTAAGTAACCAGGGATCCTCACAATCGATTCATTAACCTAGCTGTCTAATGAAGATCTAAAAAAATAATTGTAAGAGAAAAGCTCACTGGAATTCTTGAAGGAAAAAAATGAAAAGTCTTGTGGAAGTAAGATTGAGATGGGAGAACGCAGTTAAGAACTGTTGTTTGGGCATGGGAAATGTCATTGGAAATTACCTAATGAGGGTGTAATGAAAAGAGTCCTCAGGTTCAAACCTTGGCCAGTCTTGGACAGTCCCTTACTACTTGTGTAACGGTGGCCAAGTCACGTAAGTTCTCTGACCTACTCAGCTATAAAATGTGATGTTCACTCATCCGTAACATGATCTATAAGGTCCCTTCCAGCTCTAAATATAACTTAGCGCTAACTTGCACCAAATTCCTTGAAAGAATTGAAGAAGGAGGCAGAAAATAGAAGAGAGTAACTGAACAGTGGAATTGCCCAGATAACTGTTATTCTTTCTAGTGTGTCATTAATTCTGCTGTGTGAAGAACAGCTAGGTGATGCAGTGGATAGAGCACCAGTGCAGGAGTCAGGAAGACCTGAGTTCAAATCTCATCTCAGACACTTGACCATCACTAGCTGTGTGACCTTGGGCAAGTCACTTAACCCCAGTTGCCTCATTCTGGGTCATCTCCAGTCTTCCTGATGAATATCTTGTCACTGGATTCAGATGGCTCTGGAGGAGAAGTGAGGCTGGTGACCTGCACAGTCCTCCTCACTCAAAACAAAGTCAAGTGCAAGTCATGTCATTATTTCTCTGATGGCATGGTCTTCTTCGGCAATGAAGGATGAACACCCACATTTCAATTCTGCCGTGTTCAGTTAAAATCCCATCACAACACAGTTGCCTTATTTCCCCTGGTTTTGCTAAGGATGAGTTTAAAATGAAGGGCAGAGCAAGATAGGGAAAGAGACATTTTTATTTTTCCTGTTTTAAGGCAAATGATAAACAGAACACTAGCTATCATGAGGGCCCCAACTTAGCTAGAGTTATTGTTTTAGAGAGTAAGAGTTACTAATAGACCCCCATCTCATTCAATGAACGCACTAACCTATATCTTTCCCTTTCTCTATAAATATGAGGATCATATTTTCTGAACTCCAAATTGGGAAACAAGGTCTAACAAAGGATATTCCTTTTGCCAAACCTTGTTAAAAGCATACTTCCTTTCCTTGCAATTGGTGTTAACTCTGGGATGTATACTCATTGGGAATTTCTATAACAAATGCTTTTAAAATTTGGCAATCTGTCCAAATACTAAATCTTCACCTCTGTTATAAAGATATCTAGGAAAACTGATGATTCTTAATTTCCCAAATGCTTAAAATCCCCTCGCTTAGTTTTCCAAAATCCCATGTTCATCCTTTTACCATCTTGCTTGAGTATCTTCTGACTGCCTACTAGCTTACAGCCACTATACTGCTTTACCTCAAAGTTCTAAATCGCTGAATCTCAGAACTGGAAGAAACCTTAAATATCATCAAGTATAATCTTTATGTGAACAGAAATGTGCTCTATAACTTCCCTGACAAGAGGTCATCCATCTTTGGCTTGAAGATCTCTATCAAGGAAGAACTAAGAGCTATTCTACTTTTGGACAGATCTCATTGCCAGAATTTTTCCTTTTTGTTGTTCAGTCATTTCAATCATGTCCAATTCTTCATGACCCTATTTCTTGAAAAACATACTAGAATGGTCTGCCAGTTCATTCTCCAGCTCATTTTACAAAAGAGGAAACTGAGGCAAACAGGGTTATGTGACTTGCCTAGGGTCACATAGGCCAGATTTGAACTTGTCTTTCTGGCTGGGTGATCTATCCACTATACCATCTAGCTGCCCCTTATATTGAGCCTAAATTTACCTCTTTAACTGAATCTTCCTTATGTTGTCCCCAGTTCTACCTTCTGGAGCAAAGCAGAATAAGTCTAATACATGTGAAAACTCTTCAATTACTTGAGGACAGTTATCATATCTTCTTCCTCTTTAGATATTTTGCTCTCTAGACTAAACAGCCCTGATTCCTTCAGCTAATCCATGTGTAAGAAGGTGAAAAAGTCCCTTCAAATTCTGGTTGCCCTGATCTGGAATGCTCTGTTTAGCTCATTCCTGTTCTTCCTAACGCTTGCAAAAACAGACTTCCTCTTTCCTCCATCCATCCTGCTTCTTGAATCAACCAAGTGGCTACCTCTTAACTGGTACCAGTAAAGTACCTTCCTGGACATCAGCTTCAGGGGAACACTGACAGAGACAACTTTCCTATGTAAGAGTTGTTTGGTCTAGTAAACACTGGTCCATTTCAGTGAGTAATGGCTTTCCTGCACCATCTCAAACTCAAGCACCTTAGCAGTTGACAAATTGCTGAGAACGAATGAAATGCTTATTTCTGTGGAGTTCTCTAGATCCTTCCAAAGAGACCATTTAAATAGAGGGTGATCTTAGACAAATAGTGACCTCATGGAATGTTCTTTGTTTCAATTGACATGTTCTTTTCCTTGTCATTTCCTTAGGATGAAAAGAATCAGCTGATGACAACAAATGTATGGCTTAAACAGGTAATCTAAAAGTGAAAAGGTAACAATTCCATAGAAGAATTTATAAATACTGATATTTTTTAAGAGAAAAGAAGGAAGAAATGTTAATAAGGAGCCTTGAGGCCATCTGCCTTAAGTACTTGCCCCAGTCTTCAAATCTAAACGCTCAATTAATTTCAGTACAACTCTATAAGCATTTATTAAGTGCCTACTATGTGTAGAACACTGTGCTAGATACTGGGGGAAGGGAGGAGATATTCACCATTTAGACAGGACTCAGTCCTATCCTTATGGAACTTATAGATACAAACACAACACAGATGACAATAGTATAAACATTACCTGATAAAGGCATTATGCAGATGCAAAACAAAGGTTATTCCTGGAGACAGAAGGGATCAGGAAAGCTTCCTATAGCAGGTAGCCTTGGAATTAGGTTTAACAGGATAGGTAGGACTTAAACCAGAGAAGAGATCGCATCTCACAGTTAGGACAGAGAATAGTCAGAATTAAAATACAATTGAGGCTCTCAGAAAAGCATAGGATAATGATCTTATACTTGAAGTTCAATTCAATTTCATGCTTTACCCAATAATGAATGCATAGCTAAGGATAAGGTCTAGACCTGTGGTTTCACTGATTTAGGGAACTGGAAAGTGAGGAAACTCCATCTTCCAATGCACCGTGGCAGCTTCTCTACAAATTATAAATCATCTTAGATTTCCTATGTCTAATAGATAGAATATTTCTTGCTTTCTCAATGGGTGGGGAAGTGAGTGTAGGGAAGGAGAGAATTTGGAACTGAAAATAAAAAAATTTTAAAAGAGAAAAAATTAGTTATATGTAGTCTTAGGGAGTGGCTCAGATCATTGTGAAGTTAAGAGGCTTGACCAGCATCACACAAATATGAGTCAAACGCAGAATTTCCTGGCTTCCAGGTTGGTTTTCTATCCATGACATCATGCAGTCTCTCTATCCTCCCACGGCTCTTCTCTGAATAACTATCAAACCATAAAATATTTTTAAAATTAAAAATAAAATTTAAATATTTGAAATTAACATAAATTACTTCAAAAATTTAAAAAAGACCTGCTGATTCTCACTCCCTACAATCCCTGCTGCCAGTTTCTCTCTCTCTCTCTTTCTCTCTCTCTCTCTCTCTCTAATTAGAACACCTCCAAACTTATTTTTAGGGAAAAAATACATAAGCACAAAATAAATTTTATTCCACATACAAAATATCTATCACTTAAGTCTAATGAAATAAATCAGTCATTCTGGTCTTTTAATGCTCAACTATTTCTACTGACAGGCTACAGAGTGGCATGTACACTGTGGTATGCAGGATTTATAGTCAGAAGATGCAGGTTTGGATCTTAGTTCTACCACTCACTAGCTGTGTGATATTGGACAAACCCTTTCATTTCTCTGAACAGCATTGTTCTCATATGAAAAATAAGGAGGTTAACTAACTGATCTACAAGATCCCTTCTAACTCTGAATCCTATAATCAATCATTTGGTTAACCTGTTATAGACTTATAACTCCATTAGTTAGTGACGTAGCTGGAGAGACTGTTGTTCCCCCTTTCCATTTTTTAATGTTATTTTTCTAGGATTCTTGACTCAGATGAAATATATCCTATGATATATTTTTTTTAATCTGCCATATATAATTTATGGTATTATAATTATACATATATATAATCTATGTTATTATCAATGATTTTCAAAAGGTTGTGGAGAACTGGAGATATACCACAGGGTAGGAAAAAGGAAAATTTACAACCAATTTCCCAAAATGGAAGAGAACAGAGTCTGCAGTTCTAGGCCAAGTGAGCTTGACTTTGACTCATGGGAAAATTCTAGGACATACTATTGAAGGGAGAGTTAGTGAATCTCTAGAAAAGGAAACTGTGATTATGAAGAGCCAGCATGACTTTACTGAGAACAGGTTATTCTCAACTAACCTTATTTCCTATTTTGACAATTTATGTACAGATTAGTACCTCCCATTTCTGAGTTTGACATCACTGATTTAAATAAGATCTTTCACAGATGTTATCCCAATCTTCGACTATCATATGTTAGGTCCCAGGGTAGTATATTTGAGATTCAGTAGAAAAAAATAATTAAACGAAAGATGATTATTGTGTCTGCCATACAATTGATGTACAATTCAAAGAGCTATCTATCACATACACTAATCTGGTACAGACACTGGAAACGGAAAGTGAACTGGGATCAGCATTAAACAGGAGAAAGCTAGCAGGCTGGATTGTTGGGGAAATTGCCCAGAAACAGAGACTCATCTTTTTAGCATTGGCATGCATCCAATGATGATATTGACTATAAATATGAAATACCACATTCTCTGAAGAATTAAAATGGCAGGTCACCCAAAGGGCACCGGGAAAACCGATGATGAGCATAAGTAGGCTACAGCATATCCAACCAGTCAATCAACAAGCATTTATTAAGTACCAGTTTTGTTCCGGGCTTATTTACAGGTGCCATGGATAAATAAATGGAATAAAAATAAAATACATACAAAGTAAACATAACGATGACCAAGCTGCAGGAGGTATATGCCTCCATTACTCCTCTAGGGTCAAGCAGTACAAATCTAATCCTTCTCACAATCATTTAAACATCTAGAGCTAATAATCATGTCCTACCTTCACCTTCCTGCACTGCCTAAGTACAGTCCTAATTATCTTGTTTCACCTACACCCAATCAAGCACCAGTGATGATATTTCTATGGGGAAAGCTCATTCTAAATTTATTTTCCTATGGCAGCAGCAGTGGAGAAGAATTCAGAAAATACTGGACATGAGAGTTATTATATAGACTTGACTGATGGGAGAGATAGATGGTGGTGCAGTGGATAGAATATTGAGCCTGGAGTCAGGAGGATCTGAGTTCAAATCCAGCCTCAGACACTTACTAGTTGTGTGACCCTTGGCAAATCACTTAACTTCTCTTTGCCTCAGTTTCCTTCTATGTAAAATGGGGATAATATCACCCACCTCCCTGGTTGTTAGGAGGACCAAATGAGACAATAATTGTAAGGTTCAGTCCTTCTCTGTTTCAAGTCCCAGTGAAGACACTTACTATGTGATGTTGGCTGAGTTCCTTGATTCCTCTGGCTTTCAGTCTCTTGAGGTACTTAGAGTTTCTGGGTCTCCATTCTTTCATATCCAAAATGAAAGATTTTCAATAAACTATTTCTAAGGTCTCTTCCAAGTACTAACATTCTGTGAATGGGAATTCCCCCCAGGGACCTAAGACCCAGAATACAGACTCCAGGTAAGATTCTGTGATTCTGTGACTTTTGAGGTTGTTCAGTTATTTCAGTCGTGTCCAACACTTCATGATCCCATTTAGGGTTTTCTTGGCGGAAATGCTGGAATGATTTGCCATTTCCTTCTCCAGCTCATTTTACATATGAGGAAAATGAGGCAAGCAGGGTTAAATAACTTGCCCAGAGTCACACAACTAGTAAGTATCTGAGGCCAGATTTGAACTCAGGAAGATGAGTCTTTCTGATTCCAGCCCAGTGCTCTGTCTGCTGCTGTACCTAGTTATCCCTGATTCTGTGACTACATCACTATTAAAATGAAAAACAAAATACTACTACACCAAGACCCAGAATACAGCCTCCAGGTGAGATTCTGTGAATCTGTGACAACATCACTATTAAAAATTAAAATGAAATGCTATACCAAAGCTGATTTTCATACTGAAACTTATGACTTCCTTCATCCCGCTCTACTCTCACATGAAACAGAAATTCTACCCATCAGAAGTAGAGATGAGTTGCATGGCAGGTTCCACAATTCCAAAGCTTTGCTCTTTTCACCAAGTCTTCCACTATCTTTTTGTCTTTCCCTCCTATTGTCCTGAAGTATATTTAGACATTCTTCCGTCATCCCACCCACCAAAGATCTTCACTGATGCCTAGCAATTGTTAAAGCAGACTTCTATGGGGAGCTATTTTTATTTGTATTGATTTACTTTGCATATACTTTTTCCTCTTTCCTTTGCACTCTACAAAGTAATCAAAACCCATAAACCATAAATATATTATTAATAGTGACTCACTGAGTCAGCACTAGAAACTGCTTAATGCCCTGGGCCCCTGATTTCCCTACCCTCCACTCCAAGGTTAAAAGGAACTTAGTACAGGCAAACTCTTAGAAGCAAACAAGCAATTGAGCCCACTTTTCCTTCAGTGACAGAGAGCTGGCCCCTTTGCTGGGAACTATAGAACATATCAAAGAACTATAAATTATATCAAAGAGCCTTAGAGATCATTGAGGTCAAGCTTTTTTTTTTTTTATAAATGGAGGAAGTACGTAGACTAACATTTGTCATAGATAGAGAGCTGGAAATCACCCCAAAAGTCATTTAATCCAAGTCCTCCTCATTTTACTTTTACAACGATTAGCACACAGTAGGTACTTAATAAAGGGTTATTGATTGATTTGCAAATTAGGAAACTGGGACCCAATGGATTTAAGTACTGGCTGAGTTAACCCAGACCTGAAATATTTTTTGTTTAGTCCTTTTCAACTGTGCCTGACTTTTTGTAAAATAATTTTAAAAGATGTTTATTAAGTCATCCATCAAATGACAGACCCGAAAAGGGGTGGCTCATTCCCCTTGAGAGTCAAAAAAAGGAACAAGGAAACAGTAGCTAATTGGCCAGCAGAGAGGCTGTTTTCAGATAAGACATATGGCTTGCTTGAGATTTATAATGGATGGAAACTCCTTAACTTAATCTTCAGATCTGACCAGGTTTTTGCTCAGCACAACCTAGGTCCTGACTTAAGTGTTAAATCAGATCTGGATGCTCAGCTGTGCAGAGTTTGGTTCAAACAATAAAATAAAGTTTCCCCATATAATTCACCCAATGTCATACAGGTTTTGTTGTTGTTTAGTTATTTCAGTGGTGTCCAACTCTTCTGGACCCTCTTTGGGATTTTCTTGGACAAGATACTAGAGTGGTTTGCCATTTCCTTCTCCAGACCATTTTACAGACAAGAAAACCGAGGCAAATTGGGTTAAGTGACTTGCTTAGGGTCATATAGCTAGTAAGTGTTGAGGTTGAATTTGAACTCAGGATGGTGAGTCTTCCTGACTCCAGGCCCAGTGCTCTATCTGTAATAATCACTCACAAGTTTGAGTCATTATAGTCAATAAATGATAGTCATTATTGCTTTTATTTTGAGTTGGATGCCCTTCCCATTACTCCATGCTACCACTCAAGAAACTACCCTACGAACAACCTCTTGCCTTACAAAGTTTTTCTTTCAAGGGGACGAGGGTGAGTGAGAATAAAAAATTCATCTTCTGAGTCATCAAGCTTTACAGTTCAGTAGGTAATAGTAATTGTAGATGGTACCGAATGCATGACTCCTCTGTCCCTGTGAAAGTCTTCACAGATGTATCAGCAGTCTCAGGAGCTAAAAATGCCGAGTGGAGAAGAGTCCTCCAAGGTAAACAGATGTGTTCTAAGTATTATGCCAGTAATTCCTCCGATGCCTACAGCTTCCCAAACGTTCCCACCACAAGCTGCGACCACAGTGATGATGATGCATGATGATAGCCTAAGGCTGTAGACTATGTCACTTCTACATGTAACAGCTCATGTTAGTCTTACAGCAATTGAGTTAAGTGGGGTGGGTATTATTACTCTTATTACTTAAAGAGCAAGACTGGGGGAGGCAGGAAAGCAGTAGTTGTTGATAAGAGGACCAAGTGACTTGTGGTTTTAAAGATAGCTCGTGTGTGTGTGTGTGTGTGTGTGTGTGTGTGTGTGTGTGTGTGTGTGTGTGTGAGGGTGAGGGTGAGGGTGCTCGCCAGCGCCTTTATTCATTGTCAACACCTGGCCTTAACAAGGGGGCAGCTAGGTGATGCAGTGGATAGAGTTGTGGGCCTGGAGCTGGGAAGATCTGACTCAGACGCTTACTAACTTTGTGTCCCTGGGCAAGTCATTTAACCCCCTGCTTGCCTCAATTTCCTCTTCTGTAAAATAGTGATAATTATAGCACCCACCTCCCAGAGGATCAAATGAGATAATGATTGTTAAGTGCAAGTTTTATAGAACAAATCCTTTTATTAAGGGGATTTGTTCTTTGAAGTTTGGATTCAGTCAAAGGGCCACACTTGAGGGCCTAGAGGGTCATATGTGACCTTGAGGCCGCAGGTTCCCCATCCCAGGCCCTAGCATACAGGAAGCACTACATAAATGTTAGCTCTCAGGATGATGATTATTATCCACCTTCTAAAAAGAGAACCAGACATTCTTGTTCTGAGGCTAGCTGTTGGCAGCAAACAACAGCGGGGAGATTCTAGGATCCTAAAGTAGCCCTGATGACTTAGCAGTAGACTTGAGTGTGTTAATGGGAGGGCTTAGCACAGTGCCTGACACTTAGGTGCTTAATGTTAATTGCTTGATTGAAGGGAAGCAAGAAAGAGCTGAAACCTTATCGTGGCATATAAACACAACTCTGTGGAATCTGATTACCTGTGCCCTTCCCTGTGTTTGTGTGACTTTGTGATGTCTGTGTGTCTCAATGTACCCGATGATAAGGTAAACTGCTTAGGGGTCTTTGGCACATAATACACCATGGGTTTGGCAATTAAGACCGTGTCACAAAGTCCCAGACAGTTGCATCCTTGACTATACCTTAGGAGCCCTTCCTTTAGTCTTTCAGAATGTCTGTGTCAGAAGTCACAGAATGCTTGCATTCTGCGATCACAGGACCCTGGAAATTCTTTACAGAGGAGGGAACTGAAGTCAAGGAAGTTTTATGGACCTAGTCTAGGATCCCACAACTAATAAGTGAGGTCTACGCCAAGCCAGAAAGTAAAGTAAGTTCTAAAGTTGAGAAAAACAAAGATGATGAAGGGACAGACATATCCAGGACTAGAAGCCATTGGGTGTCTGGTGGGTTTCGTTGTTCTCATCTCCTTGGGCCAGGGCTGGGGAACCTGCTAGGGCTGTTACTTTTTTCATAAAATCAATTTAACTATCAATGCTGGGAATCCCATCCTTTGTCCTTGCCTCATGAGCATTTCTCCCCAATAGCATGCCCCTCTGTAACTGAGGTACCAACAGCTATGGTGTATCTGGGACTTTTGATACTGCTCTGGGCAGTAACAAGTCTCAGAGCCAATAAGCCAAAGTAATAAGAAAGAACTAGGGAAAACACCTGAACTCGGAAATAATTTTCCTTCCCCAGACCTAATCCCATTAAAGCTGGGAAACTGGGCCACTCATCATTATGGGTACTTGGCTATAGCACCCATCCTCCTGGTCTCAGTCAAGGACCTTGTACATTGTAGCAAAGCCTTCATAGGATTTAGTCAAAGGCTGCACTTGGGTCTCTACTGGAATTTTTGAGCTATCCCTGGGGAATCTGTGCAACCTCAGTACCATTGTAGCCAAGACTCTCTTTGGCCCCTTATCACCTTGTCCCATCTAAAGAAAATAAAGTTGGTTAGTTGTTTGTCAAGCTCAATATTTCAGGTCAGGGTTGTTTCTCCAATACCTGGGTTTTTTTGAAAATCAACTAAGTGTACAAAGAACATTTAATTCAACAAACATTTATTAGGGCTTATAGCTGGAGGTGGCTCTAAGACCTGTATTCTCTTAGTTCAGATCTGACATCAGGATGAAATGAGGTTCTCATGCATCACTAAACAGTTAATAAAAGGATAGATTTCTTTGCTCAGGCACAAGTATATGCAGTAAGGATACTGTGGTATTTTGTTTGTCTGGGTGCAATTGAATACAGAAACCCTTTCTACATATGGAAATGCATTTGCTTATTAGGGTAGGTGTCAGGTTGGTGAAGGACATGGTGACTCATGTAGTCTTCAGAAATCCACCAAATCAGAGATGCCTTGAGTGGGACTTTTTAATGCACTTAGGTGACCTAAAAGCTGTGTCAAGGGAGACAGGGACCAATGAAATCCCAGAGTTGCCTTTTAGAGAAAACTATTACAGGAAGCAGGAAACCTGAAACCCTGATCCTACCATACTTATTATACGCCCAAGGACCAGACAGGGCTGGTGCAAGTTTATCAGGCACAGTCTCTGCTCTCATGGATGATGGGAATCTGATGGGAAAATAAAGCACATATATTGTCTCTACAACTGGAAGGGACCTTTCAGAAGGCCATCTGTCTTTTTAAAGATGAAGAATTTGTGGCCCAGGGAGGCTCTATGAATTGTCCAGTGTAGGAGTTATACCCAAGGCCTCTGACTTTTAGGACCAAACCATAAAGGTCAGAAGATATCCCCAAAGTTTCCTGCTTTTGTTCAATGTGTTGGATTGGATTCATTTCTATTTTCAGTTGCTACCACCTTAATATGTCTCCTGATTCCTTCCTTTGGCTCCACCCCTTCTCCTTAACAATGAACAAGGGCCATTTGTGATTCTTATCCACACCAAAACTGATAGCTGAACTAACCCATCGGAGGATGGAATCATGGGATGAGGCCCAAAGGCTGTTTGGCTGATACTTACCTTAAAATTAAAGTGAAGCAAAATTAATTTTATTTTGAGGATTTTACAATGCAACTTCCCTCAGATAACCCTGGGTTACCCTATTAGATAACAAGACTTGGGAATCAATGAGAGAGGGGAGGGGGAAGACAGAGTCATTAATTCTGGCATCAGGAGATGGAGTTGAATCCCAGCTCCATCACTTAATATCTGTATGATCTTAGGTAAATAATTTCTAGTCTCTGGGCTCATCTTCGGTCCTCAGTTTCCTCATTTGAAAAATAAGAGTGTTGGACCAGGTGATATGTAAAGTCTCATCCATCTCTAAAGTGTTGATCTTGTGACTCTGATTTGATTCTCATCCACATTCGATTTGACTTTTAAACTGAATCATTTTAAAGGTTGCCTTATTTACAGTGAGAAAAATCCAATTTAGTAGGGTTTAAATGGAATATTGTTTCAAGTCATCATAACCTAACCAGGCAAAGGTTATTTTATGTAAATGTGCAAGGAAGGCAAATGAAGGAGGAGATGCTATAATGCATATTTGGAATCAAAGATTCTTTTTTTTCCTGTGGATTAGCTTTAATATTTGGTTCGACTGTCTGTACACCTCTTTCCCATGCTGTTTCCTATCACAGATGGTGTTAAACGACTCTAAGTTCATATTTGGAAAGGGCTTTGAGAATCTTGACTGGAACAGCCTGCACAAACATGGGAAGTTATTTCTAAGCTGCTGCTGGAAAGAGAGAAGGACAGGGAGGGGAGCCTGAGGTTCCAGGGCCACAGGAGATCAAGGGTCAGGGGAAGGAGGATATAGCCAACCATTTCCTGGGGCTTTGGAGAAAACAGGACCCTGGTGGGGGGTATGACTTTGAAGGCTCTTTACCACCATGGTGAGCAGGTTGTAGGGGCACAGCAGGGCTGCCACTATCAGTCCTTTGCACAGCATTACCAGGTGGGTTACTATAATGGCATCATAGCTTTAGAGCTAGGAGGGAACCTTAGAGGCCATCCAGGCTAAGCCCCATGTTTTGCAGAAGAGAAACTGAGGCAAGCAGCGGTTAAATGACTTGCCCAGAGTCACACCGTCTGAGGCAGGATTTGAAACCAAGGCTTGCTGACTCCAAATCCAGTACTCTGTGCTGGCCCAAACCCATCTTACCACGTTTTCTTCAAGGGTTTAAATGGGTGAAGACCTGGGCAGTTTCACTGATGCTTTTGCCTCTTCTCATAGATGTAAGCCCCCTCCTAAGTAAATGTTTGGCATTTTGAAGTGAGGATGGGGGTGGCAAACAAGTTCACAAAAGGAATCTTTCTGAATTCCTTTCATGTACAGATTGGACTAGATGACCTCAAATTCTCAAATGATTAAGAGATCAACTGATTCTGAATTCAAGATGGCAGACTGTGAAACTACCTCCTCATAAACAGCAGCACCAGCTTCTCCAGGATAATTTTCTGAAATCCAGATACTACACAGACCAATCCCTAAGATTTTTTCAGCAAAATATGAACTCATGGAAATCTACATATATTCCTTGGTACTCAGTTAAGCTTTACAAGGTTCACAAGCCAAGGGGCTTAGTGGTTGGGTCTATGCAATAAATTTAAAAAACAAAACAACAATGACAAAAACTCTGGATCAAAAAGGAGTCAGTGTAGAGTTTTCAGCTACCCTAATTACTGAATTAAATCAACTGCAAGGCTGATCTGATCAATTGTACAGGAACTGGTCATTAACACAATTTAAAATAAGACAAACAAAATGCTCATATGGCTGGCTGTAAACAAACATAGTTCTTTGCTCCTTCAGTGGCTAGTGCTATCTACTACATTCTGATCCCATGTGGACCCCAACAGAAAAACCCCATAAGGTGCCTAGAGCTGTGCTAATTTTATAACCTTGGTCATTCTGTATTGACTTCTTTAATCTTCCCCATAGGCTTTTGGCTCCCAGGAGTCAAGTGTTAAATTTTCATTGTGAGTATTTACACTTTGGAAATCAGCAAACATTTCAAATCAGGACTTGTTTTATTGTTCTGTTGATTGCCTAGATCTAAGAAAGTTGTGGAGAAAATGTTAATGCAAATTAAACTTAAATACGTATTGGGCATTTACCAACACACTCTTGTGTTGGCTATATTTGCCCAGGATTCAACTTAGATATTTAGAGTGTGGGACACAGAATCTTAAAGCAAGAAAATCCATTATGGAACATGGCCCAGAGATGTTATTTCCTGCCAAAAATCATGGGCTAAAGTATTTTTTGAGTCAAGGTCCCCTAAATCACTGAATCTTGGAAAGGAACTAGGAAGCCACCTGGTCAAACTCATACTTGTTTGAGGAAACCCATCCTCCATATCCTCAACAGTCCTCTGCTTGAAAACATCTAGTGAAATGGAGCCAACCCCATCCCAAGACAAAAATTTCCACTCTTGGATAATTCTAATGGCTTGGAATATTTCCTTATATTAAGTGTAAATCCACTATTCTGCAACTTCTACCCATTGTTATTAGTTTTACCTTCCGAAGACAAGCAAAAAAAAGTTGAAGTGCCCATCTCACTAGAGTCTATGTGACATTTCTTAGAAATACTTGGAAATCACTTTTATGCACCACACCCAACTATTTTCTTCTTCTCTTTTCTCTTGAACTCTGATTCAGATATGCCCCCAAAGGAGCGATAAGTAAGTAGTTGTGGTCAGTTGTCTTTACAGGGTTTCTACTGGGGCAGTTACCTTTAGTAGTCAACCAAAAGACATAATTAACTCAAAGCAAAGGCATTTACAAAGGGCCTTAGCCATCCAGTGTTCCTCCATAAACTTTTGACACATTTTCCCTCAAAAACATACATTACCAATGGGAAAAGTAGGCACAAACTTAGAGTACACTGGTTGTGAAGCACACAGGAAAGGAATACATATGGTCAAGGCAACATAAGCCTCTGTTACTACAGGACTTCCATGTCTCTTCCCTTCATTTGGCATCTTCACTCTATTTCCCTCTGGATGCAGCATAAAGGATGCATAGGTTGTTCAGTGGCTACCTGGTTCTCCTGCTCTCTTCAGCATGACTGGTTGGGCTAATTCTCTCTGGCTCTTTTGTCTGCTACTAAGGGTCTCATCCCTTGGAGCCAACCTCACAGATTTAATGACTTGTGTCTTCCCCCCCCCCCCACTCCCTCCCCTCCCTGCCTCTGGGATATAGTGCCTCCTACCGGATGTATACCTTTGCTCCTTGATGCCATGGTCAATAGGGGAAGACAAGTAAATGCCCTCTTCCCCTCCACTGTCTTCTGATAAAAGTGCAGGAGTTACACTACACAAACCTACTTCCTTCTTTGGCTGTTGCTCAACTATCTTTCAGAACTGGCAAACCATCAACAGTATGGCCAATCTTTGGCCAAATAATGGCAAGTTGTCCCTCTGATTCTATTAGGGAGAACTCTTTCACACTTTGTAAAGGAATGGCAAAGAATAGATATATCTTTCTATTTTGTTGAACACATTAATAATCCATCTTTCTCTTATCTCTTCTATAACTTCATCAACAGGGCTGAAGAGAACTTCTTTCTCTCATTCTACACACTTACTTATGAACGTGTCTTGTGTCTTTCTCTAGGTCACAAACTCCTTGAAGTTAGGGATGTTTCATTCTTCTTTGAGCAATGTGACTGAACATCATTGCTAGGTCATGTTCTACATCTAGTTGATGCTCAAAAAATATTTGTTGAATTGAATCCAACTATCCTATAAACCATCCTTGTACATTCTACCAAATGTTTTCTGAAATGTCACTTCCTTTAAGGAACTACTCAAGTAGAAATTAAATGAAAACTCTCATCATTCCAACTAGTCTACATTCCAACCATCTGTCCTTCAATTGTATAGCATACAACTTGAAATTATATGTCATGCTTACCTCCTCATTTTGGACTGGGATAGATATTTTACTGATTAAATCAGAAACAAAAGGGAGGGAGATATTATTCTGACCATAGTAAACACTGAAAATCAATGGGCTATGTAATAAGTGATTAAAGAGGTGTGAGTAAATGTTATATTTAAAATTTTTCTTCTGAGTTTCATTCCTCTAATATATATTATCTCCCTGAGGACTCAACTACAAAGACAAAACAAACAAAAACACTAAAATTTTTACCTAGGTAAAAATTGTTGGGTCAATGTTCCTGATTATGAATTAGATTTAGATATTTAGCAACTAAGTGCCAAAAGGGTCCATAGTAACTAGCAGAGTGAGAATTTCAAAGGGTCCTAAAAATCACCCACTGATCCCCAAATGGAAGATGCTTAACCATAGGTTTGGTTGTTGTTAGTCATTTTGCAGTCATGTTTTTGTGACCCCATGTGGAGTTTTCTTGGCAAAGATACTAGAACGTTTGTCATTTCCTTCTCCAGATGAGATCATCTTACAGATGAGAAAATTCAGGTAAACAGGGTTAAGTGACTTGCCCAGGGTCAAACAGTTAGTAAATGTCTGAGGGCAGATTTGAATTCAGGAGATGAATCTTTCTGACTCTAGACCTAGCCCTCTATCCACTGCAACACCTAGCTGCCCACTTGAAATAGTAATATGAGAGAAATATTTGAGATTTTTGCCCCCAGTAGGAACTAGCCCAGATCTAGATCAGAAAGATTGGATTTCCAGAGAGGATTTTCTTTCGTCTGACCATCAGAAAGGATGGGCTGGTCACATGGAAAGAGTGAAGAATAATTTATGGACAGTCTTTTTCCCACCTTGACATGGAAGAGTGAGATGTCAAGTGTATGCAAGGAAGACCTCCAGCATATCTAGGGGATTACTTGCAGTCGGTTAATGGAAGGATGTAGAAAAGTGAGGGCTATAGGACAGATAGGCATAGATAACTTTCAATCTGCATCATTAGAGAAAACATCCACATCAGTGAGATATTTGTACTAGAGTATTTTCACTGCTACAGAAAAGGGAGAGAAAATCCTTTCAGCAAAAGATCACAAAGAAGTATCCCACAGGCCTCGTCACTCCAAAGAAGCACAGAAAAATCTGCCATCTTAGCTGGTGCTAAAGAACTGTCAGTACACTGGGAAGCCTTTTCCCATAGTCATGCAAATTTTATGTCTACAATTACAAGCTCCTTAAGGGACTCCATCTACATAACTTTCTTTTTCCAAGATGGAGCACAGTGCCATGTAAATTTCAGAGCATAATATATATTAATCATGATGATGACTTGGCTGTATTGCCCTACTCAGTTAGTCTTCAGGTTTCATGAATATTTCACTATTTTGGCACGCAGCTGTATCATCCATTTGTTTACTCCTGACTCAATTATAAAGGCACATGTCACAATGATCCTGAAAGAATCACATGGAGCAGCTCTCTTTAACTCGGTATAATATCATTCTGCAAGAGACTAACATAATTGCTCACAGTCCAGACAATAGGCATAAATGCAGAGGAATTTAATTTTCAGGTCAGATTCCATGAGATTTTTTTTTTTTATCTAAAGCATTATTAAAATCCACATGCACTACAATTGTGATATCCATCAATCATCTACTCATGTTTTGCAATCTGGTCAAGCAAGCCATTGGGACTAGGGTTTTTGTCATGTTCTTCTTATAAATTTGCTGAACTCTAAGATCATAATTAATGAACTTATTTTATTATAATGAAATATATATGAATATATGGAAGATAACCAGATCTCAAGTATTACCTTGAAATCTAAATGGGAGTTTATGAGAAGACAGTCAGATGATGCCATAGGAGGAGAATCTTGATATATATTTATTTCTCTGTTACAGACTATGACATCATGGAAAATATTCATGACTGATGACTATCAAATGCTTTTCAGATTTGATGTTAAATGTCTCGGATACATGTTTGTCATTGGACTAACTAGAATTAATTTGGTTTGTTCTCCCCATCTTTATAATTAATTTTTAATGAGAAAACTGGCAAGAAGACTCATCTTGCTGGGATCAAATCCAGTCTCAGATACTTATTAGCTATGTGACCCTGGGCAAGTCACATTACCCTTTTTGCCTCAGTTTCCTCATTTGTAAAATGAACTGGAGAAGGAAATGGCAAACCATTCCAGTATCTCTGCCAAGAAAGCCCCAAATGGGGAAACAATGAGTCAAACACAAGTGAAAATGACTGAACAAAGAAAAACTCAGTTGCAGAAAGCTAACCATATGAAAATCGCTTGAAGCTACAACTAATTTTTTTAAAATCTGGACTTATGTTTTCACCAGCGTTTGGAAATCTTGATGTGGAAAATCTTTCCTCTGATACAGATCAGTTAGTTAGTATATCAACAAGCATTTATCATGTGCTTACTATGTTCTGGGCGCGGGGTTAAGCTCTACAGAGAACAAAAACGGTAAAAACAGTTCCAGACCTCAAGGGGTTTACATTCTCAGGAAGCTATTTGTAACTTACGGTCTTGTAACTGAGAGGTCCACAGTCCTTAACACATAAGTAAGTGCATAGGAGATTATGTGATATATACAACTTGTCACTGATCATAGTATGTATCAGAGGCAAGACTTTAATTCCATGCTGGTACCTTATTCCCTTTGCCTTATTACTTAGTTAAATATGACAAATACATTAGAAGTTATTATTAATAGTTAAATATAATAGTTTAAAGTAGTTACATAATTAACAGTTAAATATGACCATTTTAAAAGCATTGGAGGTTCAGGACAAGGATAGAGGCTTCTCAGTTTCCCTGGAGTTCAGACATGCTTCTCATCATGAAATAGCCCTCCTCCGTACCATGGGAGAGGAAAATAGGGTCTCTAGGGGAGAGATGGGCAATCAATAAGGACAAAATCCTAATTATTTTTTCACTGTCTCTCTGTAGGAATGGATAGACCACAAATTACGCTGGAACCCTGATGAATACGGTGGAATCAGCTCCATTAAAGTTCCATCCGAATCTCTTTGGCTTCCTGATATAGTTCTTTTTGAAAAGTAAGTATCCTAGAGGGAAATGAGCTAAGGAAATTAATTCTAATACTCTAGGGGAAAATTTGCTTTACTAAGAACTTAAAATGTAAAACACACAAACATATTTTTCAAGAGAAATGCAAATATAAGTATGCCCATATCCATTTTTCATAGTTTTCATAAGATTTAATAGTTTAAAAGTATACTCAGACTTTTTGGAATACCTTGCATAAGTATATACAGAATAAATAGAAACATATACAAATTAGTTAAATACAAGGTAGTTTGAGGGGGAGGGCACTAGCATTTGGAGGGATCAGGGCTTCCTGTAGAAGATGATGCTTGAGCTGTATTGTGGCAAATGAAAAACCCTGAGAGATAGAATTTGGGGGTAATTAATAGTCAATTTATTAATTAAGCTAGCCAGCAATCAATAAATTGATGGTCAGTGGTTTCTCTCTGTAACCAAAGATAAAAGACATGAAGAGACTGAAAGCTTTAAATAATTTTTGAAAGGGAATTCCCTTGACAACTGAAAATCAACCCATCAGGGTTGGTCATTTAATGAAGAAGTGGACCAGAAGTCTTTAGCTCCTCCTGCTGAGATTATGTATGTTTTAATCATGAGATGCAGTAGCTTCCAACAATCTGGAGAGGGGAATCCATTTCCATTCAGACACTTTGCTTGGTTTTCTCCTTCATGAGCTGGGTCACCCTAAACTTTAATGGACAGGATCTCTTCTCCTCAGGGTAAGAACTCAGCCAGACTGGATTCTGTTTACACTCTAAACAGAAGCAAGGTCCTCCTCTCAAGATTCAAGAGCATGTCCCTTGAGGACTAGAACAATTGCATCAATCAGTCATGTCCTTCAGAGATTGACTTTTTACAGGGTCTGGCCTGAAATGAGGAAATAAAAGAGAAAAGTCTAGATCCTAATTTAATAATTGGTTGTTAATATAACAGTAAAATCATAATTTCACTATCTTAAAAAAGAAGTGAGAGTTTCTATAAGGAAGATGGGAGGATTTAGAAATGGAGGGGACCCTAGAGATCTTATTATCCTTTGACTGACTCTAACCCCTTTATTTTATATGTAAGAGAAATGAAACCCAAAGAAATAAAATGACTTGCATAAGGTCACAAAGCATGTAATAGAGTCACATTCTCAATTATCCACATAAAGGAAAAAGAATAATTACACAGCTCTGATGATGTTGAAAGAAACAACCAATCATTCCACACATGACCAGTCTTCAGAGTGAAAGTAGCTGTCTCTCTTTCAGTGCTGATGGACGCTTCGAAGGCTCTCTAATGACCAAGGTCATAGTAAGACACAATGGAACCATTGTTTGGACACCTCCATCCAGTTACAAAAGTTCATGCACAATGGACGTGACATTTTTTCCATTTGACCGACAGAACTGTTCAATGAAGTTTGGTTCCTGGACCTATGATGGCACCATGGTTGACCTTGTTTTAATTGATGAAAATGTTGACAGGAACGACTTCTTTGATAACGGAGAATGGGAAATACTCTATGCCAAAGGCATGAAAGGAAACAGAAGGGAGGGTTTGTATTCTTACCCGTATATTACATATTCTTTCGTTCTGAGGCGCCTGCCTCTGTTCTATACCCTTTTCCTCATCATCCCCTGTCTTGGATTGTCTTTCCTGACGGTCCTTGTTTTTTATTTGCCTTCTGATGAAGGAGAAAAACTCTCACTCTCCACGTCGGTTCTGGTTTCCCTGACCGTTTTTCTCCTAGTGATTGAAGAAATCATCCCATCGTCTTCCAAGGTCATCCCTCTGATTGGGGAATATCTACTATTCATCATGATTTTTGTCACCCTGTCCATCATTGTCACGGTCTTTGTTATCAATGTTCACCATCGCTCTTCTTCCACTTACCACCCCATGGCCCCTTGGGTAAAAAGATTATTTCTCCAAAAGCTCCCAAAACTTCTCTGCATGAAAGGCCCCATTGATCGCTACCCCTTCCCAGATGTGGTGGAAAGCCAGCCAGGGGTTAAAGCAAAAATGCCAGCAAAGCAGAAGCAGAAGCAAATGAAAGATGGAGAAAAAGTACTGGTTGCCTTTTTGGAAAAGGCTGCTGAGTCCATTAGATACATCTCCAGGCATGTGAAAAAAGAGCATTTCATCAACGAGGTGAGTGAACTCAGAAAACGCAGAAGTCAGAGCCAGTCAGGAATATGATATTGATAATAAATAGCAATAATAATTAGTAATAATAATAGCTAGCATTTACATAATACTTACCATGTGCCAGACACTGTGCCAAGTGCTTTATAATTATTTTCTCATTTGAGCCTCAAAACAAGGAGGCAGATGCTATTATTATCTCCATTTTACAGTTAAAGAAACCAAGGCAGACAAAGATGAAGTGACTTGCCCAAAGTCACACAACTAGGAAGTGTCTGAGGCCAGGTTCAAACTGAGATCTTCTTGACTCCAGGCCTGGCACTGGTTTATCCACTGAACCATCTCTGTCTCTCTGTCTCTGTCTCTCTGTCTCTGTCTCTGTCTCTGCCTCTCTCTCTTCTCTCTCTCTCTCTCTCTCTCTCTCTCTCTCTCTCTCTCTCTCTCTCTCTCTCTCTCTCTCTCTCTCTCCTAATGGACAAGAAACAGCACGATAAGGTGGATAGAGCATGGGTCTTAAAGTCAGAGAGATGTAAAATTCTGACCTGAATGCTAGCTCAAACACTTTGCAACCGTGACCCTGGGCAGATCATTTATCTAGGCCTCAGTTTCCTCATTTGTAAAATGAAGATGTTGGACTTCATGGTCTCTAAGGTCCTTTCTAGCTCTAGAGCTAAGATCCTCTGAAGACCCTGAGATACAGAGAGAAATTCAGTGATTTACCCTATGTCACACAACCAGTAGCAGCTAATTAGAGCAGAGGTTAGAGCCCCAGGCCTGGAGTTAGGAGCACCTAAATTCATATTCGGCCTCAGACACTTACTAGTTGTGTGACCCTGGGCAAGTCACATCACCTTGTTTGCCTCAGTTTCCTTCTCTGTAAAATGAGCTGAAGAAGGAAATATGGCAAACATCTTTGCCAAGAAAACCTCAAAAGGGGTCACAGAGAGTTGAACATGACTGAAAAAAGACTGAACAGCAATGTCGCACAAGTACTGTAGGAAATGTTGGAACTGGAATTTAAACCCAGGTCACCCGATTCTGCATCCAGTCTTCACTATTTATATTACTCTACCTCATTTAATCAAAACGAAATTTTTATGGAATGACTAATACTGGTTATATTGGATCAGTGCCTCTGATTTTGCCAGTGTACACAACTCTCAGCATGGAAATTCCTTCCAGATGCACCCAAGCAGCTCCTCGGTAACTTAGAGTCTTAGAGAGCTGCCTAGGAGTAAGAGGCATGAAGTGATTTGCCTGAAGCTGCACTTGAACACAGATCTTCCTGGCTCCCAAGTCAGTCATTGAGTTTTATGCCATTTGTTGTTGTTCCATCATGTCTGACTCTTTGTGACCCCATTTTTTGGTTTTCTTGGCAAAGACATTGGAGTGGTTTTCCATTTCCTTCTCCAGCTCATTTTACAGATGAGAAAACTAAAGCAAACAGGGTTAAATGACTTTCCTAGGGTCACACAGCTAGTAAGTGTCTGAGACTGGATTTGAACTCAGGAGGAAGAATCAGGCCTGGATCTCTAACCACTGCAGTATTTCACAAGGGTTGTTGTTCAGAGGCTCAAATGAGGTCATATATGTAAAGCACTCTGCAAACCTTAAAGGGCCATAGCAGTGTCAATGAATTACTATTATTCTAGTTTTCTCTCTGTCTAAAATGGAATTTTTTTCTTAATTAAGTAAACCCTGGAAAAAATATAGGATCAAGGCAAGAATTTTCAGGCTAAAACTTCATAAAAACACTATGAGGAAAAGTGGAAAGGTCAAGGTACAAAGTACAAAGTACTGTTCGTTCTGATTAACCTCCATTCTGTTTTTAAGTAATCTAATTTTATATGTTAAGTTGGTTATCCAAAGCCCTGGTGGTTTCTCATTTTTCACAGGATGATGGGTTATTTCCTCAACAGGATTTAGAAATAAAAACTCAAAAAGAATCCAGGTTTTGAATTTTTTTCATTCTATTGACATTATTTTGTTAACATATTTGGAAGAGCTCTTCACTAAGGCAGGAGAGAAGTTCCAGCCGAAATTGACTGAGTTCCATAGGTCATAGCTGTTTAATGCAGAGTATTTTCAAAGACAAATCTAAAACCATAAAATCTGAATATTCAGTCAGAATATAAAGGCTTAAGTCAGCACAATACAGTATGTTGTTGTTCGATTGATCATTCAGTTGTGTCCAGTTCTATGTGACTCCCATGGACATTGGCAATGGCAAAGATATTGGAATAATTTGCCATTTCCTTTTCCAACAAGTCCCAATTTTACAGATGAGGAACCAGGAAAAATAGGAGTTAAGTGACTTGCCCAGGGTCATACACCTAGTAAGTGTCTGAGGCCAAATTTGAATTTGAATCTTCCTGACTCTAGGCCAAGGGCTGTATTCACTGCACCACTTAGCTGCCTCACAATATGGTATACTGAATATGAGGATATAAACTTACAAACCATGATGGGAAATCCCTCTACCAACACAGACCCATCTATAACTCACTTATAATCCATCTATAACTTAAGGTTTTAGAGTTACCCAAAACTCATAGAGGTTCTTCCTCACTCACTTCCTTCAAATCCCAGATAAAATCTCAATCTTCTACAAGAAACTTTTCCCAATCCTCCTTAATGCTAATGTCCTCCCTCTATGATTATCTCCAATTTATCTTGCACACAACTTGTTAGGATGTAGTTGTTTGCCTGTAATGCTTATTGACCGACTCCAAGTCCAAGACCCACTCCATGTTACTCTGCAGGTCATTGCAAAAAGAAACACTATAAATCTGAAACTTGCAATCACATATCCTTCAAATGAAGTCAGGGAAGCTATTCACTGTCTTCACTCTATTAAAATGTCATTTGTCTCTTTTGCAGGTTGTCCAGGACTGGAAGTTTGTGGCTCAAGTCCTTGACCGTATCTTCCTTTGGCTATTTTTGCTAGTATCGATAACAGGTTCCGTCCTGATATTCACTCCTGCTTTGCAGATGTGGCTAAACAGTTATCACTAAAAATCGCCTTCTGTGATGGTTTCTATAATGCCATAAGGATGAAGCTATCTCTTAGAATCCATATTTAATTAGCGTATATTCAGAAGCAAAATGAGCATGCTTATGGAAATGGCCCTGATCCTAAAAATGGTCCTGGCTCAGAATACATTCCTGCCCCAGGAGAGAAGCTTCCTGAATATGGGTTTACCAATAAATGATTTTATATCCCCATTGGAGGGAAGGATGCACAAAAAGGAGGAAGCTTCCTCAGGCTTCCAGTCAAAGCTGCAACGAAGGCCCAGTGGCCAGAGCTTTGGCCAAGAGTGGCAAGATTTAGAAGAAGTACTAATAGAGCTCTTAGTTTATCAGTAGCATAGAAACAACAGAGCTGAACATCTAGCTTGTAAGAAGAACTAATTAAAATAAGAAGCTACCAAATCACCAAACTTCTCCCCACAGTGGCTGCAACCTGGGTGAACTCTTTTCCAGGTCAGCCCTACCTTGTCTGCTTGCTCCTCCTCCAGCAGCAGTTGTCTTGTGGTCTTCTCTTATCGGTCACCTCCTACAGACTGAATTGAAGGATTTTCAGAGTAGATTTGATTCTGCTTGCCCCAGACACAAAAACATCTTTCTGCTTCCATTTTTAAGTTATTTATCTTATCCAGAGACAGTTTGGTCTTGGAGACAGGTTAGGAATACAGATGCCCAAAGAGTAGGCACCTGATGAAGCACCAGGGAGGATGAGGAGGCCTCAGGATCTAGGAGCAGGGCCATCTGCGTCCATTGGCTTTTCCTAGAGTAGTTTTGAGCAGGAAACAGTAACACAGTTGGGGGTTTGGGCTACGCTTCTCATTTCTCCAGCATCTGGTAGGGAAAATGATGTTCCTCTTTAGCAGGCAAAAAAGATGAATTGTGATTATACCACAATAAAATCATTTTTTAAACTACTCTGACTCAGAGGCAGCTTGGAGTAGCAAATAGAAAGCCAGGCTGGCAACCAGGAAGGCCTGGGTTCAAGTCCTGCCTCTGATACATACCAGTTATGTAATCCTGGATAAGTCACCTCTCCTTCTTCCACCTAACTCTCTAAGACTATATATTGCAGAGAAGGTGATAGATGATTTGCCTTGATAAAGAAAAGGTCCTTACCCTGATGATATATCATAGGTAAGATGAAAAAGAATCTCTCTGTCTCTCTCCATGTATATGTATATATACACAAATTACATATACATATGTATATACACACACACACATTTATATCTGTAGATCAACTTAGAGTTTGCAAAGCTCTTTTCTTACACCAAAGTAGTTTAGCAATGAGGAATTCTACAAACTTTTATTAGGTGCCAGGCACTGTGCTAAGCGCTGGAGATAGAAATAAGAAACAGAAGTCAGTGTCTGCCCTCAAGAAGCTTACAATTTAATGGTGGAAAACAACATACCAAGAAAAGCTGGAAAGGGAGGGGGATGCCCAGGAGTCCCAGGGAGAGACATCCTGTTCAGTGGAGTTGAAACCAGATAGAGCTGCAGATGGAGAGGGGAAGGGGCTGGAAGTCCCATTTCTGTCCTCTATAAAGGAAAGCTGTGGGAGGAGTTTAGTGCTCTACCCTCCAGCCCTCCAGTCAGGAAAATGCAACTCAAGGAAGTTAAGAGATTTTCTAGAAGTCCTACAAAGTTCTAAGTGATGGAGCTAGAACTTGACCCCAGGTCTCCCCACTCTAAATACAAACATACTAAAATATATACATCCAGATGAGTGGTGCCCTTCAAAGTAAATCCTTTAGTAAATCTATTCCAACAATACCATCATTCCCCAAAGTGTTCTTGGAGCTCATCTTTGGGAATTAGAAGAAATTCACCCTCATGATTTTGTAAAGCCACCTTGTATTTGACCCAACATGGTAGTCTCTAGGGTGATGCCTTCCTCCACTCCTCAACCTCTGCTCCCACTCACATTCATGAAACTTGGCCTTAAATGAGTTTTGATTGTTTTTCAAAATCAAATCCACCCTCCAATAATGATGATCTTCTATCACTGAGAAGATGCCAGAAAAACCTGAATTTGCTAAAGGAGCACAGATCTAGACCTAGAAAAGTCCACAGAGATCATCTGGTCTGACTCTTACATTTTATGGATGAGGAAATTAAGGCTTAAAGTCTCACTGCTGGGGAATTCCTCAATTCAGAGGTCCCAAGATCCAACTTGATCCATTTGGATTTGACACAGCCTTAGGGCAACATTACAGACTGCAAAAGAAGCCAGCCAGGTGAGACTACTCAGTCACTTTCCTTATTTGGGAGGCTGAGTAACAGGGACAAGATATTAGGTGATTGTGTTTAGGGGAGAGAATGTATTAACCTTGAGTTTGTAACTTGTTAAACCTCTCTTGGGAGTTGCCAGTGATCAGGTATATTCTGACAGGGATGATTCTTTATAATTAATCCCATCTGACCACCACAGTGAGGTCTGGAGGTCTGTTGTTAAATCCCATCAGAATGTCTGGGACAGCTCAGTGGTGCAGTGGATAGAGCACCAGTGCAGGAGTCAGGAGGACCTGAGTTCAAATCTCACCTCAAACACCTGACACTCACTAGCTGTGTGACCTTGGGCAAGTCACTTAAGCCCAATTTGCCTCATCTGGGTCATCTCCAGTCATCCTGATGACTATCTGGTCACTGGATTGAGATGACTCTGGAGGAAAAGTGAGACTAGTGACCTGCACAGCCCTCCCTCACTCAAAACAAAGTCAAGTGCAAGTCTCGTCATCATTTCTCTGATGGCATGGTCTTCTTCAGCAACGGAGGAACACACAAAAAAATCAGAATATCTAGTTCTCCAACATAGTGGGGACCCCCTTCAAGATATCATCTCTCATCCCAACTTATTCTGTTGTTGAAAAAAATACAGAATGAGGATCCGTCTATTTATATTACCCTCTAGCTCCCTTTCTTTAACCTCTAGTTACTTTTACTAGAGAGATATTTCTTCTAAACTCACAGCACATGAATTTTCTCCATTTTCTCTACAACACACAGGTAGAAAATGATAGAGGTGAGATTTGAACCCAGGCCTCTAAATCCAGTGCTCTTTCCATTGCACTATGAAAAGCTCTCAAAAGGAATTCCCACAGAAGTTTTAAAAATATTTGAGGGGGACTGGCACCTGCTAGAACATGCATCCAAAGGGAAGGTGATGTTATTTACTCAAATGTGTCTACATTCCAGTATCCCTAAAAAAGAATTAACTTCACTTATTAGTTATATAATAGATGTTAATATGATCTGTGAGTCTGTGGTTCTGGATAATTTTTCTCTTTTAATTTGCTTGTAAAAACAATTTAATTCAAGTTAATATTGATGCTCTCAAAGAGGCTTGGTTACCCATTACCTATGATATTAGCTTGAAAGCCCTGATCAGACAAAAGGATGGTGAAGATGATGCTGACTTAATCACACACAAAAAAAGATAGGCTCAGTACGGAGATTTAGATCTATGAAAAAAAGTTCGATGAAAGGTAACAAAAATCTTTCAAATACTAATAGAGACTCAAAACTTATATATAAAACTCACACATACACAAACTTTATCCTGGGTACCTGAGGAATCTAAGGAGGAATATCTATTTGTAGAGTTTTCTTCAGTTACTTTCATTTTTCTCGAAGATTTTTTATAAAACCTTGAATAAGCAAAATTACAATCCCTACATGATTTAGTAAATAGTCTTGGAGAGTTGCTGGGACTAAAAAAAATCATCATCCATAGCCAGTCTAGTGATAAGCCTCTCTGAATTGAGCTAGGCTGGTCCTTGGCAAGACAGACCTACACTCCTCTAGGCCTCTCTTGGAAGCCTTTCCAGCTGGGTAGGGCTGACAAAACTGGTATTCTCCTTTGAGAGCCTAAGGTCATCGACAAACCCTTTGGAAGACTTGAGTGAAGGAACTGATAAATACGTGGTATAGTAGACGATGCCAAGAGGACAGCTGCCCTACATGCAACCCTAAATGACTGCCAAGGTAATTTTTTCACATGCATTAATAGAGCTGAGGCTTTAGAAAACTTGATTTTGGTGTCTGTAAGACAGAGCTAATAGATCTGTCATCATTGAACACAAATATTAAAATTCAACTGTACCTAATGATTTGTGTTAGCTCCCATGTACATGTTTAAGTACATGTACCTGTACATGTGTTAGCTCCCATGCATGCATGTTAGCTTCCATGTTTGACTATGTGTACATTTGACCATATGTGTACTGTAAATTTAACATATTTAAAAACATGTAAGCTTGGATTCATTTATAAAAACAAAATTAAGGTGTGTTTATTACTCTGCATTAAAATAAAATGGGCTGTCTTAAATTTTTTTCTGAATTTTGTTATTTTGTCAAAAGGAGTTTTTTTACTTGATTTGTTCAAAGATAACATGGATGAGGGGCAGCTAGGTAATACATCGGATAAAGAACCCACCCTAAAGTCAAGCATGCGAACTCAGACACTTACTAGCTATGTGTGATCCTAGGCAAGTTATTTGACCTTGATTATCGGAATGTTAATAAGAATTAAAGATCTTCCCCACCCGTTAATAAGCCTCAGGTGGAGCCCATTAAGGGAAGCTTGATTAGGGGAGGCTTGTTTTATAGGAAGATCCACACCTTTTGTTAATTTCTAATGAGGCACTGGGTCAGGAGGGTCATGATGCCCTCCAGCTCTGAAAATATATATATATACTCTGAGAGGAGGTTTTGCTTTAGGTTTTACTCCTTGGATGAATGTTTGTGTGCCAGATGAGACTCTGGCTTGTTGTTAAGGAGTCCTCCCGCCCCAACCCCTTACCCCTGTTTGGAAAATCCAGGTGTTGGTGGTTCTCTCTGGTAACTATGTATGTATGTAATGGTCAGACAGCTGGATCTGTCTGTTGATCTGTGATGTATGTATTGTTTATGGTCAGACAGAAGTCCTGTCTGTTGGTCTTTATTTCTCTGCTTGTATTTTCTCTGTTGATATATGTGATTAAAGAAGATTGTTGACCCCTCAAAAGTTACTTTCCTTTTAAAAAAGCAGATCTAAGAATGTGTCGGGGTGCTTGCTGCCATAATTATACATACACACACGCACAAAGTACACACACACAAAAAAAAGATAATGTAGACCTTTCACCCCTGGGCTACCTAATTAACATCCATTCTTCATTTCCTGGGTTCCCATAGGGCAAAGATATAGAGGAGGCAGGAGGAAGTTATCCATGAACCAAACATCAGAACAAAGAAGTACAGCTTCCCCAGACCCTCTAGCATTTATATACACCCCAAGCTGTCCCATTAAGGTTTCTTTTTTTAATTCTAAACTGCCATTAATGTCCAGAACAGGAAAGAAGGCTGTAGAGAAGAATCAGGAAAGAAAAAATCAAAAGGAGAAACTGATCCCAGTGGTTTCCCTTCTCTAAATCCTCACAACTAAATTCCTCACTAAGGCCTTTAAATAGATAAATTTCCCAATGGCTACTTTTGAAAAGAATAATGAATCAAATTATCCTGAATATCTTTTGTTATCATGAGAAAAAAGAGTATTCAAACTTTCCTGGACAGACTTCATAAGACTAGAGTCATACAAACCATCACACCCTCAAACCCCTCATAAATTCTTATTAAAAAAAAAAAAAACCTCATAAAACTATTGTTAATTAAATGTTTTCGTGTTTTCTGTTAATAATTTTAGGCAAACTGCACATAGTCTGCAAAAGAGTTGTATTTACATTAAATAATGTGTTGGGATCCCTTACAGAATCAATTTGATAGCTTTCTTTATATGGTTAAGAGTGTAGAAACCTAGGATCTAGTCTTGGTTTGGCCACTAATTATTTGTGTGACCTTACATAAATGCATTAATACAGACTTAGGAAAATTCCAAGTAACAGTAGTTTAGTATAGGGGGAAAAAATACAGGGTACATGATGAGGCAGTAAAACAAGCCAGTTTTATTGAGTAGACATACTTTACAATGTGAAGAATAATCAGGTAGGATGTTGGAACCAGGTCAGACCTTCTGAGACCTAGGTGGAATTGGGCACCCCATTTAAGGTTCAAGAGGAAATAGGATACCCTTTCCCTTCAAACAAAGTGTGTTGGATTTTTATAGGATTTTTAGGTGTGCAGTAGATAGAGTGCCAGGTCTAAGGTCAGGAAGATTTCTCTTCCTGAGTTCAAATCTGGCCTCAGATACTTACTAGCTGTGTGACCCTGGGCAAGTCACTTAACCCTGTTTGCCTCAGTTTTCTCAACTGTAAAATGAGCCAGAGAAGACAATGACAAACCACTGTGGTGTCTATGCCAAGAAAACCCCAAAAGGGGTCATGAAGAGTCTGACATAACTAAAACGGGGAAGTGGGAGAAGTGCATGAGGAGCCTAGACCTAGAGACTGATGCTGATTTTTTATGTAGGTGGGTGAGGAGAGGGAACCTGATGGGTATTTAAAGACCAGTTGATATTCAACCTCTGCCACCCTCACCTCATACTCCTTACATACTTTCTACCCATACTACAGATCTTACAGTGACAGGGTAACCCAAGGGTCTTGAGTTTCCTTGGTGGCTTCTTCATTTAGAGGGTGGAGAGGCTCCTGGGGTCTTTACAGGAAGTCACCAAACCTCACTGGACCTCAGCCTCCCTTCTGTAAAATGCAGGAGTTGTACTAACTGATTGTTAATGTCTCTTCTGCCAGTAATGCCATACTTTTCTCATTTTAGAAGCATAGAGTTGTTACATCTTTGCTAGAAATCTAAGTTATTTGAGAATAAGGATTTTTTTGTTCATTGTATTTGTATCCCCAGTTCCTAGAACTGTTCCTGGCACGCAGTAAGTGTTTAATAAATGCTTTTTCCTTGAGTATTTTGACTCTCAACTGCCAGGACTGGTTCTTTTAAGAATTTCTTTTTAGTAAGTTCTCTTCTCCATTGACAAAGATCTCGCTCATTAAAGCTATTTCCTGCCCTGAATGCTGCCTTTCTTCTGTGTCCTTTAAAAAGTGTGTCTTTTCTTTTTTCCTTAAACTATTTCTCCTCCTAGATAGACATGGTGTCTCCTACTGAGCTACGTACAAAGAAGAATAACCCTCCCTTCCACTTCAGTCTCCCATCTCCTGCTGCATCTGACCTCTGAGGGAAGAGGAGTGGCACCCTGGTCTTGTCCTTCCCTTCCCAGTGACCCTCAATTCCTGTAGATCATCATCCAACTCCCATCCCCCACACCACCTGATTTCTCATTCGTATCCCCCCTAACTCTCCTACCCCTAAGTTTTACCCTAATTCTACCCAGCCCTTCCCCTGTGCCCTCTGGAATGCCTGTTCCATAAGCAACAAACTTTACTTCATCTTAAATCTCTTCCTCTCCCACTCCTAGTTTTACTGTAACCTTGTTCCCCTCTGATGACAAAGCCTCCCTGGCCACCCTTTCTAGTCCTGGTTGCACCTTTACTCATTCTCCTCAGCTCACTGCTCCAGGCAGGGGAGATGGAGCAGTCCTTGTTCCCTAGGGATACTTCCAGGTTTCCCCTCTTCATTCATTACTCAGTAACCTTTCTGCCTTTGAAGTACATGCTATTCTCACTCAATCAAAACCCTGCTACCACAGTTGTCTACAAAGTTCCCTTAGATCAATCCCCATCCTTCCTCAATGAATTCAGTATCTGGCCCATATGTTTTTCTCTCCATCCTGAGAAGATTAAAATCCATCCTTGTTTTCTTAGTGATGCTACTCACAAGGAATCGATTTTGTCCTGTAACTGCTTAAGTCATGACCCTTTGTCTCAGGACTTGGGTCAGAGATTCAGCTGGCCTTGAAAGAAGTAGATATTTGGTATTATATATTCAGTTCTGTATTTTATATTTTTTCTACTCTCTAAGTGATTTTACTCTGTAATAATTCTATTCCATGTAACAGACCTAATCCTTTTCTTTATCTCTAAGCAAAGCAGCTTAAAAGTTCCAGTAAATTTGTAGTTGCCAAATCCAATGTCCTTTTCTCAATCTTCTTTCTCCTTGATTTCTCTCCAGCCTTTGACACTGTTGATCACTTTCTCCTCTTTAACTCTCTCTTCCCTCCAGGTTTTTGGAACACCACTCTCTCCTGGTTCTCCTCCTACCTATCTGACCACTACTGCTCCGTCTCCTTTGCTTGATCCTCCTCCAGATCACATCTCTAACCATAGGTGTCCCTTAGAGATCCATCCTGGCTCTTCTCCCACTACTCCCACTAGCTCCATTGGATTTAATTATTATCTCTATGCTGATGACTCTCAAATCTACCTACCTTTCCTGCCCTCATTTCTCTGCTGAACTCCATTCTCACATTTCCAGCAGCCTTTTGAACATCTCAAACCGTATGTCTAGTAGCATCTTAAACTCAATGTATTCAAAATAGAATTCATCATTTTTACACTTAAATAGTCTCTTCCCCCACCTCCCCTGGGATCCTCCCAGTTCTTCAAATTCATAACCTAGGAGACATCCTGGATTTCTCACTATCTCTCCCCTCCCATATCTAAGCTGTTGCCAAGGCCATATGATTTCACTTTTGCAATATCTCTCGAATATACCCCCTTCTTTCCTCTGATAATGCCCCCATTCTAGTACGGGCCCTCATCACTTCATGCTTGGACTAGGGTAACAAACTGTTGGTGGGTCTGCCTGCCTCAAGACTCTCCCCACTCCAATCCATCCTCCATTCAGTCACTAAAGTGATTTTCCTAAAGCACAGATCTATCCATTCACACAAACACCGGCCCCCCTTTTCAATGAACTCCTGTCATTCCTTATTGCCTGAATGATCAAATACAAAATCCTCTGTCTGTGTTCAAATCCGCCTCCTACCTCTCCAATCTCCTCACACCTTACTGTCCAATAGGCACTCTTTGATCCAATGACACTAGTCTTCTGGCTGTTCTATGAACAAGATACTCCATCTCTTGGCTCTGGGCATTTTCTCTGGCTGTCCCCCATGCCTGGAATGCTCTTCTTCTTCAACTCCAAATACTTATCTCCCTGACTTCCTTTAGGTACTGAATAAAATCTTACCCTCTACAGGATGCCTTCCTCAACCTCTCTTAATTTCAGTGCCTTCCCTCTTTCAATTATTTCCTATTTATCCTGTACATAGCTTGTTTTGTACATATTTGTTTGCATGTTGTTCTCCTGCCTTAGACTGCAAACTCCTTGAGGGTACGAAATATCTTTTGCCTCTTTTTGTATTCCCAGTGTTTAGCACAGTGCCTGGTACATAGTAGGTATTTAATAAATGTTTATTGATTGACTGATTATTGCTGGGTAAGTAGCTTTTCTGCAAAGTGCTATGGTCCCCCAAGCAGTGAAAAGTGATTCTCTCTCAGGGACTGGTTCTTCCTTGACTCCTGGCTCCTGCCCTGACTGACTGTGGAGCTGGCAAGCTAACTTTTTCAGGATGACTCCAGCATGGTGAGTCTCCCGCCACACAACGGTCATTGCCTTTTTCAATTCAGTCAAGAAACTTCTATTTCACATCTTCATCTGGGGATGTATATACATACCTTTGCACTTAGTTTAGTACCTCATTATCGACCTCTGGCTTTCTGTAACTACATCCTGGGCTGGGAATGTTAGGACAAATTCAGGGATATGTTGGAACCAGCACAAGTTGGTTCCAGAATATGACTGTTAAATTTTTAGTGTGACAATTATACCTTGGAAATTGGAAACTATTACAAATCAGGGCTTGGTATAGTGTTTTGTTGATTGTCTAGATGAGAAGCAGATGGAGAAAATGTAAATAATGTAGATAAAACTTAAAAGTATGTCCTGCAAACATTTTCATACCCACCCACCTCCTCCACCCCTCATAGAACTGGTTATTAAACATTTACTATTAGACCAATTGCTCCTTGCTGCATTCTATGGACCAATTTCTAGGTTTTATCCTAGATTCAGTACATAATTTATCCCAATCTCTTTTACCTACCACACTCACATTTGGTGATTAGATTCAGAAAAAGCAGAAAAAGATAACCCTCTAAGATATTTAGCTTTTTAAAAATGTCTTCTAACAGATATGCTTATAGGAGAGCTGGAAAGAAATAAAGGTAGCCTAGAGCTCCTCTCACAGAAGGCAGCTAGGTGGCACAGTGGATAGAGCACCAGGCCTGGAATCAGACCTAAGAACAAATCTAGTCTCAGACACTCACTAGCTGTGTGACCCTGGGCAAGTCACTTAACCCTGTTTGCCTCAGTTTCCTCATCTGAAAAAGAGCTGGAGAAGGAAATGGCAAACCATGCTGGTATCTTTGCCAAGAAAACCCCAAAGTGGGGTCACAAAAAGTAGAAGACAACTGACAACAGCATGACCTCTCCCAGGAATGTAATTTATGACAGACTAAACTGAATTCCAAGGCAATATAAGTTGTGTTATTATAGGACTCTGGGCTCTAAGAGAAATAGATCACAGAACCACAGGATCAGCAGCTGGTAGGATCCTAGCTTCCTCTTTTGTAAAATAGGGATAATGTTACTTGCCCTCCATACCTCACAGAGTTATTGTGAGGAAAATACCTTATAAATCTTAAAGCACTGTGGAAATAAGATTTATCTATCTATGTACTGATTAAAAACACAGATGCGGACATAGATATAGACACAGATTGCATGCATGTTTACATTATCTCATATTGTATGTATGTGCCTTAGCGTCTGCATGTATCAGAGGCAAGGTGGGAATATTTCTCCAGATGTGGCTGAAAAAATCTCTGTTGTTCCAGAATACCAGGCAGAAAATCCAGGGTTTGAGGTCCCTGTAGCTTCCTTCTACTCCAGAAAAATATTTTAAAAGGTTATTGTTAGATTGAATTGAGATAGTCTGACATGGCTCCAGGAGGAGAAACTCTTCCTCCAGTTCCCTCCACATTTTTCTTGCTCCCAATACCTTGTCTCTGACCTCTTTCCTCACTGGTCTTCCTTCCAGTGTTATGGTACACACCTTTTCCGGTTTCTTACCTACTTTCCATCCATTTTTCTTTTAAGCTGTATTTCTCTTCTGAATCATCCTGGATTTTTCAGAATTATGCCTTGATCCCTGGGGAATCCACAGAATTATCTTCTTCATGAGAATGAAAGATATAATACAAATATGGAAGATGAATCATAATACACATAAATGCTTCCCACTACATTGGATCATTCAATAGCTTCTTTTAACCCAGGGGTAGCTAGGTGGTGCAGTGAATAGAGGGGTAGGCTTGGAATCAGGAAGACCTGAGTTCAAATCCAGCCTCAGATATTTACTGACTGAGTTACCCTGGGCAAGTCTCTTAACCTCAGTTAAATGGTTTGCCTCAGTTTCCTCATCTGTAAAATGAATTCTACCTCCCAGGGTTGTTGTGAAGGAAAAAGGAGATAATAATTGTGTAAGCTGCTTAGTATAGTGCCTGATATATAGTAAACATTATGTAAAAGTTAGCTATTATTATTTTATTAGGACAATATTATTATTATTAACCCAAAGTAGAAACTTTGGGGAACATGGTTCACTTTCTTTCAAAGAATAATACCTATGCAGTATGTCATGTCCTTTTTAAAATGTTTTATTCAATTTTTCTTCCGTCTTTATGAATTTCTAGTGGCTTATCTTCTTAGTAGTTAAGCATACGGACAGTCTTTCTCTTTTGGACTTTTTATCTTTCAGACTTTATCTTTCTTTCTTATTGAGGCAGTTAGGGTTAAGTGACTTACCCAAGGTCATACAACTAGTAAGTGTCAAGTGCCTGAGGCTGGACTTGAACTCAGATCCTCCTGACTCCAGGTTTGGTGCTCTATGTACTGTGACACTTAGCTTCCCCTTTCAGGCATTTTCTTATTTCCTTTCCTCTGCACTGTTTGGTCCTTGTTCCTTCCAGTGGTGGGGCATACATCTGTCCTCCAGGGGGAGTCCTCAACCTCATTGAGGTGAGGTGATATAGAGAGCCACCCAGAGTCAGTGACTCCAGCTAAGTTTCTAGTCTCCCTTCCCATGGGCCCAGAAAGAAGCCTTTTTTTAGCCAGTGTCATCTCTGCTGACTAATCTTCTGCACTCTCTTTCCTTCATACAGTTGGGTAGGATCCATATTTTCCCCATCTTCTGGGGTTTAGAGGATTCAGGCTGAGTCACTGCCATGAAGGGCAGATGATGGAGGAAGGCTCAGGTAAAGGCACTGCAAACCACCCCAAAACACAAAGGGAGGCTGCTTGCACTGGCTATACGTGTGAACTGGTTAATAGGAGTTTTATTTCTGATATCATTCCATAAGTGGGGGAGCCCTTAGGGTTGAATGCACAAACTAGAATGCTGTGTGTGCCTTGATCAGCCCCCATCAAGGCTTGGGGAGAATCTTTGTTTGCCTCAACTGTCCCTTATTGAGGCTTTACTTCCCTGAGCTCCTCATCTCCAAGAAAGGGATCCTCACAAGAAGTCAAGTAAATGACTCCATGTTCTCCCTCCTCTCTTCTGGGGGAGCTGCATTCACATGGTCAAATGGTGAGAAGTGAGGCACCCCCAAATGTTAGAGCTACAAGGGACCTTGGAGCCAACCTACTCCAACTCCTTTATATTTAAAAAGAAACTGAGACTCAAGGAAGCAGAGTATATCACCAGGAAAAGAATCCAGTTCCCCCAAGCCAAAATACAGAGGGTTGAGAAGTGAGACGAATGGAATTAGAGGCAATAAGTATAGCCAGCTTTTTCCAGGAATATGAGGAAGGAAGGAAGGAAGGAAGGAAGGAAGGAAGGAAGGAAGGAAGGAAGGAAGGAAGGAAGGAAGGAAGGAAGAGGGAAAGAGGGAGGGAGGGAGGAAGACAAATGTGATCTCATTTGATTCTTAAAACAATTCTGGAAGATAAGTGCTGTTATTATCTCCAATTTACATATGAGGAAACCAAGGCAGGCAGTGGGTTAAGTGACTTGCCCAGGATGACATAGCTAAGAGTCTGGGGCTGGATTTGAACTCAGGACTTCTTGAGTCCAGGCTCAGTATTCTTTCCATTGCACTGCCTTCCTGCCTAGACATAGATGTTTTATGCCTCCATTTCTACATCTGTAAAAGGAAAGGGTTGACTCAAATGATCTCTAAGGTGCCTCCCAGCACTAGAATAGATTGCATCGCATACATACATGGATAGACTCAGACATCTGCAAGCTAGTTATACCACAGTTCAGTCCCTTTCATTCAGTTTTACGGTAAAAGCATCTTCATCAAAGATCATTATGAAGCACAAAGTTGTGTAAGTGAAATGAATTATAGTGCAAGGTAGATTTTAGTGTGTGTGTGAAGTGGATTTTTATTATTATTTCTTAGAGTTCAATTTCCCAGGATCCACAGCCCTAACAATCTCTTCTTACCAGGTATTAGATAAGAGTTCCCACAATTATGGTTCAAAACATCTCCCCCATGCTTGCGCAGTTATATAATGATAAATAATATAAGCATCTACTGCAGCTGTGCAATGAGATACAGGGATGAGGTGATGTAAACTTGGGAGGCTATTGCTGGCAATATTCCTTCTTTGTCTATTACCCTATAAAGCAGGTAGGCACTGATCAGTGAGTGGGGGAGCCCTTAGGGTTGAATGCACAAACTAGAATGCTCTGTGTGCCTTGATCAGCTCCCATCAAGGCTTGGGGGGAATCTTTGTTTGCCTCAACTGGCCCTCATTGAGGATTGAGGGGATTTAGGAGATATGCACAAGAGTATCTGTCTCTACTGATCCCTTCTAGACGTAGGGGGTAGTTGCCCCCCCCCTCCCCTTCTTGCCCACGTCTGTGAGAAGGGTGACTAGGGATTTCTATAGGAGTTGTGCTCCCATTATTAGCAATTCTCTTCTGAGAAAACTAGACTAGAATAAAGTAAGATTATTAACCCCTTCTTAGTGTCTTTCCTGTCTGACAAGATCAAGAGTGAACCTGTGCTAGCAGCCCTCCTGTGTGCTGGGTTTATCTGTCTTATATACAGTCAGCACCATTACAGCAAGAGGGAAAATTTTATTAATATATACATACACATACATATATGTGTATGTGTGTATATATTTATATATAAACCAGTGGTTCACATCATAAGCTCCAGGACTTGTTCATCAGAGTGAGGACACCCAGAAGTGGCCCCAGGAATCTACTTTCCCAAAAAGGCACCAAGCCATAACTTCTTACAGAAGTGCTTTTATTCTAAAGACCAAATACACCAAGTAATTAGAAACTTCTAGGTGGAAATGCTACAAAACTCCTTTCTCTTGACTTATTCAAATGTTACTTCAGGGATATGCAGCACAACAGAATTGTTTCCCTGCACTTCCAGGATCAGGAGAACGTTCTAGCCACTCTACAAGCACAGTATCATACCTGGACTTGTCCCAGTGGGGCTTGCCTACCCACCTTTCTAACTCCAGAATCATAATTTTATATTGACTCTGGAAATTTCTGTACAGTGATGCTGACCAAACAACATCCCCTGTCTATAGAGACAAAGCCTGCCTAAAATGGATGGCATCGTTGGGATGGTCAATCATTAAGTATTTATTAGGCACCTACTATATGCCAAGGATGGAAATAACACAGGACTTGAGAGTTAGAAGTCCTGGGATTGAGTTCCGTCTCTGCCAACTACTATCACCTTTACTTTTCCATCTGCAAATAGGAGGTGCCTGTATCTCCTGCCTCACAAAGTGATTGTCAAGTGAAATAATGTACATGCAAAGGCTTTCTAATGGTAGGATGCCATATAGGAACTACTCCTCAAGCTGTTAGTGCTCCCTGCAAATTACCCTGTATGTATATATATACTGTATACATACACAATACTATATATGCTATACACACACAATACACATACATGTATGTAGGCATATATATGTGTGTGTATCTATCTACGTGTATTTGTATATATGTCTCCCTTAACAGAATATAAGCTCCTTGAGGGCGAGGACTATTTAATTTTTGTCTTTGTGTCCCCAGCACCTAGCAAAGTGCCTAGCATGTAATAGGTTAATTATTCCTCTTGCTGTCCCTCTTAGGGCCTAACACAGTGTTTCACCTAGACAGGTGTTCACTACAGATTCGTTAAAGGGGCAGCTAGGTGGCACAGTGAGTAGAGCAATAGCCCTGGGTTCGGATCTGACTTCAAAACCAGCCTTAGACACTTACTAGCTATATGACCTTGGGCAAGTCACTTAACCCCAACTGTCCTGCCCTCCCTTCTCCAAAAAATAATAATTATTATATATGCATATTTGTTGAATGAATGAATAATAAACTCAGAGAAGTCTATCCACCCCTAGGTTTTGTCTGTTAGTTTTACTATATACTACTAAGTTATCTGAACTATATTGTAAGGACATGCACAGAATGGACAATATTTCACAAATCTTATAATCTTCAGGAAGGGCAAGCAGGTAACTTCAACACCGGGTGGTATTACAACATTGACAGGCAGCAGTAGCCTGTTGGAGAACCCCGAAAGAACACAGCTTGATGGGACATGGTTCAGACACACCACTGGTCAAATCCAGTCCCTGAAGGAGAACAATGAGAAGTAGCAAGAGCCAATAGAGTGCAGACCGCAGCAGGTCAGAGTCCTGTACTTTGGCACCACAGCCACAAGGGAGTTTTGCTATGTCACAAAAGGACAGTCCCTTTCTTCAAGGTAATCCCTAATTAATGCAGGCGGGGGAGGAGGATGTGGAAGATGATATGTGCAATTTCAGGGCTTGGGGGATGGCCTCCTCTACTTTTCCTTGTGTGGAGTAATACTGACTGAATCTAGACTCTAAATTTCAGAAGGCAAAAGTAAAAGGAAAATAAAGCTAGAATTTTACTGTGTTCCCGGCAAGTGGTTGTAAAAATAACCCCGCTGTTCCAAATACACAGACGATTATAAACACCCAAAGAAACACTCGGTCTACTACCATGGCCACATATTTCCAGTCATCTTCCACCTGAAATTCAAACAAAGAAAAATGAGTTTTCTTTAAGAAAGACAACTTGGAGAATGTGATCTGTTTTATTGCCTTTCCTCAGTGGTCTTGTATGCGCAGGGGCTCCAGAATGACAGACTCTACTCCTGTTGAATATCTCATACTTAAACACTTCTTCTGACTAATAAAAAAATAAATAGTGATTATCAGAGTCCCTGATCTCTGAAACCAACATGGTCTAAGGGAAAAATGACATTTCCATAGCTGGCTTTTGATGCTGCTGGACTTGGAGAATCTATGTCAGCAGATTCATAACAGCCAATAGTTTTGAGTTTCTCTGTGCCCTAGCTCTTGGGTGATTTGACTATACTATCAGGTATGCACAACTTCCCCTGGAACAATACTTCTAGCAATCCCACAGACATAAAGGGAATGACATCTAGGCTTACCTACCTCCCGAAAATCTCGCTGTTTCATTGTAGAGAACTCCCTTCTCATTCCCTCCTCCAAGCACTATGCTGTTCTGCACATGGATACATACATGCACATATACACATATATGCCTGCACATATATACAGGCATATTTATAAATACATATGTGCATCTACATATATGCATAGGTACATACACACACATGTGCACATATACACATGTATAAATGTATGCATATATACATGTGCACAATATACATATGCATGTATATGTCTGTGTATATATATGTATATAAATATATGTACATGTATGGTGTATACACACATGTATACATGCATACACACATGTGTGTATGTATGTATATGCTGGTTGTAGGAAACCCCAGTGTAGGAGAGATTAGTACATTTCTGGAGGCTATTGATCCTAATTGCTGCCTTCTTGTTCTCATAGCTCAGTTGTACTGACTTTCTTGCTGTGTTAACAGTGATGCTTTAAGTAAGGAGTTCTATCAGCTATGAAAGTCTTGTATTTGCTACCCAACTCCAAAGAAATGATGATAGACAGAGTGAAAACTGAGGTATTGGGGATAAGGGACAGGGGGAAACAAATGACCGGTTCATGGATTTGTTTTGCTTGACTATGTTTATAATGAGTTGATTTTCTTTCTTCCTCAAAGGGCAGCTGGGGAGATTGCAGACCTGAAAATAAAATAAAATAGAATTTTTTTTAAAAAAGGAAGTCATGCATTTACCTCCTTTGTTTCATTTTGGTTCTTCATGTTTTCTGCTATAAATTGGACACTATCAATCACATCTTTGACTTCAGATGCATATTCCAAATGTTCTGTCATCCATTTTAAAGACTGATAACTTAATCTCTCCTTGCCAGTAGCTAACTCATTGGATTTGTTACAATGACAACATTCCTGTTCTTCAAATAACTTAGGATCTTCACATTCAGGAAATTTGATCTTCGCAGACTTCCTGGCAAATTCTTTAGACTTTTTATCAGAATGTTTCTCCTTTTGCTTTTCCAGAGGCCTCCTCATCATTAGGATTTTGGGTAACATCTGGAGGAAAACCGTTTTGACCCACTTGGGCATGGTGTGTGTTGTGGGAGTCCGATAGTGAATGTTTAGCACAAATACTGTCACTACAATGGACAGCGTCACAAAAATCATTGTGAACAACAGATATTCACCCACCAGAGGAATTACAAGGGAGGTAGAAGGTATAGTTTCTGTGATTACAAGCAAAAACACAGTCAGAGAGAGCAGAACTGAAATGCAAAGTGTCACCTTTTCTCCACAGTCAGACGGCAGGTAAAAGACTAAAACTGTCAGAAACGAAATGAAGAGACAAGGGATTATCAAGTTAATTGTGTAAAACATTGGTAGTCTCCTAATGTAAAAGGAATAGGTTATATCTGTGTAGATCTCTTCACAACAGTTATATTTTATATCATGCTTATAGCCAGAAGCATCAACTATCTCCCATTCGCTATTTTCCCAAAAATCATTCATGTCCACTTTTGAGCCAATGATTAAAAGGTCAATTTTTGCCTTGTCATATGTCCAGGAGCCAAACTTCAAGGAACAATTCTGATGATCAAAAGGGAAAAAGGTGATATCCATAGGACAAGAACTCTTGAAAATAGCTGGGGGGGACCAGCTTATCATGCCATCATATTTAAGAAGGGCTTTTGTCTTGCCTTCGACTTGAAAATCCCCAACAGCACTGAAAATGAAACCAGGCAACATTAACAATGAGGCTTTGTGGGACTAGATTGAAGACAGTATACAGAAGAACCTTTTGAAAGGGAAAGAGAACCGTAACTGTGCCTTACTTGTTATAGAGAACAATATCAGGCTTCCAAATTTTATCGGCAGGGACTCGAAGCAATTCAATTCCATCATATTCTGCTGGATTCCAACGCAATTTGTAATCATTCCAGACCTAAAATAGAAAATGGCCATTTTCATATCAGGTATTCCAGAACTTCTTTTCCAGCATTAAATTCACTTTTACTTCTTCCATGTCTAGGAGCATTAATACAAATAGGATTTATTTGGCTCTGGATGCTAATAGGTTTAGGAGATTTCTTGGAAGGAAAGTTCATCTCTATTACGCTGCCATGATCTGAATTGCCTGGGGGTATGATGAACAGGAATTTCCCTCAACATCCCTGACAGGTGATCATTCAACCTTTGGGCAACTAGGTGGTACAATGGATAGACTGCCGAGCCTGGAGTCAAGAAGACTCATCTCCATGAGTGCAAATTCAGCCTCGAAACACTTACTAGCTGTGTGACCCTGGACAAGTGACTTAAATCCTGCCTGCCTCACTTTCCTCATCTGTAATATATATATATATATGCACACATATATGCATCTCTCTCTCTCTCTCTCTCTCTCTCTCTCTCTCTCTCTCTCTCTCTCTATATATATATATATATATATATATATATATATATGTATATATGTCCTTTTCCAAGAAATCTAGGTAGAGTCTATATTTGAGAGTGACCTGTATTTAGGCCAAAGAAAAAGGTCAACCACATATGCTGTAGGTGTCTTGGACTATTCTCTTGAGGAGTAGGAGAGTAATAACAGATAAATAAATATGAAACATTTGTTGTTGTTCAGTCATTTCAGTCACTTCTGGCTCTTTATGATCCCATTTGGGATTTTCTTGGCAAAGATACTGCAGTGGTTTGTCATTTCCTTCTCCAGCTCATTTTTACAGATGAGGAAACTGAGGCAAACAGGGTTAAGTGACTTGCCCAGGGTCACACAGCTAGTAAGTGTCTGGGGTCAAATTTGAACTCAAGTCTTCCTGACTCCAGGCCTAGTCCTCTATCCACGGTACCACCTAGCAGCTCAAATATAAAATATACACAAAGTAATTTGGAGTGGGGAGAGAGGTCAGGGAAAGTGCTAACAACTGGAGGGATCAAGAAAAGACTCCTATAGGATGGGGTCCTAGAACTAGAGCTCACAGGGACTTTTAATACTTCACTTCTACAAGCATGGGACTTATTCATATTAAGCCAAAAATGGCCATATCTGTCATTTAGGATTTTGTTAAGGTGAAATTTTGGGTGGCAGAGTAATTTGTTGGTGTAGAAAGATGGGAACAGAGAGTGTTCATGGATTTCAAATAGTAGACATTACTAATACAGAGAGAGAAACAGAGAGATGAGCAACCCAGATACCTACATGGCGTAGCCACAGATTGGTTTCCATGATCTGATTAACTTCATCCTAGGGGAAAAAAAATTATAACCTCCATGTTATCACAAATGCCATTGAGCACAGATGCATGTTAGTATAAGAATTAGTACCCATACACAGTCAACCCTGGATTATCCATAATAAATAAAGGGAAGAGTCATGAACAAAATAGAAATAGTACAAAAACTATTCATATTGAGGTTTGGTATGCAGTCAGAGAAAAGACACATCCATGGTCAATCCTTCTTGGACTCCTTCCCATTAGCTTCCCTCTAAGTGTGGCCCTAGCCCCACTGGCTTTGAAAGGGAATATAATGGTACACTGGGCTCACACCCCAGACCTGTGGTGTTTTCCTTGATCAGCCCAACCCTGTCCAGAGGGTTCTCTTCCTTCTATGAATTTCTCTAATATTCATTGTCTCTCTATTGTACAGTAATTGGCACAGAGTAAGCATTTAACAAATGCTTTACCTACCTAATTACTTATTCGAGTTATGGAGAGGAGAGTGTTGGACAAGGTTGAAAATGGGCTCTAATTCCAGTTCTGCCATTTGGTAATCAGGTGATCTTGGAGCCAGATATTTAACTTAAAGCTGTCGTCAACCTTTCTGTATGTCAGTTTCATCATCTGTCACCTGCCCTGCCTACCTCACAAAGTTGTGGCAAGGATAAAAGGAGATATACTTTGGAAAATGTCAAGTATTATTTTAAAATCCATTATTATTATTATTATTTGTCATATACTGCCTTACATTAGCAACTGCTTCTTTATGTTCTATGTCTCAATTCCAAGGAGACAGTAAATTTCTTGAAGATAGGGACCCTGTCATATGTTACTTGGTATCCCCCATAGCACCTAGCACAATGGGTTGCAACAGTCAACATAGAATAAATGTTTGCTGAGTATTTGATTCAAGCCGTCAAGGTAGAAAAGGTTCTTCTTTCCATTGATGGCTTAGACTCAGAGTAGGAGTAAGCATCCTCCCCCACCCTCACAAAGAAAGGAACAAGTTGCTCCTGAAGGGGCCCAGATTTTTAAAAATTATTTAGAAAAAGTAACTAACTTTACTGGCAAAAGCTGGAAACTCCATACGCAAAATATGACGACTACTACTACTACTACTACTACTACTACTACTACTACTAACTGGGGGGCAGCTTGGTGGTACAACTAGACCTGGAGTCAGAAAGATTCATCTTCCTAAATTCAAATCTGGCCTCAGACACTTACTAACTGTGTGACCCTGGGCAAGTCACTTCACCTTGTTTGTCTCAGTTTCTTTATCTGTAAAATGAGCTTGAGAAAGAAATGGTAAACCACTCCAGTATCTTTGCCAAGAAAAGCTCAAATGGGGTCACAAAGAGTCAGACATGACTGGAAGTCAGAAACAACTATAATAACTAGCCTGTATATAGCGCTTGAAGGTTTTCATTTTATCTTCACTACAACCCTGGGAAGTATTTTTATTCCCATTTTTACACAAGAACACTAAAGCAGAAAACATTTAAACAAATGCCTTGCCCAGGGTCACAAAGCTCGTAAATGTCAGAGGCTGGATTTGAAGTCAGGTCTTCCTGACTCCACATCTCTCTCTCTACTGTACCTTCCAGTTTAAAAACCAATTCCTCTGAGGAATATATAATACTACCTGATATGAAAATTTGGTACTGAAACATCACAGATCATAGATTTAGAGCTGGAAGGAACCTTAGAGAAACTCTGGTCCAACTTGTTTGCCCTCTGTTTTAGAAGAGGATCAAGGATGTCATAGGGTGATGTCTTAATTCCTTCATGAATTGGGTTTAAGTGAGGTAGAGCTGCACAAAGGCATTAGCCTCACTCTCCCAGAGTCATCTAAGTCCAGTGGTATGACAACAGTCAAGATGATTGGCAGTGGCCCAGGATGGTGGATGAGCTTGGCATCTTCAACGCCTGAACCAGCTCTAAGTGCTCCACTGGGTCTTCTTCAGCCGCCTTCATGACCATTGAAACAAACTGTTCTCATCCACTCATTCCCCTAGGGCAAGACTCCACATGCTTGGGGTAGACATCCCCAACTTACTTAGTCCAGTTTACTCATTTATAGAGGAGAAGACCAAGACCCAGAGAAAAGTAAGTTAGCCATAGTCATGGCTGAGCCTGGGTCTGAATGCTATGTTTTATCTCTCAATCCAGCACTCTTTCCCCCATGCTACCCTGCCTGCAGCTAAAAAACCTCTGCCTTGTCTGTTGGGTCAAAGGTAATTGGTTCATGTCTATAGACATTGAGTTTGTTTTATTGCTTAATTTTTCTCTCTTGTAGGACACTGATTCTTTCCTGCCTTGTGTCATAGTTATTTGTGTAGAAAGAAGTCTTAAGCTCCCCCATAAAACTATCAGCTTTTAAAAGCGAAAACAAAAACCAAACACCACGACTGACTTACAGTGCTTTACACACTTAAAAAACGAATTTTGTTTTAATGGATGAGTCTGATTTGCTTTGTTAGGCTGGATGAGATCTCTGAAGCTAAATGATCTTTTATTCACTACCCTATCTATCTATCTATCTATCTATCTATCTATCTATCTATCTATCTATCTAAAATAACTAATACTTCCATAGGGTATCCCAAAAGGCTTAGTGTGGCTTGCCACACTTAGTGCACCTGCACTAAGACTTTTGGAACATCCTGTATCATGCTTTAAAGTTTACAAAGAACTTTGTATCTGAGTCTCACTACAACCCTATGAGGGAGACACTACAGGTGTGTGCTTGCTGAGTGACTGACCAAAACATTCTCAGAAGGGTTCCATAGGCTTCAACAGACTATCAAAGGACTCCAGGACACAAAAAGTTAACTCCTGCTAAGAATGTAATGATCCAAGACAATTCCAAAGGACTCATGAAGAAAAATAGTATCTTTCTCCAGAGAAAGAACTGATGGAATCTGAATGTAGATCTAAGAAACTATTTTTCAATTTATTTTTTGTGGATTATTCTTGATTTTGGGGTTTGGGGGTTGTTTGTTTTTTTGGTCTGTTTTCTTTCACAACATGACTAATATGGAAAAAAAGAACTGCTGAAGTAACATGATTGACTTTTAAACTAACATCATAAAACTTACATCTAAACAACTATTACCTTGTTCTAAGTAGTCACCTTGGAGAGCCTGCACATTTATTCCAGGGATTCTCTTATTGCTCAAAACAGGTTTGGAACATCTTTTTTGAAATTTTTCTCTGATCTTACAGGATTTTTCATTTTAATTTTTTCCATTGGAGCATTTTATTAAAAAAAAATATCTTAGGACTTTTCCACCTGTATTTTTGACTTGCTTCCTTATGGTCCATGATGCCAACTGAAGTTGTAAGCACAATGAACCCAAATTGAAAGGGTGATAGAAGATGATTCTGCCACTTTCACAGACCTTTCCATTGAATATCAATTCTGGGGCTGATTATACCACATTTGTTTAATCTGTCCATAAGTTGACAGAAATTTTTCCTGCTCTGTGATCAATGACCTCGGATTGATTCATCATCACAGTTAAGAACCAGGCACCTACTTTAGAACATAGCTTAGTGAGAACTGGTTATTTCCTTGCCTCTCTGAAAATGTGATGCTTTTTAAAGCCTCTGTCAAGACATTCATGTGCACCATAGCCGTGCTGCATCAAGATGCTGAAAAGAGCCTTGCAGATTTCTTTTTCTGTTTGTTTGTTTTTTTAATACACCCACATTTGACAGATTAATTCTTTAAAAGTGTATTTGCTCTTTGAAAATAGCCAACACTTATTCATAGTTAATCTGTTGAATAAAGTGGGTGATCACTTGGCATAAGACCATTTTAAATAAAAAAATCAGGTTTGGCTAAACATAAAAAATGAGACTGAGCCTATATTCTTGTGTGGCATACAGAATGGTTCTGAAGCCAATACCAAAAGAAGAAGTAATACTAGACATTTTTTGAAGCATGGTCGCATAAGATTATATACAGTTAGAGCTGGAAGGGACCTCCGTGGCCATCATTCCTGAGTGTTGTGAAATGCATTAAAATGTAATTGAGAAATAATTAACAAAATAAATAAAAATACAATAGAACACAAATGATGTTAACATGTAGTTTTCTACGTCAACACGACTTGGGGACCCTTATGTACAGTTTAGGGGCCCTGTTTCTGTTTGAGCGTGATACCACTGATCTAGTCCATCTCCCTTATCTTACAGATGAGGGACCTGAGGTCTTGAGAGGTACAGACAGTAGCCCACACTATGTCACAATTGACAGAAGTGGGGTTCAGACCCAGGTTTGTTGTTGTCCAGTTGGGTCCAACTCTTCATGACCCTATTTGGAGTTTTCTTGACAAACATACTAGAGTGGTTTGTCATTTCCTTCTCCAGATCATTTTACAGATAAGGAAACTAAGGCAAACAGGGTGAGGTGACTTACCCAGGGACACACAGCTAATAAGTATCTGAGGCTAGATTTGAACCCAGGTTACCTGACTCCAAATCTAGTACTCTCTCCACTGCACAATGCTGCCTTGTTAGAACAGTTGTACAAAGTCCCAAGGATAGTAATTCATATGCTCATCTAGTAGAAAATTAGTCTCATTACTGTTTGGCATAGTGCAATGAGCACTAGTCTTGGAATCTGGGTTTGAATCCGAATTCCACTATTTATAAGCTGTGTGATTGTAAGTCACTTTATTTCTTAAAAGCTCCATTTCTTCATCTGTAAAACAGGAATAATAATATTTGTAGTTCCCACCTCAAGGAAGGTTGTGAGGAAGGTGCTACCGTAAAGTTTTAACTACTGAAGAAAGGAGAGCAACTGTGGATAGTCACACCTCTTAAATAAATTGTGAATAAATTAATAATTAATTAAAAATTAAATAAATAAACAGTACTTTGAGCTTTTTAGTGATAAGAGGCTAGAATAAATTCAAATTCTAAACAAATGTTTCTTTTATTCAATGTCACTTACCACATTGGCCAACTGGGTAATTGCCACTTCAAAATACACTGTGACGGGATCAGACACATTTTCTACAGGTCTGATGAACTGGTTGTAACGAGAAAACAGCTTATGAAACAATCGTTCTTCTGACTCACATGTGGTACAACCTGCAGTGGCCCAAACAAAAGGAAATTTGGTATTTTACAGGCTTTCAAAGCAAAATGACCCCATGAGTAAACAGAAGACTCAGAGGTTCTTAGGAAATGGTGGCTAACTTAAGTGAGACATTGCATAAAATTTTTGTGGTTAAAATGCAAAGTTTTCCCAAGAGGCTTCTGAAACAACCTGCTTTTGCCTGAAGACTTCAGAGGTGGGAAGGGTGCATCTGCAGCAGCAGGATCTTTATGATCCCATCTTAAGAATGGTCACCATCTTGACATTGATTGACTGGAGTTTAAGTATGTTGAGTTCGGTTTTTCAATGTCTATATATCAGAATTTGTTAATTCAAAGGAAGCAGTATACAAATTTATCTCAAAATGTCTCTAATCTACAGAGATTTTTTTTAAATGATGGGCATTTTTTTCATAGTTAAAGTTTCTTGGCCACACCTTCTGCCCCTGTATGGGCTACTGTGCCAGGGCTAAAGTTTTACTATGGCAAGTTTTTCAATTGAATGGAAAATATCTTATAGAACCTTAGCGTTAGAAGGAACTTTTGGTTTTGTTAATTCACTTTCCCACTCAATGCAGAAATCCCCTCTTTGATAGCTCCTAAATGCTCAGCTACTGCTTAATGCTCAAGAACTCACAGAAAAATTCCCTTTTGTAAAATGCTACCAGGTTAGATCAATCAACGACAAGCCACAATTCCAGCAGACCAAAGACGAAATACATTACCCACCATCAGTCAGAGAGGTGATGGACCTATACTCTAAAGAAAAGAAACATTGCTAAACTATGATGTTATGTTAGGAAGATGTCAGTGAACCATTATTTAGGCTGCAGGAAAAAATTCTGTACTGGAAAAAATACACTGGACCTCAAAGTCAAAAGATATGGGTTAAGTTTCAGATCTGACATTTATTGACAGTGTTATCAGGGAAAAGTCATTTAATCCTTCTGAGTAATTTTTTTCATCTATAAAATAGGAATAATGATACCCATGCCACCTACCTTGTAGAATTCCTGTGAGGATCAAACATTTTTATCAGTGCAATAGGTATGTCTACATTCCTCCTCAGGCAAGGGACTTGTGGAGTTTGCTGATCAGGATCACAGTTGCTGTAGCCCTTAGTGGGATAACTGAGAAGTCTAGGGTCCAATATGTGTTATTTGTAAGTAACTGAGTTTTTTCTTCTTACATTCATGGAATATGGAAAGGTTTACCTTCAGCCTCAAAAGGGTTTCTTAGGGAAGGGCTGGGTCTACGGTCTATTTTACCTGTAAGTGATGTTTTCACTTTTGCCTAATCTGATTAAGTCCTTTACATATTTGTGATCTTGAGAAAGGTGACTCAATGAAGTATATAGTCAGGGACATAATGACTAGGAAGAGCCAATAGGATGAGGATCATAAGAGTTATGATATTTGATTAGAGGATCCAGACACAACCCCTAGGCTAATGACGTGCCTCCATTCCTCAATAAGTTTCTTTATTGTTGTTGCGGAGTTGTTTCAGTCGTCTAATGACCCCATTTGGGGTTTTCTTAGCAAAAATCCTAGAGTGGTTTTCCATTTCATTCTCCAGCTCATCTTACAGATGAAGAAACTGAAGAACATAGGGTGCAGTAACTTACCCAGGGTCACACAGCTATTAAGTATCTGAGTCCAGATTTAAACTCAGGTCCTCCTGACTCCTGCACTGGTGCTCTATCCATTGCACCACCTAGTTGCCCTTTCCTTTAGGTACTTAGATGCTATATGCCATCTGATGCACACATTTCATTATGTATGGTGCCTTTATGTAGAATGCAGTTTCCCTGCTTACCTCTTTTATGGCTATTATTACTAATACCTTTTCTTTTTTCTTTTTTTCCATTAGTAGCATGTCAAATGTTTAATAACCAGATTCAGTCAGGCATAGTCACATGGATAGTTTAGAGACATGAACTGAGTTCCAGTTGACCATAGCATTACATTTCATACCAATGAAACATTTTGATCAGAAGCTGGAAAATTCCAAGTTAGGTTCAAATAGTACATTTGACTGAAATGCCATTTTTAGGTAGTCCAGTTTCTAGCAAAATGTCAAATGAATGCCCTTAACCTTCACCAAAATGGAAAGTTGTTCTCCTGGCCACAGACTTAATGGAAATATTTCAGATTCTTATGATGTTCATTTTGAAAGTTCTTCATATCTGCTGTGTAGAAGGACTGGGTGTGCATTTGAAAAAAGTCACTTAAATGCAGAAAGTATCACTTAAACTTAGCAGAATGGAATTACTTTTTTCAGATCTTTTAGAATGCAATCCCTGTAGACATTCTATCCTTGTAAGAACTCATCTTCACCTTCTGTAAGAAAAACTCTCATCTAGTTATTTTAAATTGGTTGCAAAATACAATTATACATAAAGAACCCAAGCAAAGGGCTTCATCAAATGCATTAGAGCAGTAAATACTGTTTTCAATTAAATGTTAATCTATGGGATATTATCTCACTGTCCAAGACCTAAACACATTAATTTTAAAGAAATTTGCATTCATTTCTAATTTCACAAACTGATTCCAAAAATGTCTCCTTGGTGAAGATTTGTTTTTCCTTTACTATTTATAATGAATTAACTGAAGTTAGACTGTATGCCCTAACCTTTCTCTTTACTCTGACCCATAAAAATATGTTGGTGGTAAAAATTAAATGAATTAGCCCTATTTGAAATTTTCCCAACATAAATACAGATACTTAATAATGATTAATGGAATAGGATACTTTAAAATATAGCAGTATTAATATGATGTTTAAATTAAGATCAGCAATGTCTGTCTAAATATTGATACAGTCTCTTACCTATCTATCTACTAATACGTTTTCTGAGATCTTGATTGCTCTACCGCTGCTTTTTCTTTATTCATCTGAAGCATAATAAGTTGTACTAGAGCCCCTAATTTTAAATTGCATAAATCTTTATATTTTCAATGCATTTTTGTAAGTAAATATTTCTTATTGTGCTTTCTAGTCCACCCTATGCTTCTCTCCATTTCATGAACTGAGTTCATCCCATTCATTCACACTAATCATTAATAGCATATTTCCCACAATCTTATAGTACTTTTCCTCTCTGTGGCCCAATCCAGAAAAGACAAGAACAAGCTCAACACCACAAATCGATTCCTATGCCCCTCCTTTTTTTCCTCTAGTCAAGAGACTGATCTGTTTCTTAGACCTTATTTTTCTTTTGATCCGTGGATGGTGGAGATGGAGGTAAAACTAGCTTCTCAAAGGCTGTACCTGTGAAACAGAAGCTCCCTAAGGTTCTACAGTTCTAAGCCAGAAAGGCTTTGAGTTTGGACCGAATGATGCCATATGACTTTCATATCAGGATCAGCCTACCTGACCATGTTTGGAGAAGCTCCTCATCATCCTGGTCCCATCACAAGGTGACAAATATTTTGTCCAGAGTAATAATGAAGACCAACTACTACTAACTCACAGAGAAGTCACAATCTTTATTTGGTGGAATGAAGACCTTCAGTCACTAGATCATGGAACGCAGAAGAACTGAAACATGCTGGGCACATAGCAAGGAGAAAATAAAGATTTGTGGACTGACTGAATGACTGATGTGTAACATGGACAAGAGATATATATATATATATATATATATATATATATACACACATGTATATATGTAGATAGATATACATATATATGTTGATAGATAGATAGATACAATGTAATAAAGTCTTTTAATGATACTCTACTGTTTAGATTTTAAAATTCCAACACCCACTTTAGTGCCTTACCCAGAGTAGATGCTCATTAAATGTTTGCTGATGATTATGGTTTTAATGAAAGACTTGTGGCCTAAAAGGCTGAGGAGGTGAATGGAGGATTTTCTGTGAAATTCTTGTAAAGCATCCAAATGGACTAAAACCCCAGTGGGCTTGTGGGGCCAGGGACAAAGTTTAGCTTGGAATTTCACCTTGGTTTCCCATGTTTCTAACTGGAGCCTTCTCATCACTCAGGCCTCCCACTTCATCCATTTCTCTTACCCAGTCTGACTATCTGTGGCTTGAATTTTGGGATTGGGGGAAGGAATTAGGAGAGGGGAGGAGAAGATGGGGAAGAAAGGGAAGGGACAGGACTCAGATTTTCTAGTTGAGACACTATACACAGCTCACAAAAGTTCTAATGGCAAAGACTTCTATTATTTATGGAAAAGTCCTGCCCTTGGTTGTCTTCAGGCTGACTTCCTTTTAAAAAAACAAGCAGTTTAGCAAAGTCGTCCAATATTGTCATAAAGCAAAGAGAATGTCACAGTGATTTCACCCAAACCTTAAAATGTCATTTCTTGTTACAGTCAGCTTTGAATACAATTAATTTGGAGTTTTGCAAGGTTGATAAAAGATAGGAAATACAAGGAGTTTTATTACTTTTAAAAAACCCAAACCTCCATTTTTCTAAAAAGGGTTTTAAAAAGAACTTACATCAGTACTTATTTTGTGCAATTCTTTCAATAACTCATTTCTTGAGTCACTTTTTCAAAATGTATCATGCTTCTCAGTTACTTTCTTCATGATGAGGGTAGGGTATGTGGAATGGACCTACCATTTCATTGGTATGAGAAATTTCCAGTGAGGAAACTCCCTCTACCAATGCAGATCTGGTACTTGCTCTAAAATTTACTGAGTACTGGTACTGAGAGGTATAATTACTTGTGAATAGGTTAAGTACAGGTACTGAGAAGTTAAGTACCTCTTTTCCTCTTCCCCTCCCCTCCTTTACCTTCCTTTTCCCTCCTCTCTCCTCCCCTCCCTTCCTCTCCTCTTCCCTTCCCTTCTCTTCCCCTCATTTCCCCTCCCTTCTCTTCCTCTCACATTCCCCTCCTTTCTCCTTTCTTTTTTCCCTCTCTCCCCCTCCTTTCATTCTCTCCCTTCCTCTTCTCTCCCATCCCCTCCTTTCTCTCCTTCTCACCTCTTTTCCTTTCCTCTCCTCTCCTCTCCCTTCCTGACCTCTCCCCTCTTCCTCTCTCCCCTTTTCTCTCCTTCCCTCCCCTGTTTTCACCTCCTTTTCCCTCCCTCTCCTCTATGAAGAGGTTATGGGTTCCATAGTCACTCTATGGCAGAGGCATCAAACCCATTGAACCCAGAACTGACTCTGAGACTGGCTAATGGATGGAGTTCCATTACTCCACATGAAAGATTATATACAAAAGAATCAGTCAAATGGTCTTCTTAGCTCTTCTCTTGGCTTGGGATAATTAATTTTCAGTAATCTCCTTTAAGATATCCCTATGGAATGTAGTTTTTACACATAAGTTGTTATTCTATGAATTTACCATGTGATTTTGTATGTGTGTATGTGCAAATTAAGCAGCTCAAAAGGGACCTTTCCTTTAAGCAAGTAAAGTTTGTTGATAAAATGAGCAATAACCATTATCTAACCAACTGATAAACTGCTGGCTGTGAAGTGTCAGAAGTTTCCAAACAGAGAACGGATCTATTAACGCAGTTTCTCATTACTGTTATCACAAGTAATAATGAGGATGAAGTTTCCTAACTGGAAACTAGGAGAAAAGGGAAACTAGTAATTCCTTAGAGCAAGCACATCTTTTTCTCTACAACTCGCAAGAGGAAATCTCCATTGGTATAAAACAGACATTCTCCAACAAATCCAGCAGAATACGAAATGACAGCTGGACTCATTGTATCCTACTAATTTTCTTTCCTGATTTTTAACTTTAAAAAAGAACGTTTCACCTTCTAGGGGAGATATGAGCATAATGAAGGACCTCGGACACAGATGATTATCCACAAAACTGATTGAGAGACAACTGGATAATGGTTTTTAACAAGAACTCAAATTAAACCAGCAGCAAATACATCCCATGAGAAGCACAAATAGGAAACATCATTCCTAGCCTGTGGTTTCTAACTCCTGGAATTCACCATCCTCTTGGTGCTATACCCCCAGGAGATGAAGCTTTTTAAAGAAAGAAATAAAACTTAAAAAGTGATAGGCATACATTATGCATTACAATTTTCTCCAATTCTGTTCCCTACCGCTGACATTTGACTAATTAATAGAAACTTATACATATTAGGTAATAGATCCAACAATAGTAACTCTTTTTGCTTCAACTGTAACATATTACATCTTTAAATGCTTCACTCATCTATGTTTAAATAAAACAGCTAGAGATAGGAGAGATTAAATGCACTTGGTTGAAACCAGGGTCATGAAACAAAGCAGGTTAATTAGAACCTACCTTTAAAGAAAGATATGAATAAGTACAACCAGAGATACAGACCAGAGAGCAGGCACACCTGCCACGTATCCATCAGCATTATCAAAACACCCTCTGAATTATTTCTCTAGGTAAAGATCTATGTCCAAGGAATGTCAGACAGCTGCTTGTACCAAATCAGCCAACAGCCCTACTCCGTGCAGCCTCTAAATCTGCCTTCTGTGCAATAATAACATTTACAAAACATACACAGTTGTCTCTGATTTCAGAGAGCGAAGCTCTCAGTGAGGGTGGCATGAAAAAAAAGTGCATCAAACTGATGTCAGATGACTCATCATGTTTCCATTCACCCTGGCTCTCCTTCTAGTGCTTAGATGGGGAAGAAAGGAAATTAGAGCTACCAGAACAAAGCAGGCAAGGTTAGAGGAGGAAGCTGGCTATTAGCTCTGCTTGACAGAACTTTACATGGCCAAACTTTCATTTTCTGCATCATCTGGGGAGCTGATCAATCAATAAATATTTACTGACCACATACTGTATGTACAAGTCTGAAATCAGAAGTCCTAATTGGGTTTTTTTTTTTCACTTAAAACTTTCACAAGTAAGGAAGGTTTAACTAAAACTTAACAGGAAAGCTTCTGTTTTTCAACCTGCATTTTTGAAAGCCTTTCTCAAATGCTTTGGCAAATATAAATTCACCATTCCATTGGCGTGGGTAATCAGGCAACTACAACTTGGTTGATGGTCTCAAAGAATTCCACGATCAAATCATTCATCACTCCGTGACCAACCTGGTCATGAGCCTTTGCACATTAAGTTGTCTTTATAGGACAAACACAACCCAGTCCATTGCTGGGACCATGTTTGAAGCATTTCTATTCTTTCTACCTGTTAGAGTTTAGTCACCAAATAAAGTTGGGCATGGCATAACAGAGGCTGAAATGGCCCTTCCAATTCTAGAAGTCTATGATTCTGTGATTCAAGAACCCAGGGTCATCACACCATCATGAATGCTAGGAGAGGCCCAAAATTTAGAGCTGGAAGAGACATTAAAGTCTGGTTCAAAATCCTTATTTTATAGATCAGGACATGAGACCCAAAGACAGCAAAGTGTCTTGTCCTGTCCCTCATTGAAGAAGTACAACAAATATTGTTTAATTTTTCTTTGATGTTTCAAGGTCTTACTGTACCTCAAGGTCACCATTCTGAGGACAGAATATTAGAGCTCCTTATTCTAGGGATAATCTAGTCCAAATTACATATTGGGAAACTGAGATCCATGGAAGTGAAATGTCTTGTTCCATAATGCTTTACCCATTTATTAAAAGTTAATCAGCTCCCTTTCTCTTATCCTCAGCCCCACTAAATAGGCAGTTTTTTCATCTCTTGACCTGTTCAAAGTAGTGAGGCTAGTAAATAAATCTAGAACACTTAGAAATGGAGGTTGCTTATCTAAAGGTATCATTTTGTATAATATTGTTAACAATTATCCCTAAATTTAGGGAAATGGATGCAAATTTTATAAATTAATTTTACAACTACACTTTTTTGTACCTCAGAGTAAAAAAGTATATACCAAAGACAACCACATCTTAGCAGCATTTTCTGATTCCATCAGTTTCCTGTATTCCTAAATTTTTTTCTGATCCACAGTCTTGGTTTTTGTCTCAGGTAGTTACTTTGTTTACCATTTATTTGTTTATTGTTCATTCTTCCCGGGTAAGATCTGATGCCTTTCCATAATGAAAAATACCTCCCCCACTGGCATGCCTGGATGCCTGAAATTATCAGCATTCTCTCATTCCTTAAAGATTAAGGCAATGTGTTAGCAATCACATCTGCATGCTGCAAAGATTAGTTTTGCCTATTGATTACTTATTATCAAGTAGCATTGTCCTGAAAGAAAGGAATAGGAGATTTTCAAAATGAAATAGGCTGCCTTTGGAGAATGTGATACCCTGTAGCCTGAGGTCTTGAAAATGAAACAAATGACCATTAGACAGGGCTCTTGGATATTACTGGAGGGATCCTTGAATGGAATAGGAAACTGGACTTGCCTCTAAGGTTCTTTAAGGCTGAGTTCTGTGATCTCAAGTTTTACTTTGGAAGTCGAACTCCGTCTAGACCAGGGAGGGAGGGAGGAAATGCTTTTGGGGGAGGGCAGAGATAAACAGGGCATAAGGGGGCGGGGTAGGTATTTAGCCTGGAAGGTATGTGACCCTCTAACGAAGGGATAGAGGAAGGGAAGGAGTGCAGAGGGGCACTTCTTGCCTGCTGCCCATCCTCGTTAGGGCCAGCATTGGTCACTCATCTGCTCTCAACCTTTTAAAATATTCCATTCTAAAAAGATGATGAAGGCATGTGACACCTTGTGGATGGCACCAGGAAACGTTGTTTTGTTTAAACATTTTTAAGAGAGCAGGTTAGTGCCTTGACAATCATGCAGAGTCTGGATTTTCCTAAATTCAGAGATAATAACAAAAATAACTCACATTTCTCTAAGATGTGGTGATGGTTTATCATCTAGTTTTCACTGTTGAAACCATTTCTTAAATTAAGTTCAATCACATATCTGGTTCCCAGGAGAATATTTAGTTAGATTTTTCTTATTAGAAGAATGCTGAGTTATATTTAATTAGAAACTCCACCTGTTACATTCAGTTAATTTCTTTTCTGGAGGAAAAGTTAATTTTGAGTTAATATTCTTTTCCAGAGGAAAAGAATAAGACACATCAGAGCTATTATTGGCCAATTTGACACCTGGGACAAGCTGTCAGAAAGATAACCTCCAATTGCCTTTTTAAGAAAGAGTCCCTGGGACATCACAAGGCTGCTCCAGAGGAGGTTGCCAGCAGCTCAGGGTAGAAGGAGGGAACTGGGAGTGGCTTGGGAATCACCTCCTTTTATTAATTACTCTTGCTAACTAGGTGCCAAGCTATGTCTCAGAATGAGTATAAATGTTGCCAGCACCTTCTCAGCTTCAGGACCTTGGGACAGAGCCCTGGTCACGCCTACTCTATTTGCAGCTCCAGCTTCCATAAAACTGAGCTGTATCTTGTTATATAAGAATTGCTTTGGGTCATAATTACTTTTTTTTTTTAACAGGAACTCTTTTTCCTACATGAATGAACATTTTGGTGACCTTTCCGTAACTGTCAGTTCCCTTCAGCCTCAAAAGCAGAAGACTTTTTAGTTGTCCCTAAAGAAATGTAATGGAAATAACCTTGAAAACATGTATTATTTATAAATCAACTATGGAAAAAAAAAATCCCAACATCAATAATTTAATGACCCCATATGCTTAATTTTTTTAAAATAACTGCTTCCTTTAACCCTCACATGTTCAATGTCTCCCATCACTCATATTTCACACCTACCACATTTGACATTTCCCACACAGGAAAAACAAAACAGCAGTAGGTTAAATATGCAAATAAAATGCAAGGTGACATTTAATGAATAGCTAGCTAACCATGGCAGAAGCTCAGGTTGATTTTAAAGTGTAAACATAGAGAACAAGATGTTGCTGTTATATGTTGTTGTTACATGTTGTTACATGATGAAATATAAAGTCCACATCGTAGTGATATTATAGGAGATAGCAGAACTTATTGCTATAAAGGATTTTACAGATAAGAAAACTGAGGCCCAGAGAGAGAGGAGGAAACTTGCTCAAGGTTGTACAGTAAGTAGTAGGGTGATAATTGGAATCCAGGTCTCCAACTCCAATACTAATTCTCATTTCACCTTACCATGGCACCCAGTTCCATGGATATCATATACAACCAAGGTATAATCATTTACTAATTATTATGAGAGATAGTTAGGTGGTATAATGACTAGAATGTTGGACCTGAAGTTAGCAAGACATGAGTTGAAATCCAGCTTCAGGAATTTATTGGACATGTTGAGCCTGGGCAAGTCACTTAACTTTTGTCTGCCTTAGCTTCCCCACCCATAAAATAGGGATAATAATAGCAGCTACTTTGCAGGGTTGTTAGGAAGATAAAGATAAAGATATTTTAAAGCACTTTGCAGTGCTGTGTAACTGCTCCTGACCTGCTGAAAGGAAGCTCCTTGTCAGTGACCCTGTACAAGACATGGTAAGCTTCCTTGTACTGGGGGAAGAGCACAGATGTTGGCCAAATATTGTCGGTGATCCTGGGCTGCCGAGATGGGCAGGCATCAGGCCAGCTGGAAAGGGGCACTGGAAAAATGAGGTCTTGCCTAGAGGATCATATGATTTAAAGCTATAAAGAAATTTAGGGATCACATAATCCAAGAAAGATCTTACAAATAAGGAAATTTGTATGGGCTTAAGAAAATCAAGTATACGAGAGAATATGGCTAGAGAACAGGTCACCTGAAAAGTGAATTGGGGGTAAGTAGGTTGTGAAGTGAACACAACATCGGTCCTGGAGTCAGGAAAAGTTCAAGTCCAGCCTCAGACAATGACTGCTGTGTGATCCTGGGCAAGTCACTGAAACCCTGATTACCTGCGAGAGACAGAGAGAGACAGAGACAAAGACACAGAGAGAGACAGAGACAGAGACAAAGACACAGAGACACAGAGAAAGTGACAGAGACACACAGAGAGAGACAGAGACAGAGACAGAGAGAGAAAGAGACAGAGAGACACAGAGAGAGAGAGAGACAGAGACAGAGAGAGACACAGAGAGAGACAGAGACACAGAGAGACACAGAGACACACACACACAGAGACAGAGACAAAGAGAGAGAGATACAGAGAGAGACAGAGACACAGAGAGATAGAGACAGAGAAAGACACGGAGACACACAGAGAGAGACAAAGAGAGAGACAGAGACACAGAGAGAGAGACAGAGACACAGAGAGAGACAGAGACAGAGACAAAGAAACAGAGAGAGTGACAGAGACATACAGAGAGAGACAGAGAGAGACACACACAGAGAGACAAAGACACAGAGACACAGAGAGACAGAGACACAGAGAGAGACAGAGACAAAGACACAGAGACACAGAGAGAAAGACACAGAGACACAGAGAGACAGAGACACAGAGAGAGACAGAGACAGAGACAAAGAAACAGAGACACAGAGAGAGTGACGGAGACACACAGAGAGAGACAGACAGAAAGACAGAGAGACAGAGAGAGAGAGAAAGAGAGGGAGAGAGAAAGAAGAAGAAAAGGAAGAAAAGTGATCTGGGAGTTTTAGTTGATTTATAAGGTCAATATGAGTCAATAGTGTTACATGGCATTCCAGAAAGGTAAATCAAACTTGGGTCATATTATTAGAAATAGAAATAGAAGAATTAAAAGAAACAGAATTAGGAAGATATTCATCTAACTAAATTCTGCCCATAACTACAGTATCACCTCCAGAGAAGGTACTATATTTTAGAAGAAATATTGACAAACTAGAACATATGTAGAAGAGAAAAACCAAGATGGTGAAAGGATTGGAGACTATATCACATGAGACCATACCACATTTGTTGAAAAAATTAGGATGTTTAGCCAAAAGAAAATATTTAAGGGGACATGATGGCTGTCTTCAAATATTTTTAGGGTTATGGTTATGGTTTGGAAGAGGAATTCAATTTGTTTTTCTTGGTCTAGGAGGGCAGAAATAGGAGCAAGGGGTAGAAGCTACCTAAAAGAAGATTTTGGCTCAACGTAAGGAAAAACTTCCTAGTAAAGAAGTGACCAAGAAATGAAATCTACCTTGGAAAATATTAAGTCCTCTGTCACTTGAAGTCTGTAACAGAGACCAAATGGCTTTCTATTGAGGATGGTCTAGAGGGGTCATAGAATTATAGCTCTAAGTTGAAAGGACCTCAGAAATCATCTAAGCCTCTCATTTTAATAGATAAGGAACCTGCAGCTAAAGGAGATCATGACTTGTCTAAGGTGATCCTGGCAGTAGACATCAGAGATAGGGTTGCAAACCCATGAACTCTGATTCCATGGTCCTTTTCAATGGCACCAAGGGACAGCCAGGTGGCACCATAGTACATAGAGTATTGGGACCTGGAGTCAGGAAGATTCACCTTCCTGAATTCAAATATTCCTCAGACACTTACTAGCTGTGGCAAGTCACCTGGGCAAGTCACTCAACCTTGTTTGCCTCAGTTTCCTCATCTGTAAAATAAGATGGAGAAGAAAATGGCAAATCATTCCAGCATCTTTGCCAAGAAAACCCCCAATGGTGTCATGTAGAGGCAGACACAAATGAAACGACCAAAGAACAACATGCTGCCAAAACAGATGATCCCAGAGATCTCTTGCAACTTTTAATGTTCTATGATTCAATGACCAGAATGTAAATATATGTATATATGCATATACATACATATATATGTGTATATATATATATATATATATATATATATATATATATATATACACATATATATATGAACAGTCTATAAGCTTCAAGTTTCATTGTTCAATAAAGTGTCTCCTTTACGCAGGATTGTGGCATACATGACAGTATAGCCTACAGGGGAAGAGGAGATGGATGATTATATGTGAAGTAAAAATTTATTACTATCATGAGCTAAAACGGTGATAATCTCTGAAAAGAGATGCAAGAACAAATAAGGCCATAATCTCTGCCTGTCCTCATGAACTTTTAATCTAGTAGGGGAAATAAGATATGTACACAAGTAAATATTCTAGAAAATAGAGTATATGTTCATAAAAGAAAGAAAAAATGGACCATCCGTTAATGTGAAATTATCCATTCATTCTCTCTCCTTCTCCCTCTCTCCATCTCTCTCTCCCTCTCCATCTCTCTCTCCATCTCTGTCTCTCTGTCTCTCTGTCTCTCTCTCCCTTTCACTCTCTCTCTCCATCTCTCTCCTCTTTCTTCCCCTTTTCATCTCTCTCTCCCCTCTCCTTTTTCTCTCCATCTCTTTCCCTCTCTTTCTTCATCTCTCTTTTCCTCTCCCTCTCTTTCTCTCCCCATCTCTCCATTTCTTTCTCTATGTCTCTCTCTGTATCTCTCTTGCTTCTCTCCCCCTCTCTCTCCATCTCTCCATCTCTGTCTCATCTCTCTCTCTCTGTCTCCCTCTCTTTCCCTATCTCTCCATCTCTCTTTTTCTGAAATACTAGAACTTGAAGTTTGTTTATATAATGGCTCCCAAGAGCTTTAGAAAGAAAGTTCTAAGATCAGGTAGTGCATGATTTTGTGAACATCATGAAGTTAGACATTTCTGGGGCAGAGATGGCCCACAAAATTCTTGTGCCCCTGGCCAAAAGTGTTAGTTTAGATCTAGAATTCATTTTTGGCAGAAGACAACTTCTGCTCTTATTTAATCTTAGAAGTAAAATTTAAACCAAATAATCCATCTGAAGTCAGAGGGGAGTAAAAAAACAAATGACAGAAACAAAGGAGCTAGAAAGTATATAGTACCCATAGGGTACTGGCCTGGAGGTAAAGGTCAGAAGTCTAAGGTTTGCACCTATCCTCTCATTATATAAACCTGGCCAAGTTACTCCCCTTCTCTGGCCTCAGTTTCTTCATATGTAAGATAAAGGGATTGGTTCAAATGCAACCTCTGATGTTTATTTCCTGTGTGACCTTAGACAAGTCACCGCTTCCCGGTGCCTCAGTTTCCTCATTTGTAAAATGAAGACTCAGACTAGATATTTCTGAGGTTCCTTACAGTTCTAGATATATAATCCTATGATCCTGTGACCAGATGACCGCTGAAGACCTTTTCAAATCTGACATTTCAATAATAACAGCTGACATTTATATAGCACTTAAACTCTTGTAAAGCGGTTACATACATTGTCTCATTTCAATCTTATAACAACCCTGGTAGGTATGGACAATGGGTATTATTATCCCCATTTTCACAGATGATAATACTGAGACTTGGAAAGGGTCAAGTAACTTGTTGATGATCCCATAGTTAGCATTAGACCAGGAATTTTTAGCCCTGGGCTCTCTTGACTGCAAAACATTCAAATATACCACACTGCTATGAATACCAGAGAAACAGAAAATTTTTCAAAAAAATTTCTCAGAGCTAAAAGCAAGTGACAATCACCTCTAACTTGGATTGTTACAATAGCTAGCTAGCATTTATATAATTTATATATATATATATATATATATCTTTAAAATATGCAAAGTACTTTATAAATATCTCATTAAATTCTATTATTCTCCTCATTTTACAGATAAAGAAAACTGAGGCAAAGATGACTTGCCCAGGGTCACACAGTGAGTAAGCTGTGTGCTGCTGGATTTGAACTCAAGTCTTCCTGATACCAGGTTCAATAATCTATCTATTGCTCTACCTAACTAATCCAGCATTCATTCACATAGCTGTCAAATTAATCTTCCTAAAGCACATCAGGTAGGACCATGTGGGATACGACCACTAACTATCAGGGTCTTCTCCTTCTCTCACAACAAGGATGCAGCAGTGATAAGTATTCCCTAAAAGTAAACAAAGATATCTTCTAAACCATGATTGGCTCCTCTCTCCCGGATGATGCTTCCTGTTTATGTAAGGGGAGAAAAAGTTACACTTACTTGGAGTCAGGGCCTCTTCAACTTGGGGGATATTTAAAAACCTTGAGGTCACCTTATCCTGGACTGTTGACCTGACAAGTTTCCATATGTAAGAAGAGGAACAGAGGAAGGAGTGTGCTGGTAAATGATAAAAAAACAGGTGTTCCATGCATATTAAACACACTTTTAAGTTTAATCTGCACTATTTATATTTTCTCCATTCCTCTTTTTTAGGACTAGACCAGAGGTGTCAAATCTAGGGCCACTGGTATTGGCCTACAACTCTCTTGAGTGAAGCCTGCAATTGGAAAATGTTTAATAAAATAAATTAAAATCCAATAGAGCATAGATAATATGAATATGTTAGGTTTAAGTCAATATGTAGCTCATGAAAATTATATAGTTTAGTGGCCCCATTTCTATTTGAGTTTGACACCACTGATCTAGACAATCAACAAAATAATAAATTAAGTCCTAATTTGTAGTTTACCAGTTTCCAAGGTATACATGCTCATGCTGAAAATTTAACAATCAGCTCTCCAGAATTGGTTTAAGCTGTCTCCTTTACACTCTTGGAGGACCATGTCTATAGAAACTAAGTGCCTGGAGCAGCTAGGTAGTACAGTGGACAAAGTACCAGCCCTGGAGTCAGGAGGACCTGGGTTCATATTTGGCCTCAAAAACTTGACACTTAGTAGTGACCCTGGGCACTTAACCTTGACTACCTCAAAAAACAAAAAACAAAAAACCCCAGCACCACTGTATCCTTGCTATATATCCTGCTATGTTAGGTCAAAGTAAACCTTTATTTGTTAACGGTCCAATGCTTATGGTATCTCTACAACTGAACTTGATTAGATACTGGCATCTTAACATTATCAGTCCCTGTTTTACTCCTCATACCATCACTAGCTCTATCACCTATAAAATATATTAGGACCTTTCAGCTGCTTTTTATTCCATACAAGTTGTGTTACTAACTGTTCCCTGCTCTTGTCCTACATTCCCCCTCCTGTTCCATCTGCATATCCCCCCACTCCTGGAATGTACCCAGTCCTCATCTCAACTTGTTGAAATCTTGGGACACTAAATTAATTTTGTGTCTCGGGGAAAATGAAGTAGAACAGAAAGGGGAAGCAAGCAAGCAAGCAAACTGAACCCTCAAAAGGGAAGAGAACTGATCAACACAGGCAGGGGTGGAAATACAGCAGTCAATGGCTCTGAATACAAGAAGCAGGAGAGAGCTTCCTGCTTAGGTGAGAAGGCTGGAAGCCGGTCAGTTATTGAGGGCCCTTGCCTCTCAGCTCAGAGACCAGAGGAAGGAAGAAAGTCTCTAGCAGAGAAGCTGTCTCACTCTAACTGGATTCAGCCTGCCCCACAGTGGTTACATCCTCCATGACCAAGCCTTCAATAGTTCTGGAGAGGAAACAAGTCAGAAGCTGTCAAGGCTGAGAATAAGCTTATTCCTCTTAAGTTAACTCAACAAGCATTTATTAAGCTCCTACTATGTGCCAAACACTGTGCGAAGCGCTGGCGATACAAAGAAAGGCAAAAATTAATTCCTTTCCTAAAGGAGCTCACAGCCTTGCAAACAACTATGTACAAACAAGATACACATAGAATAAATTAAAGATTACAATAATATTAATAATTATATCAAGAATTTATATAGCACCTTAAAAACTGTCTCATTTTATGCTCATAACAACCATCAAATATAGGTGGTATTATTATCCCCATCTGACAGAGAAGGAAACTGAGACACACAAAGGTTAAGTAACTTGCCCCGAGTTAGATTAGCCAGGTAAGTCTGAAGTCACTTTTGAACTCAGGTCTCTCTAACTCTATGCCCAGTCACTGAGTCACCTAGGAGGAAGGCATTAAATTAAAGAAGATGGAGAAAAATGGTCTCTCTCATCAACCACCTCACCTTCCCCCAGATCTCTGCAAACTAATCTTAGTAGCCTACACATGTCATCTCCTAGAGTTTCTCTCCAAAACATCTGGTGCTGTGCTTTCTGGGAATTCCTGAGCCAGCTTACAAAAATAGCAAGAAAGTAGTTGAGCAGCTTGTGTGTCAACATCTGTTGCAGATGAAGAAATGGTATTTTTCTTTTTGAAAAAATATCTTTTTTATTTTTTCAGTTAACAAGGAGTAAAAGAAAAGGTCACTTCCCCACACTGAGCAAACTGAAAAGGAAAAGAAAGCCCTAAATACATTGTTTCAACAAAACAAATTTACATGCTAGTCACTACCCAAAAATGTATCATTGCTTTCTACATTTTAAGTTTTTCACCTCTCCATCAGAAGGTGAAAGGGGTATTTCGTCTCCACTCTTTTGGACTCATGGCTTACCACTGGATCTTTCAAAACTGTTTTTCTCTACAATGCTATTATTGTATAAATTGTTCTACTTCTGTTCACTTTGCTTTGCATTAGTTCACAGACGTCTTCTCAGTTTCCTCTGAAATTTTCCGTTTCATCATTTCTTGTGGTAAAATAGTTTTCCATTATATTCATATGCCACAATATAGTTTAGTCATTCCTATTTGATGTTAGTTTCCTATGAATATTTTTGTACCTATAGATCCTTTGGCTCTTTCTTTGATTTCTTTCATTTCTTTGAGTTATAAACCTAGTAGTGATATGGCTATGTCAAAGGGCATATACATAATTCAGCAATTTTCTGGGCATGGATCCAAATTGCTTTCCAGAACTACTAGACCCATTCATAGCTCCCCCAACAGTGCATTAATGTACTTATTTGCAGAATGGGGTAATTTTTAGAAACATCTTCATAAGACTGTCCAACACAAATCAATAAACACTTGAAGACAAAAGACAACACAGGGGAGAACAGTCCATGATGCCACAATAGAAAATGTGTCTCAAAATCATGAAAAGAAATAGAACAAAGGTTTGTAGACTACTCAAAATCATACCTGTACATCACAAACATTTTTGAGAAGAAAAGCAGAAGGTAAAAGTTGAGGCAAGTACCAAATCATATGGAAACAGCTGCTGTGTGATATAGTATCATTCAAATTATGAACTATAAAATATTGCTTTCAAAAGCCTTAAGAAGAGGGATTTTTGACCTTTTTTGTGTCATGGCCACCTTTGTCAGTCTGATAAAAAGCCTGTGGATAACTTCTCAGAATAATGTTTGTCGCCTATATTTACAACTGGAAGCAATATTAAATTTCAGTTAGTAAAAATAAAGATGTATTTTTCCCATTAAAGTTCACAGACCCCCGAAATGTGCACGTGGACTTTTGGGGGATCAAGGGCCCCTGGTTAAGAATATCCTGCTTTAGAATAGTCACACTGGCACCAGAGGAAAGAAAGGACCAGAGTGGGGAGAAACAGAAGGCAGAAGGAAATTGATTAGAAGGCTATTACAGTAGTCTAGGCAAGAGAGGCTTGAACTAGGTTTGGGCTTGTCATTTCTTAAATCATTTGATTTTGCCTTCTTAAAGGCAACAACAGGTTTTGTAAACTATTTAATTGTTTTTGTTGATAAGATGTTATTAAACTTATAATCTGAGTATCTAGCAGGCTATTAATTAGGAATGATGACTATCAAGATGCAACTGTATTCGAACTAAGACCATTGGATTGTTTTAGCTCATTCACCTCGAATTTGACTTAAACATGAAAACGAGGTCATCCTAGAAGATTTTACTCCAGACATGACTCTGATGCTGTTTTATTTTTGTTGCTCACCTTAGGTACTGCTCACTCACAAGCTTTCACTGCCATCTACATGCTGGATATTGTAATTTCACAGACCCACTTTATTCTCTCCTAGAATTGGGGATCGTCCAAGGATGGCTCAGTAGGGGGAGCTTTTTCAGCAAACAGCTAACTGTCCCAAGAAAAACCACACTGTTGAATCCTATCCTTATCCCAAGTATGAGGAGGCTTTAGAGGATTCCATTTTAAGAAACAAAAACTAAAATGGCCATTGTCATAAAACCATGAAGCCCTGGCCAAGTAGGTAGAGAGTTGGTCTTTGAGTCAGGAAGATCTGAATTCAAGAATTTTTCTGCCAAACTGCCAATGTGATCCCAGGCAAATAAGACGTACACTGTGGAAGTGTTGATCTGCCTGGAAAGAGTGAATATCTTCATAAATATCTGCCATGAATTACCAACTCTACCCTCTTCCTCCTTCCTCCCTCTCCCCCTGATGGTTCTCAATTAGTCTCAACTGCTTGGGACACTTCTGTCTTTTTCTTTGTAATGGTAAGTTAATAAACCTTAATTAACTGCCTTCTATGTGCAAGGCACTGTGCTAAACACTTGGAAATACAAAAAAAGGTAAAAGATAGTCCTTACCCAAAGGGAGCTCACAATCTAATGGGGAGATAAGAAGTAAACGAATATACACAAACAAGTCATATTCAAGATAAAATGGAAATAATTACTAATTAATGCACTAGAATTAAGAGAGTTTGGGAAAGGTTTCCTGCAGAAGGTGAGATTTTAGTTGGGACTTAAAGGAAGCAGTGGAGGTCATTAGTTGGAGAGGAGGAAGGAAAGCATTCCAAGCAGGGGGTATTAGAGAAAGTGCTCAGAGCCAAGAGATGGAGTTCATGGAGCAGCCGTGAGGCCAAAGTAACTAGGTTGAAGAGTACATTGAAGGAATAAAGGGTAAGGAGACTGGAATGATAGGAGGCTGCTAGGTTTTGAAGGGCTTTGAATGCCAAACAGAGCATTTTGCATTTGCTCCTGGAGGCAAAAAGAAGTCACTGGGGTTTGTTACATAGAGGGGTGACATGCTGAGACTTGTATTTTAGGAAAATCACTGTAATGGCTGAATGGAGTGAAGCAGGGAGACACTTGAGGCAGGCAGACCTGGCAACAACTTGGATATAGAGGGTGAGGTGGGGGGGCAGGGGGGTGTGAGAGATAGTGAGAAATCCTGGGTTATTCCTAGATTGTGAGTTTGGGGGACTGGGAGAATAGTGTTCTCTAAAATCATAGAGAAGTTTGGGGTGGGAGGATTTATGGAGAAATATAATGAATTCTATTTTGTACTGGTTGAGTTTAAGATGTCTACTGGATATCCAGTTCAATCTTTCAGAAAGGAATTGGAGATTCAAATTTGGAAGTCAGTAAAGAGAACAAGATAGGTAGCTTTGAGAGACATTAGCATAGAGAAGTCATGGGAGCTGACGAGATCATCAAGCGAAGTAATATAGAAGGAGAAGAGAAGAGGACCCAGGACAGAACCCTGTGGGATGCTTATGGTTAGAGAGCATGGTCAGGAGACTGAGAAGGAGCAGTCTGATAAGTAGGAGGAGAACCAGAAGAGATTGGCCTTCCAAAAACCTAGAGAAAAGAGACTATCAAAGAGGAGAGAGTGATCAATAGTGTCAAAGGATGCAGAGAGGTCGAGGAGAGTGAGGTTTGAAAAAAAGCCATAGGATTTGACAATTAAGAGATCACTGATAACTCTGGAGAGAGCAGTTCCAGTGGAATGATGAGGTTTGGTAGCTGGATTGCAAGGGGTTAAGAAGACAAGGGGAGGAGAGAAAATGGAGGCATCTACTGTAGATGGCCTTTTTGAAAAGTTTAGCCATAAAGGGCAGGAGAGATATAAGAAGATGGGGTAGGAACCAGTAGAGAAGGAGAGATTGAAATTAAGTGAGTGGGAATGACAGAGGGGGAAACCTGTTAGAGGAGACAGGATATATTGGGATTGCTTGTGCAGGTAGAGAAGTTAGCCTTAGGAGTATGGCTACTTCTTTATGTGAGAGGGAAGTGAAGGAGGAGATAGTGGGAAGGTATATGAGTGATGTGAGATGAGGAAGAGGGGAGATGAGAGAGCTCATGGAGAATGCATCAATTTTTCCTGTAAAATATGAGCCAAGGTTCTCAGCTGAGAGGGTAGGGAGAGAGGAAGGAGCCTTGGGAGGCTTAAAGAGGGATGAAAGGCTTGAAGAACTGCTGTGGAAAGTAGAGTTGATAAGTGTAGGATTGCTTAGCAGCAGTGAGGACCCAATTGAATTTATGTAACATAAATCTGCAGTGGTCCCAGTTAGAATCATTGTATGATTTTTCTCTGCTTTGATAAGTGAATTTCTTGTTTAACTTTCTTGACATCACTTACTTAAATTGAGTAGGTCATGATCAAACTGCAGAAATGATCAGTTTGCAAACTCTGGTTACACCTAGGGTGTTTACCGAATAGTATACTGTTTTCTCTCATATAGATATTCCCCTTCTGCTATTTATTCTTGGAAATATAAATCATTACCTTGCCTTTCTGCTTTCTATAAAATTCCCTTGTGCAACCTGTGTGTAACTGAAACCTATGCAACCCAAATCTCAAAGCTCATTGGTATGGGACTCAGTCCCTTGCACCTCCATGAAGGATGGGGCAGAGCTGTCAAGAATAGGAAAGTGGAAAGCACCAGGCTCTTTGAATCTCTTAGAAAAGTCTCTGGTTTCTTTGGCCACTTCTGGCTTCTAACTTTGAAAGAGAAGATGGACAATGTCAACCACACTCAAGGTCACTGAGGGGAAAATAAGACTTGGGAAGAAGCCAACCAGTCTCCATTATGTCCCTATCTCCAGCTTGTTACACTAATAAATTTAGGAACTTATCTTCTTTCGCTCTCTCTCCCTCTCTCTCTCTCCCAGTCCCCTCCCCCCTCGTCTCTCTCTCTTTCTGACTTTCTCTCTCTGTCTCTCTCTCTCACCCTATCTCTCTTTCTCCATACACACAAAATATTTATCTTCTCCCTGTTAGTGGAATTTTTTTAAAAAAATGTTTATTTTACTCGAAACTTAAAAAAATAAAACATTTTCATAACAGCAGAATAGAAAAAAGATGACTGTACACAAAACTGCAAATCTTATATATACAACTTGATATTCCTTTTAAATATATACTAAAGTTATCATGTAACTTTCTTATTTTTTCTTTCTTTTTCCTAAGGCCTACGTAGTTTTCATTTACTTCAGAAGGGAAAAAAATACAATTAGGATTTACATTTGCAAAAAAAAAAAAGAGATAAAATTTTACATTTCAAAGAAAAACTTGTAATATTTATAACAAACTTATGGAGAAGGAGGCTTACATGTCAAAAAGATAATTGAAAGAAAAAATTATGTCAGATAAACTGATCAATAAATACGGAGGGGAACAGTCTAGAATTTACAATTATCAAACGGTTATTATAAAGCTAAAACAGAAAATTTTTTATCCCTGACCAGTTTCCTAACTGGGTTAAAAGAACTGGAAGTCTCAGCTAAATTATACCATAGGGAAAATCTCAACTACCTATGTGATTTTCCTTATAACTAACATGGTCATGTTGGAGCCAAATAGAAAAGAGATTAAAAACTCTTGTGATTCTTTCTCCCTGTATGTGTGTGTATCATGCATGCATGTACGTATATATGTATGTATACATGTGTGTACATTTATATGCATACATATATATACATATATATCCTATATGTTTATCTGTGAATTTATTTATCTTTGAACATGGGTCTAGCTTTCCCCTAATAGAAAATAAACTCCTTGAGGGCAGAGATTGTCTAATTTCTGTTTTTTTATCTTTGGTGTCAAGCAAACTCCTTGATACATAGAAGGTGCTTAGTAGCATCCATTTTTGAAGGGGACTAATGGGTGATATGTTGACTCATGAGTGAATTGGATTTAAGTGAGGCAGAGCTGCACAAAGTCATCAGCCTCACTCTCTTCCTGAGTCATCGAAGTCTGATGGCAAGACAAAAGTCAGGATGGCTGATGATGGCCCAGGATGCAGTGGATGACCTTGGCATCTTTGATGTCTGACTAAGCTCTAAGCATGCCACAGTACCTGCTTGAGGTGCCTTCATGGCCTTTGGAACAAATTGTTCTCATTCACCCGTTCTGCCAGGGAAAGTCTTCATATGGTTGGGGTAGACATCTCCCCAACTCACCAATGGATTTGAGGCCTCTAGGTTACCCTCAACCTGGTTTAGCCCATCTGCCAAAATGAAAGGTGTGACCACTGCACATTGTACGGCTTTCTTGGAACCACAGGTGAGAGCCAAGGAGACACTAAAGGTGAATGAGCTTAATAAATATCTATGGATTGTTTCCTAGCATTATTAGTCCCAGCAGAAAACACCAGGCATTAAGCATCCTGATGTGTTTCCCTCCAACTCAGCCCCTTCTAGGGTATCACTCTATGTGTCAATTTCTGTAAGCTACTCCACAGTATTAAACTTTCTCTGTTTTTGAACACAATGTTTTGCCACCACAATAGAGAATTTAATTCAATAAGCATTTTTTCAGTACCTGCTATGCACAAGGCACTAGAGAAAAACAAGGCAAAAAATGTATGCAGCAAGTAGAAAGGTTAATGTTCTAAAGGAGTTTATGTTTTATTGAATTGCCTTTACTTTAATCAGTCAAAAACATATTTATTAAGCACTTACAACTACCAGGCATTTTAAGAATAAAAATGATCCCTCTCCTCAAGGAGCTCATAATTGAATGGGGGTGGTGGTGGTGGAGGACAACCAAGATACATACACAACAGAGAAAAGGATAGCTCAGATTTGCCTGAGGTGCTGAGAGGTTAAATGATCTGCCCAGAGTCACACAGCCTGTGTGGATCCAAGGGAAGACTTGACCTTGACTCTAAGGCCAGCTCTCTATCCACTCCACTAGGCTTCCGGAGTCATTTGAGCTTTTTGAGCAGGATTATAGTTCTACAGTCGGGAGGGACCTCTTTGAGGCCATCTCATACAACCTCCTCATTTTATATATCAGGAAGTGAGGCTTAGACAAATTAGTGACAAGGTCACACAGGTATTCAAAATCAGATTCTAGTGAGCTGCCCCTGAAGCAGCTCCATGGCTCAGTGGATGAAGCACTGGGCCAGGAGTGAAGAAGAATGGGTACAAATCTGGTCTCAGGTACTCACTAACTGTGCGACCCTGAACAAGTGATTTGGCCTCTATGTGCCTTAGTTTCCTTCAACTGTAAAATGGGGATAATTGCACTTACCTCCCATAGCTGTTGTAAGAACCAGATGAGATAATATTTGTAAAGTGCTTAACATAGTAGACACTTAATGCTTGTTTCCTACCTTCCTTCTGTTTGTCATGATGATGAACTCCCAAATCTGAAATATTTAGAAAGAAATTTATTAGGTCATTTGGTAGAGGAGAATGAGCTGGTACATTTTATAGACAAGAAAAACCAAAACCAAACTAAACATACACAGTTAAGTAATTTTATCAAGAGGGCATCTTGAAAAAAAGATAGATTGAGATGGATAGCAGCAAATATAAACATGTAACAAAAGCTTTTAGCCAAAGCCAAAACACAAGGGAACCTAAAACACAAACTTGGGTGGACCTCGGTGAGTGGGCCCAAACCAAAGGTGCTTTGAATGGATCCAGGACCCGAGGCAACCCCAAACTCCCTGTATCCCTCTCTGACATTCCTGAAGAGTTCCTGAGGATAGGATAGCATTCTAGATTCAAAAAAAAGTTACATAAAATTAGATTTTAAAAGTGTGAAAATAAATTTTCTGAATATCACAGGGCATTTTCCACACTTCCTCCCCTGACTCCCATGTATACTGTTACTAGATGAACTCCATGCATTCTGGATATCTGGTGCTATATACACAGTCAGCATCAGGACAAGCTTAAAAAAAAAGTCTACCTTCTAGCATTTGAACACAGTGTTAGGCATTTTCATTGCCTTCCCTGGTATAATAGCATCCTTGAAACAAGCTTTTTCTGTAGCTGGAGCTGAACTCAAGCCTGGGCATATCACCTTGCTTCTCTAACACATGGAGTAGAAGGACCTCAGGCAGGCTTCCTGGACCATTTCTTGATCCCCCTCCGCCTCCCAATAGCAACCCTAAATCATGGTCTCCTCTCTTTGCCCTACTGATGAGTTCCTTCCAGGGCTCTCCACTGGCGGTGGCATACACCTGCGTCATCTTCCCTAACTAGAAGGTAAGCTTTTTGAAGGCAGACACTATTTTTTTGCTTGTTTTTGTATCTCTAGTGCTTGGCACAACACCTAGAACACAGTAAGCACTTAAATACTCGTCTTCTAGTAAAGAAGTTTAGACAATGGAATAGGAGGGGGGGTGTAACACTGTGAATGAAGATGGCTTGCCAAACACTATTCAACAGTAAGATGGAGAGAAGAGGAGTTTTTAACCTGAGTCCCTCTTAGAAAGCACAGAAAGAATCTCACTCACCAGGAGTCTCCGAGGCTGGTGGCCAAACAAAGCAACTGCCAGTCTGACAAGAAAAGACATTGACTGGTCCTATTATGAGAGAAATCTCTCCTCTCTGAGTTCATGTGGTACATCTGTCTATAACTGCTCAACGGCTAAAGAAATATATTTACCACAAGGCAGAAATTATAGTGGTAAAAACCTTGTTTTTAATATTACGTTCAAGCATAGATTTTGACCTCAGAGAAAACAAGAAACCTGAACAACCCAGGATAGGATTCTATCAAGGCCTCTTATTGGCAAAATTGTGTCAGAGCGACAGAGAAATAATTATTTTACATATTGCAGCCTTATATATTTCTCTTAGGCCATAAAAGTTCAAGAAAAGACAGATTCGTAATCCCACGCTTCCTCCAATGTTATAAACGTTGAACAAATTTAGAGTCATAATCTCATAACTAACGGACGTAGTTAAATAGACTCTATAGAGGTAAACTAAATCAGGTTATAGGTTAAACTACATTTAGAGGGTTCACAAAGAGGCTGATTGAGGGAGATTTGCAAGTCACCATAGTTTTTCTATGGGATAGTTGAGATTTTCTCTGGCTTCTCATCCCATCTACAGCAGATAGCTTCACTTTCTGTCCTCCCATTATCTTCTTAATTTGACACAACTGATCTAGGTTTTCATCATGCCTAGATTTTCTGTGTGGAAGGAGAACAGCAGCATTTTAGAAATCTTGTGTGTGAATAAATGTCAACCTGGAAATTTGGTTAAAGGAGGCAAACAGGCTCGGTGATATGCTAATGCATATTGTTTATTCCCTTTGAGCTAGTCTAAGCTAGCAAACTTGTACAAGAAGCCAAAACCCAAGTTCTGACTGACTGATACAAGAATGACCAGAATTAAATCTGTTTTACGACTACCCCAGGATGTCTGTCTGTGTCCTTCAGACTTATGGTCCCCATATGTTTAACTGTACCGTGAGAAAGGGATTTTCTTAGTTGAATAAGTTATGAGTGAGATGAGGAGATTGTGAAGACTTTTCATAATAAAAATATGGGGAATATTGAACTTTCTAAATAAAATTTCCCTTCCAGAAGGCCTCTGTCCTTGGATACCTGAATTTCAGGTATCCAGGGCTTGTGGACGGTCAGTTGGTCCCCCCTCTTACCAGCTACTAGCTTTCTTTGTGAAAGTGCTGTGAACTGTAGCCAAAATTTGGAAGTCACTCAAATCTCCCCTTTATTTGTTGTACTGTTGCCACATCAACGCTACCAGTTCCTGCTTCTCCCCCTGCCCTCTTTTCTAAAGCCACATCAGCAGTTAAGTTAGATATTAGATGAAGCAATTGTGTTGGGATAGGTGAAGATTTCCCAGGGTTTGCCTAGTTTTTCCACGCTAAGATTTGTTGACCTGAAAACTTTATTAAGAAAAGGCAACAGGCTAATGCATACATTTTATGATTTAATTAATTAATTGATCAATTCCCTATTAAAGACAACGGTAACATAATGCATTATGGAGCCAGAAATGTTCTGGCTATCCAGTGCAGAAATCTTCTGACTTATATACATTTTGCCGTGAGAAAGGAACTCTCCTAGTTGAACAAATCATAAATTTAGAAAGACAAGACAATTAACAAAGTAATGTTGGTCAGGCCTTGGGATTCTAGCTGGGTAAACATATGTCTCGGTGATAAAGAAGGAAATCCCACCACTAGTAAGTGGCAGGCTTCCTGCCCTAAACAGATAACTGACATAGAAAAGGGTAAACAAAGTTCAATAGAAATTACGACCTAAGATATCTGTGTTTTCTTTACCATTAACATGCCATAACATAGTATATGTCTACAAATATTAAGATATGGAAAATGTCCCATTATTCAAGATAGTGTCTTAGGTTAAAGGTCTCTTAAGGAATGTTAAGTCAGCCTTGGCTGGCTTTGTTGACATAGGAAGAGGCACCCTCTGAGTTTGCTTCAGAGAGAACAAAGAGATTATTCTAAAATTTTATATTAAACATTATCATTCCCTCCTTTTGGTCAAAGGCAAGCCGAAGGCTTCGCCTGTAGACCAACAAAGATATGAAAAAAACCTCTAAATAACCAGTAGTGTGAGAGTTTACTCTTCATGCAAGTCTGGTCCAGGCTCTTGGGAAAGTTGTCTATGTCTTATGGCATCTTCTTCAGGCCTCTTCAAAATTGGAGGGCATGATCCACTCAGGAGCAGGAGCAATGGAGGTGACAGATGGATCCAAGAGTCTATACAGAAAACTTGACAGGATCTCCCAGAAAACATGGTTTGATAATTGAGATGAAACAATACAACATAGTTAACATGGCTAAAGACACTTAGCAATAGTTCAGTTTCCCAGCCATGCAGGGCTAGGTTCAAACAGCACAATGAAGTTTGTTTTTTTTTTTACAGTTCACAAATTGCATTTTTACATTGTCAGGTACAGATTAAAACTTAGATGGCTCACAATAGACTAGTTTTGAAAGGGAGATTTACATGTCACCAATATAAACAAGAAAATTAAACATGAACCACACAAATCAATACAATTATTATTTCATTAGTTCCTTGTATCCCAGTAATCCATTCTTAATTTTCATTTAAACAAAACTTTGAATCCCAGATTTCTCATGTAGTTATCTGATACCTAGATATCTTTTCCTTGACAATAGCTTTTATTCTTGGGACAGTTCAAAAAGAGAATTCTGCTTTTCTGGTTAATATCTAGAAGTTCCCAGATACTTCAGACAATATAAATTAGTACAATCACTTAAAATTTGTTCTCCACTTTTGAAATTTCAGAAAATTTCAGTTTATCTTATTTGCTGTTTCTGTTTTTACCTAAATCTTCTACCTGCAATAAGAATCTTTTAAAATGTGAGAGTTCAACCATAAAATGAACTCATCTGCCCTTTAAATTATTGGACAGGTACTTTAACAGAGAAGAAATAATTTACCACTATTTTATACAATCTTGTGCAAAAATCCAGATTTGAGATCTTATTATCAAAAGCATGATAAATTTTAGAAGCCAATCATATACTCCTGTATATAATTCTTAGAGGAATCAGTCTGATCCTGTTTCTTTTCCTCAAAATTTGCTCTTATTACTTGGTCTAATTATTTCCTCGATATTATCTCTATATTATATTTATTTTTATTTGGCCAGGAATGTAGGATAAAATTGTAAGCTATTCATGCCTGCATCCCATGTTAGTAACTCAGAGATTCTCCGATTTCCATTTATTATTTGATAGACTTAGTTGTACTTACAGAACTTCTTAATTACAAAGATTTGCTATAAAAGAAAAAGAGGGACAATATTAACAGAAGGAAAGGATCTCCTTAGTTCTGGTTGATTCCAGGAATAAGCCATTATCTGACATGTAATCATGAGGTTACAAGGTGCTGAAAGCAGGGCTTAGAGGTAATCAGGTGGGAGATTTCCTTTCTCAGAAAGGAAATAGCACATTTGGGAAATAAAGTTAGGAAGATCCTACCTAGGCTGTGTCCAAGGTCATCTTCAAAACCTTTCCAAGCATCCACCATTAGCCTGCAGCACATGTCAATTGGCTTTATGATAACTTAAACAAGTATTCCTGTAATCAGAGCTTCAAACAATAATAAATTGCAGTCCCAGTCTTATATAGCAAATATTGGCTGGTATCCCTCAGGTAAAATACTTCCTCACTCTTTAAATCACCTGAAACTGACACAAAAGTATCCAGAACAACTATCTAGGAGCAAGAGGGGTTTGCATAACCCATATTTATTCCCAAATCTTATCTACCTTTCATAGTTTCAATCAGAACTTAATTTATCTTTCCAAATCTCTCAATCCTATTCTTCCACTTGCTTTTACATTTTAACCATAAGACAAGATAGCTCATAAGTTATTACTTTTTACTAGCATAACTGTACTGGAATCTAACTGCAGCTTAAACAAAGCAAAGAGGTTAATAGCTAAATTTATAGTTTGATGGAATTATGTCTTTGTTTCTCAAGTTGTTATTCTTTCCTAATTATACTCACTCTGGAAGAATGAGATACTTCAGGAATTAAATCTTTTACATAATAAATTCAAACGCAAACCTTAACTCTGACTTAGGCCATAGAATGGCTACAAATTCAGATCAAAACAGCTTAATTTAACAGTATATTATTTTGAAGCTTTAGTAGGCCTTCTAAGAATCACACATGATTTTTCAAAACATTTTCTTCTAAAAGTATTTCCCTTTAAAAACAGTTTAAAATTTACTCTAATGTTCACTAAACTCTTATGAAGAAAACTAGTTGGAAACTCTTAAAATGCTTGATATCTCTTTTTTTTTTTCTTAAGCAAAAATAAACCTTTAAAACTGGAATTCATTAAAGCTGAGTTGTTACAAAAATGTTCTTAAGTAATATGAATTTCCAAAGTATTATAATAACTGAATCCTTAATTATTACAGTATTCTTAGATATGAGACTGACTCACAGAAAAACACTGTTGCTTTTAAAATCCTTTTAAACAATGGGAACATCTTAAGGTGAGTCTTAAGTAGTTTACATAAACTTCTGCATATGTTCTAATTTCAGATAAAAATAATATTAGATTTCCCAGCAAGATTACACAAAAGGCTCACATGTTTTGCTGGACACTTGTTATTGACCACAGAAATTTGCTATAGAAGGACAAAGCAGGGACATGTGACATACCAAATATGACAGGATAAAATATCCTTTACTCTGTTTGAATTCAGATAAGAGTGAAATTCTCCAATCATGCAGTATCTGTTTCACAGACAGATTCAGGAATAGGGAAACTGAGCCAGGGGGATCCCATCCTAGATTGAGTCTAGAATTGTCCCCTCGGTGTTTAGTCAGATGAGAAATATTCCTTGTGGCATGAGTCTCAGATACTGATTTAATGCAGACAACTACACCCAAATTCAAACTCAAAACCAAAAATAGTTATGGTCCCAAATGCCTTTTACCTTAAACAGCAAGTCTCACTAATTACAGCTTAGAGTCAGATAACAGTTATTTCCACTCTCGTGGAGTTACAATAAACAATAAAGATTTACCAGGACACACACACATAAGGGATTCCATTTAACATCTTTCCTTCTCAAATTTAAAACTTTACTGATGTAAAAGCCAATTATTAAAAATTCTCTCTATCTATTACAACTTCTGAGCAAGTAATATTCATTGTTTAGAATTTGCATTAACCAACAAAATTCCTTTACTAAGACTGATGATCTTACCCACAGGAATGGGAGGACTGTTCTCAATGAACAGAAGGAATTTAAATAAAGTTTTCACTCCATTGTGGGACTGTTCTGAATGGGCAGAGGGAATCTAAATAAAATTTTCACTCCATTCCCTCCTTTCCATACACAGGAATCACTTAACAATTTTAGGTTTCAGCATTCAAACAGTAATCCCAAATAACTTAGTTAACAATCCTAAAACTTCATAGAAGATAGCCAAATTGTTAAGCTTTAACTTTTTTTTTTTAACAGATAAAAGTGAAAATACCTGATTTTCTAAATGGCAATTACAAAACATTATAAGACAAAGTTAGCAGGACTGATAGAGTAACATAACTGGTGTTGCACAATTTTCCCAACATCTTTTAGTTTCAACAAAATTCAAATTAAAAGTTGCTTTGTCTAACACTATTTCTAGATTACAGTGGTCATTCAATTTTCACAATCTAAGAGAAATTCAGAAATACACTCCTAGAAATACAGTTTTAACACAACAATAACTGCAGATGGTATAACTTGCATTTCCAGAAATTATTGGTCTTATTACTTTTAGCAATTAAAACCACTTCAAAGTTAACAATTACATTAGAAAGATAATAATGTTGTATGTAACATATACCAGTCATTACGTTAAGCATTTTACAATCATTTTATCATTTTGATCCCATAACAAGCACAATTATTTTTACAAATCAGAAAAATGGGTCAAACAGAGATAAAATACTTTTTTGCAACTAGAACAAAGAAGTGAAGCTTACCAAGAGCAGAGAAACTGATATCCCAGTGGTGATTTTCACAGGCAGAGTGTAGAGAATGCTCGCTACAGGCCTGATTCATCCATCTCCCCCAACCCCCCACAGCAGCAGAATTTACTGAGCCCCTAAGGCAATATGCGGCTGCTGGGACAGGGTGGGCAGAATGCCTTACCTAGAAAGGTGGGCTACTCACAATCTTAGGAGTTTTTTCAAATGATCAGTTCCTCAAATGTTTCTGATTAATTTCACAACATACAAATCTGCTAAACTGATTTTACCTAAGATGATCTAACTTTCCATTGTAATTCCAGGTTGGCCAGACCAGAATGACAAGGAAAAGTCTGAAAGTTTTGTTTGTTAATTTATTTCCCTTGCTGCAGCCGCTGAAGTCCGGCTGCCTGCATTTAAATCTTACAAGATAACACACTCATTCACAGCACACATGATACAGACAGGGACATACACCAACAGACAAACTGACAACAGGACAAATACAAACGTAGCTCACAAAAAAAACAACCCAGAGAGAGAAGGCAATTAGAAGCTTGCTAAAAATCCCCATCATCAATTGGCTATTATCATTCTGAGGAAAGGATGTTGCAAGAATCCAAGGTCTGATAATAAAGGGGAATCCTGCAGCCTTTGCTCAGAGCACCCCTGTGGTCTTTGGAGGGGTGGGGAGCCTTGATGCCCCAAAGTTTCTGAGTATCTTAAAGAAACAGGCCCTATGGGAATAAGTTCAAGGCCTCTAGTTTTTAGGTGGATTGTAACTGTCCTCTTCAAGACCAGAGTCCTTAAAGGAAAGTGGGGAGGGGGAATGGGAAGGAGGGAGGCAACAGAGGCTTGAACAGAGGCTGCCTTTCTCAGGTCTAAGGTAGGGGAAGTCGAGGGGGAAAGATTGCATCTAGGTGCCATCGGTTTCCCCAGATCAGAGGCCTTCAAGGGGAGGGGGAGGGAAGAAAGGGGTGAAGAACAGGACGGAGGGAGTGAAGGGAAGGACAGACTGGAGCCCTTGAAGAAGAAAGGATTTTTGCCAGGACACGGCTAGGTGCTGAAGCAGCTCCCAGCCCTACAGGGAAGACGCTTCCTGTCTTTTGTTCTCACTCAGCCAAATCAGCAAGCCCAGGATGAAACGTTCTCACTGCTGGCTAGTTGTTTTGTTGGCCTTTCTTAATTTGGTTGTAAGATAAAGTAACTTTGACTGGTCCAAAAGAGCCCTGTGGTGGCCAATATCATTTAGGGCTATCTTTAGTTGATTGACACTAGTGCTAGTAATACCTGTGATCATCAGGTTGGTAACGGCTTGACACACAAGAAGCAGGGGTCTTGTCAGCCGGATTTCTACTTCTAGTTTTTGACTGACCCATAGCTAGCTTATTTCCGTACATCGATCTTCAGAGGAGACCTAATTAATACAGAGGCGTTTTCACGCAGAGTGGTCTCTGTCCTGCGGTTATCTTTAAAGGGAATTTTTGAGTCCTTTGGAAGCTGGGAATGGAAGGACTTACCCCGACCCCGTCAAGGCCCAGGACTCTAGGAAAAACAGTTCCTACTGGCACTGGAGTCCTGGCATTGGCGAGATGAGGCAACGTCCATCCGGTTCCTCAGTTCCAATCCACGTTTGGGCGCCATAACTGTTGACCTGAAAACTTTATTAAGAAAAGGCAACAGGCTAATGCATACATTTTATGATTTAATTAATTAATTGATCAATTCCCTATTAAAGACAACGGTAACATAATGCATTATGGAGCCAGAAATGTTCTGGCTATCCAGTGCAGAAATCTTCTGACTTATATACATTTTGCCGTGAGAAAGGAACTCTCCTAGTTGAACAAATCATAAATTTAGTAAGACAAGACAATTAACAAAGTAATGTTGGTCAGGCCTTGGGATTCTAGCTGGGTAAACATATGTCTCGGTGATAAAGAAGGAAATCCCACCACTAGTAAGTGGCAGGCTTCCTGCCCTAAACAGATAACTGACATAGGAAAGGGTAAACAAAGTTCAATAGAAATTACGACCTAAGATGTCTGTGTTTTCTTTACCATTAACATGCCATAACATAGTATATGTCTACAAATATTAAGATATGGAAAATGTCCCATTATTCAAGATAGTGTCTTAGGTTAAAGGTCTCTTAAGGAATGTTAAGTCAGCCTTGGCTGGCTTTGCTGACATAGGAAGAGGCACCCTCTGAGTTTGCTTCAGAGAGAACAAAGAAATTATTCTAAAATTTTATATTAAACATTATCAGATTGTAAGCCCATCTTCCAGCCAATGGAGAAGTGGGATAGTGGGGAGGTGGGATTCTCTGCGTTAGGGTATGTTGACCTGAAAACTTTGTTAAGAAAAGGCAACAGGCTAATGCATACATTTTATGATTTAATTAATTAATCAATCAATTCCCTATTAAAGAAAACGGTAACATAATGCATTATGGAGCCAGAAATGTTCTGGCTGGCCAGTGCAGAAATCTTCTGGCTTATATACATTATGCCGTGATGAGGAGACTCTCTTAACTAAGCAAATCATAAATTCAGTAAGACAAGACAATTAACAAAGCAATGTCAATCAAATGTTGGGATTCCAAGCTGGGTAAACATATGTCTCGGTGACAAGGAAGGAAGGAAATCCCACCACTAGCGAGTGGCAGGCTTCCTGCCCTAAACAGATAACTGACACAGGAAGGGGCAAACAATGTTCAATAGAAATTATGACCCAAGACGTCTATATTCTCTTTACCATTAATATGCCATAACATAGTATGTGTCTATAGATAATAAGATACAAAGGAAAGTCCCATTATTCAAGATATGTCATAGGTTAAAGGTCTCCAAGGAATGCAGAGTCAGCTTTGGCTGGCTTTTGCTGACATAGGAAGAGGCATTCTCTGAGTTTACTTCAGAGAGAACAAAGAGATTATTCCAAAATTTTATATTAAACATTATCAGGTATAAAAATTGTGCTTCAATTTCTGTAAGTTGCCTCCTTTCACCAGATTCCCAGACCTGGTGGAAGGATGTCCCTTTCTTGAGAATTGTAATAAATCTTTTTCTTTCTGTTCTTATTGAGAAGCCTCTTCATTTATTTAAGATTTTGAGTAAGGGTCTTTTTATCCCACACAGTTAGATAAGACAATTGACAAGGCAGAGTCAGTTGGAAATTATGATCCCAGGATATCTGGGTTTCCCATATATATATATATATATATATATATATATATATGTAAGAGATATATGTATGTATATCCTCTTAGCATATTTCCCCTATGTGATAAGAAGAATCCTTACCACTCTGGTTGCAGGTGTCCTGTCATAAACGGTCTTTGACCTTGCTGACACAGGAAAGGGCATTTTTAGAGCAAACCAAAGCAGTCAGATTGATTAGTTCAGGTTTGGGCCCTTATTCAAGTCAAAAATGATATTAAATGATCATCAGTAAGAATCATCATTCTTACCATAATGGGTTTATAAGGACCATCCACCACTTCACATAATTCTGATGAAGCAAGCTGAAAGTTTTCAACTTTTTTGCAATAAACTTGTGAGCATTGGGTCTGTTGAGGTTTGGGGTGCTAAGGATCCCAAAACACACACTGCGTACTGCTCGAATGAATTTGACACAAGCCTTCTTAAAGTCAAAGAAAAACAAAATTTATTAAAGATTCACCATGTTGGGTTTACTCTTAAGGAGCCTAAGCATTTCTAATGCTTGTTGCAAGAAGGCCAGATACCATCTCAACTACACAGAGTCAGAGCTGGATTGAATCTGAGCGCCCTCATGGAGGTAAGATGGAACTTATATACAGAAAGACTGAGAAAGATCTAGAGGTGGTCTTGATGAGACTGGGATAACTAGTGATGCGATCAATGGTGGGAGACAGCTGGAGGCAATTGGGAGATATTAGACAATGGAGGGCTTGGGTAGGAAGCAGGTAGGCAATACAGAGATAACAGACAATGGAGGGTCAGGCTAAGTTAAGGGCAACAGATTTGAGTATGAAAGGCCAGGTTAAGTGGGAAAATTCAAGGGGAGTTCAAGGAGGTTCCGAGAGACTGTACCCCTAATGTTTTCCTGCCTTTTCTCAATAACCTTCATATCGCACCTGGTTGTACTCCTCTGGACTCCATCAAGATCGTCCATCCCAAGTCAACTATGCTAAGCACACGGGGAGGGGGGGGTGAGAGGATTTGGGGTGTGGAGGGTGAAGGGTGGTGTTTTACAAAGAAAGACAAGAGAGTTCTTGTTTTCAAGGACCTCACTCACAGCCTAATTGAGACAATATGCAAACAACCATGCACAAAAAAATACATACAGGATAAATTGGAAAAAAAATCAACAGAGGAAACAGACTTCAGTTGGGGTATCATCCACCTCTTTTAGTCAGTTAATTTACTAAAAGCTCAATAGAAGTCTCCCTGGCTCTTTACTTTCAGAGCAGGTTTTCAACCCCAGGAGCCAACCTTCCTAGAACAAAGAACAGGATGCAGAAAGTCAATGCCCTTTTCTTCCCATCTTTTTTCTTGGTACAGGTTGAGCCCCCAGGGTAAGAGGCCTCACAAGGGCAAATCAATACTTAAATTTGCATCTCCGTAGGTTAAACAATAAACAGGGCCACCGTCTTAAAGCCCAATAACAACAAAATAACTTCTATGTTCAGGTGTTCAGGATTCCCCAGGTATTTAAGTTTCTCAGCTAAATAAATAAGTGGGTGAACACAAGGTAAAAAGGCAACTAGTTTCCAGGAAATAGTTCTTTTTCTCTGATAATGGTTCAGTCAATTCCTGGCCTTTTCATGTGCAGACAAGGCCACTCCTAAATCCAATTCAGATTTTTTCCCCCCAGATTCTTCTCAATTTTACATTACTCTTCAGAACACCTACGTAGCTCCCCAGGCTCATCCTTGAATCCTCACTCATCCTACATGTAAAATCTATTGTCAAATCTTGCTCTTCCTACCTCCTCAATCTACAGCATTTTCACTGGCTGTTCTCCATAACTGGAATCAACTCTACTTCTTGACTCTTGGCTTGTTCAAGCTGAAGTCCTACTTTCAGCAAGAAACCATTACTAGTTCTCCTTAATCTTGGTTCTAATGGGGTGCTCGGTACATGTGCTTGGACACCAATTCTAAAATCACATTTCTCTAGCCTCAAAACACTATCTCAGACAGTCTACCTCCAACTCAAGGACAGCCTGACCCAGCAGGAACCATTATCTCCTTTCCTACCACAGTAGCCACCTGCACCTATACATTTTATCACTTAGAGCCAGCTGCATAGCGGCTGAACTGGCTGTGTACTGGGTCATAACAACATTTACTACTCACTGACCAATCATAGGTATCCTATTCTTAGATGTATGTGTACTCTCCTTCCATTAATCTTGTCTAACAAGACATTGATGAGAGATGCCTGATTTTTCCTGGTCACCCCTGACTGTTGGTTGACTTAGTGACATTTCAGGCCTAAAATCACACCTCCACGGGCGGGGGTGGGGGGGGTGGGGGGGTGGGGGGGTGGGCAGGGCAGGGCTATTTCCTGATGAATTTTGGGTAAAATACCTGCGCAATAGATACTAAAAGTGCTTGTTCCTTTCAGAACTCACTCAAATCAAAGTCAACTGCAAGTCATGTCTTCATCTTGATGTCATGATCCTCTTTGAGAACTAAGGACAAACACAACCTGTGAGTGAGTAGCAGCTCTCATCCTCCTCCTCCTCCACATTCCACCCCCAAAAGCTACCGTTTTTCCTCTGGGTTTACTGGCTACATCTCTTGCTCAAAGAGCCAGCCTCAAACACAATTCACTCTGAAGCTCACAGACTGGACTACTCATCCCACCCGCCTAGCACAGAGTGAATGTAATTACTAAATGGTAATTGTTTCTCTTTTACCCAGGAACCCTGAGGGTCTTCTCCTCCAAGTTTGATTTTTTTTTTTTAAATGGGCCATCCCTTCAGCAACTACTTAAACTTGGAGGGAAAGTTGGGCCAATACACAGTTGGCAACAGTGAAGCAGAAAAGGAGTGGGCAGCTTTTAGAGATTTGATGTACAGCACTGCATTTGCTCATCTGGGTCAGAACACTCACAAACACCAAGACTGGTTTGATGAAAATGATGGGGAAAGTTAGAAGCTGCTAAATGAAAAACAACAACTCCACAGGATTTACCAACAGGATAGCTCTTCTTTCTCTAAGAAGGCAGCATTTAATTCCATCAAAAGCAAAGTACAAGCAAAGCTTAGAGAGAAGCAGGATTCCTGGCTCAATAAGAAGGCAGATGAGATTCAGTTTTATGCTGATAGTAACAATCCAAAGCATTTTTATGATTCCCTGAAAGCTATTTATGGACCAAAAACCTATTGGTGCATCACAACTACTCAGTGCTGATGGAGCCACATTGATTAGTGATAAGGACATGATCCTGGAGAGGTGGGCTGAACACTTCCATAGTGTTCTCAATAGAACATTATCAGTCAATGCTGAGGCCATTGATCATTTACCTCAGGTTGAAGTCAGTCCCTCCTTAGCTGAACTTCCAACTGAAGAAGAGGTTTTGAGGGCCATTAGGCTCCTTTCACGTGGCAAAGAACCTGGTGCTGATTCTATTCCAGCTGAGATTCACAAGGTAAGGGGACCATTGCTCATACAAAAACTGACTGAAATTTTCCAGGTTATATGGCAAGAGGAGGCTATCCCCTAGGAGTTCAAGGATGCTTCCATTGTCCATCTCTATAAAGGTAAAGGGAATAGATTGTTCTGTGACAATCACAGAGGGATCTCTCTCTTAGTCATTGCTTCGTCCTTAATAGGCTGATACTGCACTTGGAAGATGGTCATATACTTGAGAGCCAGTGTGGCTTCAGAAAGGGCTGAGGAACAGTTGATATGATGTTTGTTGCCTCACAACTCCAGGAGAAATGCCAGGAGCAGAACAGAGGTCTGTACACAATGCTTGCGGATCTGACCAAGGCCTTTGACACTGTTAGTCATGAGGGCTTATGGAAAATTATGTCAAAATTTGGTTGCCTGGAGAAGGTCATCAATATTGTCCATCAGTTTCATGAGGGCATATTTGCCCAGGTTCTAGATAATGGACAATGCTCTCATGCCTTCCTAGTCACCAGTGGAGTGAAACAGGGCTGTGTGCTTACTCCCATGCTTTTTTTCATGATGTTTTCAGCCATGTAATCAAATGTTTTCAATGAGGATGAACATAGCCTCAAGGTCAACTACTCTACTGATGGTAAGTTCTTCAATTTGAAAAGGTTACAAGCCAAGACCAAAGTGGAGGGAGTGTTGGTGCATGATTTTCTGTTTGCTGATGATTGTGCACTCAATGCAGCCTCTGAAGCTGAGATGCAACAAAGTATGGATCAATTCTCTGCTGCCTGTACTAATTTTGGTCTAATAATTAACACCAAGAAAACACAAGTGCTCCATCAACCACCACCACACCATCCATACATGGAACCACTGGTTACAACAAATGGAATAATTTTGAATGCTGTGGATAAGTTTGTTTACCTTGGTAGTGTACTTTCCAGGGATGTACACATTGACAGTGAGGTTGATGCACACATTGCCAGAGCTAGCTCAGTGTTTGGGAGACTCTGAAGAAAAGCTTGGGAGAGAAGAGGTATTAGACTCACTGCCAAACTGAAGGTGTACAGAGCTGTTGTGCTGACCTCATTGTTGTATGCTTGTGAAACATGGACAGTCTACCAGTGTCATGCCAGGAAACTGAATTGCTTCCATTTGAACTGTCTTAGGAAGATTCTGAGGATCACTTGGCAGGATAAGGTACCAGACACTGAAGTCCTTGCTTGAGCTGAACTGCCAAGTATTCAAACTATGCTTAAGAGAACACAACTCCAATAAGCTGGCCACATTGTTTGAATGCAAAATGTACACTTGCCAAAAAAACTATTTTATGGAGAACTCACATGGGGCAGGTGATCACATGGTGGTCAGAAGAAGTGATACAAGGACATTCTCAAGGTCTCTCTCAAGAACTTTGGATTTGATTGTGCAACATGGGAGACACTGGCACAGGACCACTCAGCATGGTGTGCCCACATCAGAAAGGGTGCTGTGCTGTTTGAGCAAAGGAGAATTGAGACAGCACAAAGTAAACGTAGGATGCACAAATTTGGAATATCCATTCCAAATATTCACACGGACTGTGCCCAACCTGTGGTAGAGCATTCTGAACTTGTATTGGTCTGATCAGCCATGGTCAGACACACTGAAATTTCACTTGATCATAGTGATGTCACTTTGGTCCTCTTTGAAGACAAAGGACAACGACCAACCAACTTAAAGAAACTTATTCATTGAATGGGTGTATCTCACTCAAAGTGAGAACGTTATAAGACCTTAGCCTGAAAGGGCCAGGGTCTCACATTGCATCCTGGGCCATCTCCAGTCGTCCTGATGAATATCAGGCCACTGGACCCAGACTGCTCAGGAGAAGAAAGTAAGGTTGGTGACCTTGCACAGCATCCCCTCAAATCAAAGTCAACTGCAAGTCATGTCATCATCTTGATGTCATGGTCCTTTTCAAGAACGAAAGACAAACACAACAACAACACAACAACTCCTTAACTCCCTAATCCCACCCCAGGACACCTAGTAAGCATACTTGGCACACATCTTACTATAGAATAATCTATATAAATTTTATAACTCCTTATACTTGTTGCAAGACCCTCCCTAAACCCCTTCTCCCATCACCCCAAACTACTAGACCACCCCCAGATCCCTCCCATAGTCTTTCTGTGTATAAGATCCTTCTTGTCTCCATGAAGGTACTCAGTTTCAATCTAGCTCAGACTCTATCTGGCCTGCTTCAAGCACCACAAGTGGTGAGATTTCTTAAACAGTCAACCCAATATGGCAAATCTTAAATAAACTTTGTTTTCCTTTGGCTGAAAGGTTTGGGTCAAATTCATTCAGGCAGGACCCAGGGTGTTGGTATTTTGTGGTCCCAAGCACCTCAGACCTCAACATTGTGGTTCCCTGACTTCAACAGTAGTGACATGAGTGGAGGTTGTGGTGAGAATATAGAAGTTTAGGAAGGAAGGTTGAAGCACTAACAGAGATGAAAGGATGGGGGTAACAAAATTGTTAATATGACAAAAATTGTTAATATCAAATGTACCATGGACTGCCACACCATTAAATGTTCCTTGTAATGTCAATTTCAATAATGTTCTTGCATTCCTACTCAAGATATTTACTCTTGATTAGGTTGAGCTAACCCATATCCTAGGTCCCCCAATCTAGAGATCTTACCCTGTGGAGGAACCTGGTTTAAGCTGCATCTAGGCCTTTGATGTCCCTGCCCCTTCTATTGAGATTTATGGCATGAAGGGCAAAACAGCCAGAATGATTTTCCTTGCCTAGACTACCAAGGGTCACTGGGGTCTCAGGATCATGCCTTGCTATCTCATATTGTCTCCTCTCCCTCTCCTAAAATTATAAAAATTTTTTCAGGGGTCTCTTTGGGTGGAAAAATCCACTGGACATCCCTGAGTGGCAGGTTTGCTGCCCTCTTATCTCAATTTAAGATGCTTTATTCCTCAACTCATGACTTTGATTTATTTTAGGAATTTCAAATGTGTGGATTATGGAAGTGAAACATTTGTAGGGCAGAATGAAAGTATGGATGCGAAGTTCATACAAGGGTATTGCTGCCTGCAACACTCCCCAGAAAACACTGAGCCAGATTAAAATATAATTGGAAAATATTTAACAGAACGTATAAAATGCAATTTTTATCCTCCTGGAAAAAACAAAGAGTATAGAGAAATTAATGTGAAATGTATAAAAAGTAATTTGGAGTATTGGAGCACTAACATGAGGAAATCTGGAAAGGCCTTTTGTAGGCTGCTAGGTTTGAGTTGAGCCTAGAAGAGACATAGGGATTTCAAGAGATGAAGGTGAAAAGGGGGGTGCATTCAGCAATAAGGGCATAGCTGTGAGACAGAATATCTTGCATGGAGAAAAGAGAACAGGCCAGGTTGACTAGAAAAGAACACATGAGGAGGGAGGGAGAACAGTCTGGCTGAAGCCAGCCAGCAAATGAATGTCAATAATTTGGAAAGCATTTCTATTTTATCCTACAGGATAAGCTACAGAAGTTTCTTAAGCGGGGAAATATCTTATCTGGGCTTTAGGAAGAACTATCAATTTGATATAAAGAGGTAACAAAGAACTAAGTAGTAAGTTCTAGTTACCAGATCAAGACAGACTGTTCTAGGGTTTTAAAAAAATTGGCAGAAGTGATTCCTGAGCTATGATACGGTCAGTGATCTTAGAAAGACTATCAACAGGAGAGGTGTTCCAGAACTGGAAAAAATGTCTCTCTAAAAAGGGAAGAGGGAGTAGTTTGTTAATCACATAGGCCAGTAAGCTCAGCAAAATTCTGCGGCACATGAGAGGGATGGTTAGTGAACAAAGCTATTAAGAAGGTCTTTTTCCCAGGCCAGTGCTTTTTCCCCTATGTAGTGTGAGCTGTTGTCTGCCTAGCCCTACAACATCCTCCCTCTTTGTGGCTGGGAAAGGTACTCTTGCTAGTCACTTCCTTGCCGGATGCAGCAGGCCCATCCTTCCACCACGAATGTATGTTCCACTCCCTTATGGAAAGTACAATTTCTCTTTTAGAGTTGGGGTAATTAGGCAAAAACAAAATAAACATCTCTCTTCTCCCCCCTCCCCATCCACACACAGTTCTAATTTTTCCTTTCCTCTTACAGTTGCAAATTCTAGTTGCCACAGGGAAATTGTTGGTATCAGTATGTATCAAACCTTGTTTTAGAGTTTAAAGGAAACTTGCAAGTCAGTAACCTCTTCTTGGACCCATTTCCTCATCTGTAACAGATTTAGAGGTTTAATGACAGGCTTAAGCTTATATAGCTAGCAGGTGACAGAGCTGCCAAATAAATTCAGATTTCCTGATGCATTTATAATACTTTTCCTATAATTAAGTTTCTTTAGGGCCTGGTACAAAGGCATTTCATAATGTTTTCTGTTCTAAAAATAAAGCACTATCAGAGGGTAATGGTGCTGCAATTCATCATATGTAGGAAATGACTAGTTGAATACTTGTAGTCAAATACTTTAAAACTTTTTTATTAAAATATTTAATTTGCTATTAAAGTAGTTTTGAGTATAAGCAAGTATTTCATTTGGTGAAATTTTTTCTTTTAAACAATGTTAAATATCAAGTCTGAAATTTGTCAGCAACAATTTGTTTTACCAACTAAAATACATTTATTCATCGAGTATCACTGATCCTGGCACAACTCTAATAGTGTTTGTTAATTACGAAATCTTGGCTTAAGAACTAAGACAGGAAGTATAAAATTTCAAGATGGTAGATTAATAAAATTAAGATTATCAGCAGGTTGTCATAGCTTTAAAAATATTCATGAGTCCTTCACATGAATAAAACCTTTCATGGTCAAATCCCATAGTCCTAGAAAAGGATATTTATTACTTAAGTGCAATTATTTTTGCTTTCTGTATAATCCATCTTCATTTCTTAAACCACTATGCAAGTTCTTTGGCATTTTTGTTTTCGCATGAACATTTAAAAATATTTAAACACAGCACTGTACACAATACTGACCTGAAATAATACAGTTAAACTAAAGGCAGGAACCTTCAAAGGTTGTTTACTTTCACAAGGCCCCTAGAAAAAGCTGAATGGGCAGTTGGCTTGGGTTTTGCCTTACAGATTCTGATACTACCATTTGGTGACATCTTTCCTTTAAAAATTCTGGAATGCCTTACAGATTTTTAAGTAAATCACTTTTCATGTGATTTATGTCAAAATGAGAATGGGGGCAAGGTGGATTTGGGAGGCTGAGGAATTCTTGTTATTAAAATATAAATATTCCCAGAAATGTAAACTATCAAACCAAATGAAGTCTCAACCTGGCTTCACCATCCTTGCATGACACCATAGAGAAAGGAATCACACATATACCTTGTTAAAAATTTTTTTTTACCACAATTTCCTTCTTCCATTAAATAAAAAGAACTGGCCAATCAGCTGACAATTTGTAAACATTATGCTTCCCTACTGTCAGGAGACAGGAAGTTAATTTTTAGTACATATAACATGAATTCAGTAAACAGCTAACATACTTCTCTAAATTGCATTACAGTAAAACCTCCTTAATTTAGACTTATCTGGAAGATGTTCACATAAAGCTTTGTATTGTAATATGAAAGGATCTACTAATGTAAGTGATATAAGATTATAGAGGGCAAGTGTAACTCAAATGAATCAAGAAATTTTATTATATTGCTTACCTGCAAATGATATCAATATAAATCAACTATATATATACATATATGTATATACACACACACATATATGTATATATATTCAAGGAGACACATCCAGTAGGCCATTTCTAGGATATAGGGCCCATGCAACAAAACAGAAATAGTATGTACTTGAAATTTTTAAGACTACATGTTTTGAGGCTGAGTCCTCCTGTCTCATCCAGATGAAAGGATAGTGTCCACTGACAAGCTGATCCACTTATTGATCGATAAGAGAACGTTACTTGTTCCTGACCTGAACCTGCCCACTCAAAGCAGACTGGTGGATCCCTCTTCTCCCAAAACTGGTACTGGACTTAGTGTGAACACCTGATTGGCTTTAGCCCTATTGCAGCGTATAACTCCCAGACTCAAGTGATCCACCTGAATCAGTGCCCTCTGGTAGCAGGGATCACAGGCATGTTCTACCACCATGGGTAATTGCATCTATTTTTAAAATATTCTGCAATTCATATTGGTCTCCTCAAATCACCTAAATTAATGAAATTTTGCTGTATGGTACTTTTACAGACTTTTTCAAACTAAAAGTCCTACTCTTTGACATAATACAACAAAGTTTACATCAACAATCTGCATTTTAAAAGTTAGGTATCTCAAATCAGAAACAATCAGCTGACTCCAAATTCATCCTATTTCAGAGGTTAACCTGGGATCCATGAACTCGTTTGGCTAGAAAATGTTTTTATAACTGTATGTCAATATAATTGGTTTCCTCTGTGATCCTATGTATTTTATTTCATGCATTTAAAAACATTCTGAGAAGGGGTATATAGGTTTCACCAGAGTGCCAAAGGAGTCCATTACACATTTAAAAAAAAAAAAGGTTCAGAATCCGTGCCATAAAGCATTAACAGATTTTAAAGGTAAGTAGGTGTTAATGGTTCAGTTCTCCCTAGATCAGTATTTATTTCTGATAAGGCAAGAGAGTTAAAAATAAAATGCTACATCACTATGCTTTTTATCTCTATAGTAAGTTGAATATTTAGTCCAATTAAAAGTGAAGTTTGAGAGAAAATACTGATTGAAAACAGTGACAGATTTTTGCATAGAAACAACCTCAGGTTGATGATGTAAAGATAGAGTAAATCATTTACCCATACATATTCCTTAACAAATGCTGAGGGAAAACATGAAAACAAAATAATGCTTAGCAATAGTTTTCACTTGATTGGCAGCACAGGGTCCAGGCATGGCTAGAGATAGCTTCCTAATTTCAATTCAAAACGAATGCTGGGCTGATAGCCATTAGTGAAGAATAAATGTAGTTCAAATAATTAATTTTTAATACTTCTATTTTTTTCAGTGATTCCTTAGAAAAATTAAGCCATCAAGAATCCAAGTCCAAAAGGCTAGGCCTGGGTAAATCACTCAGAACCTGCAATTCCCGTATTTTAACTGGGTAGTGTGGTAGAGTGCATAGATTTGACCTGCCTGTGTGATCCTGGATAAGTCATTTAACTTCTCAGTACTCTGGGCAACTAAGACTTTAAGTTATAGAGGCACCAAGGTGCATGGAGAGTTCCCTCAACTTCCAAGTTTCCTATACTAATGAATTCACAGCTCTAACCCCTATCTGATCCAACTCTACCGATAATAAGGTCATTATCCAATGTATTTGAAAATATTTTTATGTTAAACATGGAAGTCTAATGCTTAAACTTCTCCACGTGGGCGGTTGGTTTGGAACACATTTAGGTTTCAATACTGGCATATCTGGCATAAGGTAATCCTCTAGCTAGATAAAATGCAAGAGATTATTACTATAATTGACCTGTCAGAGAAGTGGGTAGCCCTGGGAAGGGATGATAAAGTTGAGGAGGGACTCTCAGATTTTTTACTTCATTGTGTCTCTTCTACACTTAGACAAGTGTAAGTCCTTCCCAAATAAAATGTAAGCTCTTTGAGGGGACTGCATTTTTGTTTTTAAATTGCCAGCACAGTGCTAGGTACATAGTAGGTACTTAATAAATACTTGCTGATTGATCTAGCTGCCCAGGAATGTATCTCCCACTCTTCTTATGGAATGGCCCCCTGTCTTGTTTCACCAGTCTTCTTTATGGGCAAATCTAAGCCAGAATCCAATTCTTAAAAGTTCTACTAAGAATCTTTGTGGTTAAACCATTAATAGAAAAGTCCATGAACTGTTAATGAGATTATTTTTAAAATCTATTTCCCATCACTTTTAGAAAATTTGATATAAAGAATTAAGCACTTATACTGAGAAAAACGTATGCTTTGTAAACCTTAAAGTGCTAGAAAAGAAAGTGAGTTGTTATTATTACTATTGTTATGATAAAGTAGGGAATTTAAAAAACTAATTTTTTTCTATCTGAAAGGAACCTAAGGGAATTTTACGTTATAGTCCATGAAGGTGGAATACTTACTGAAGTATGACATTACTTATCAGCTCTATTAATACATTATAAAATGTGCTCTGAGTTTTATACTCAGACCAAAAGGGATATGGAGAAATGAACCAAGAGTATGCCATGTATCTATCTTGTTATCATCCTTATCCATCCCTTCCTTGCCAAAAAATTTAAGTTTACTGTAAGTTTTTTTTTCCCATTGTAGAAATGTGTCATAATAGGAATAGGGTTGAGGGATGGAGAAGATAAGTAGAATCCTAAAAGAAATTCATTTTATGGTCGACAGAGCTAGAATGTATCTACTCTGTAAAGCAAAGGTTACCAACATTCAAAAATTCTTGAGTCATTACAATGAAAACATTTTAGGCAAAAGGATGCAGAGAAAGAACAGAATTAACTGTCAAATCTGAAAGCATTTTAATATTTTCCTTCCCAAAGATGAGTAAACCTTTGACACAAAAAAAACCCAGCCTGGCCAAGTGATGCAAAGAGATGAATAAACTGTCTAATTTTAAAATATGGTCAATTTATGCTGACAAGGTATGTTCCAAGATCTGACCCATACTTTCATCAGCAGTTCTTGCAATCAACAGATTACAATAATTTTTCATTTTAGACTTACATCATTTTTACCGCATGAAATTTTTTTCACTTCAGATTTTATACTATTTTTATAAATATCGAAAATAGAAAAAAACAAATACTCTATCTTAAAACAGTTTTTATAAACTTATGTCACTCTGAGGTTAGTCTGTAACTTTTAAAATTTGTCAAATTGTAAAAAAACTAAAATTACTATGGACAAAAAAAATTTACATTTTAACATTACACATCAATTTTATTGTTTTAAAGTCCTGAAGTGCCTTTACATAAGAAATTAAGAATGTTTACTTTTTCAAATGAACCTCCTGTTCATCTGATAACGCCCTGTAATCCTGCCCCATCAATGTGTGTGGATGTTTTCATGCTGGAACTTCTACTATTTCATAGTAGTCATTGGGCAGAATCACATAGCCCCTTCCAGATAATGCATCCTTTTCTTTCTGAAACTGGACGACCTCCTTGAGCTTTTCAAGCTGCCGTTCTTGTCTCCGGCACCGCTGCTGTGCAGTTTTGAGCTTCTTTCTAAGTTTTTCCACTTGCTCTTCAAGCTGCTGAATCCTTTTCCTTTGATGCACTGTATCTTCAACAGTATAGTTGTGGTCACAGAAAACTGCAAGATTATTAGGGGTGTGAAGAGGTGGCATCAATAATCCAAGGGCAGCATCAACTTGGGAAACAGGAGGCGTTAGAGGAGGAGGTGGGAGCTGTTCTTGTTGCTCCAGAAGGTCCTCATTCTAAAACAATAAGGCAAAATAATTCAGTCAATCCCAATAAAAGTGATCTCCATAACCAGCATGAATAACCAAAATGCCATTATGTGAAGCATAGTTAAAAGACTTTCAAAGAAAGTGAAGTTCTAAAAATTCTGACCTTGTTTTTATGTAAAGGGGAATATAAAGATTCTGGACAATCGTTTAAAAAGAAAAATATATTGAGACTGAGTTTTCAGATGATTAGCAGAAAACCAAAGTGTAGCATCATATTTGTTTAGGAGTACAGTAACCTTGGGGTAGGATACAAAACTAAGTATGAAACCATTTAAACCATTTAAAATTAATAAGACCTTTTTTAACTTAAAAAATCATTATCACCTTGTCTTGTGGTTCAGTAAAACAAAATATTGTGGGCACAGCATTCTCCTTCAGTAGCTTATTGTTGCACTCTCTCTTAAAGCAGTCTGGAGTAAAGTGTTCTGAACAAATACTGCTGTATTTGCTGGGTTTAAAGTTTTTTCTTCTAACGGCAGCCTCCCATTTTTTACAAAGATCAGGTCGTGTAAGAGGAAACCTACAAAAGAATAATTCAATTCTGTCATCTTGTTATGCCTGTGAAATTTTAAAAGGAATTCATAAAATTATTTTCCTTTAAATTTTGAAAGCTCCAAGATTTCGTCATTGAGGATACTTCCTGTCCACTAACAGAGATCACCAACATTTCATGCAGTTGAAAATGAGATGATCTAGTATGCATTTATGTAGGCCAGTCCTGGAACACATACATAATCCATTAATGAATGCCATAACTACCCCAGTTTATGCTCCACTGGCACAGTCTTCAAGTACTAGGAGTCAGTCACCAGTAAGCAAGAGAAAGCCAACAGGAGTAGGGTTTCAGGGAGGAAAAAAATAACTAGCTTTAATCACAAAGCCAAGAGTTATTACCTTAAAAAGTACATAGTCTAAATGCAGAATGTAACTTTGTATAGAGAATAGCTCCATTTATCTACGTTGGCTTTTAAAGGCTAGATTTTATTCTTTAATAGCATTTTAGAAGATTCACAAAGGAAAAACATCCAAAACACATTTGGCATAAGAACTGAATTAATTGCATTTGAATAAGTCATAGTTAAATTTCATTTCTGAAGGAATGTAATTGTCTTCTAGATGGTGAAAAGGTAAAAATTTGAAGTAAAGCACCTTTCAGAGAAAAAGAATTATTATTCAACAATCTCCTTTTTCTTTCTTTTTTTTTTTTTTAACAATCTCCTTTTTCTAAGGATTAAAAAAGTTCCCAACTCAGAAGCTAAACTTTCTCCAAAGAACTAAACATGTGGAATTTATATAGTGATAGAGCCTAACCAGTAAAACAACAATAACAAAAAAAAACCCCAATGAAGCAGGAAATCATCAGCAGTTTCATTTACCAAAATTGTAGTAAAAAATTAGTTTTTATAAAATTATTTTAAAATAACCCTTAGACATAATGTAAAACATTTAGTTTAATAAAAACTATAAACTCAGAAAAAGAACTGAAAACTTACATAAAAGGCAAGCATTTTAGGATATCACTGATTGTACTTAACTTCATAAGTAGATGCATAATGGCCAGCTACTACTCGCCATGCAGCAAATGATTTTCTGGTTCAGTCACATTCCACCCAGGACAATGAGCCATAGGAGCCAAAAAAAAAAAAAAAATGCAACAATATTCCCAAATTATGTTTTTTTAACACTCATTCCATATTACTCTCTAAATACTTATAGAACATATACTCGAGTGAAGAGAACTAGAAATAATTTCTATTTGGATTCCCGAGGCAGGGAAGAGACCTACAAATAAGAGTAAACGAGTTTCTTAGTAACTTTTTGGACAAGATTTACTCTAGTTAACTTTCAACATCCCTAATTAGCATCTAACCAGGACAACATTAGGACAAAACTGGGAGACATCTTATGGGAAAAAAAATTATGGCACTGAACATAAAATGACTGCCTGTGTATTACAGGTGCCTCTGACTATTCCAACGTCAGATAAAACAAATACTCTTTGGAGTAGAGAGGGATCTTAAAGGCTACCTCCTCATTTCCGACATGATGAAACTGCATCGAGGTAGTGATCTGCTGGAGATCATTACATTGTAAGGCATGACAAGAACCAATATAATGCTAAGTGACTATAAATTTTAAAATGGGGAAAAAACATCACGTGTTTTGCCTCCTAATTAATTCATTACCCACAAGAAGAGAATGAAGGCCTTTCAGAATTATTGTGACCATTTACTATGCTTCCAACAGGAGAGGAGTAGGAGAACTAGACCAAGCCAACATAACTCCTTCTCTCCTCCCTTCTTCTCTCCCTCTTCTCTCCTCCCTTCCTGGCCCAGCTGCCAGCAGGGCTCCTAAGAAGGTAGCTTTAAGTTTTCCTGTTTTTCTGAGGCCAGTCCAGTTTAGCTTCTATTTCCCCAACCAGAAAATCATTCTGAGAAAGTAGAAAGAAATTTAAACAGTCCTTTGAAGATGTATATGAATGGGTTGAAAAATATTTATTTACTCTTAGTTTATTTGCTTTGATTTTCAAATTTAAAAGTCTGGTTTTTTAAAACAGATTTTCCCACAAAAATCTAAAAGTTTATGTCTATGTGGAGGAAGATCTTGCTTTAGAAATTTATGTTGGTATTTAAAGGGTATCAGAGTTTTTTTGGACATTGATGTTATCACCGAAGCCTGAGATTAGACTTTATTCAGCTGGCAATTTGTTGACAATTTAATATTTGTCTAGATCAAAAATAAAATATGTAATGACAAATTAATTTCCTCATGGGTAAAATGAGGGGAGCTGAACTTGAGAGGCATTTTTGGTATAGTAGATAACTGCTGGACCTAGAGTTCAACCCAAAAATTAGGTTCAAAACCTGCCTCTGACACTAGCTATGTCATCATGGGTAAGTTACTGCGAATCTCAGTTTCCAGCAGTAAAATACAAAATACCTGTAGCCTCTCCTTCACAGGACTGTGTGAAGCTTAAATGAGATAATGCCCATGAGGACTTTAAAAAAATTTAATTGCTATGTAAATATATGCTATTATACAAGAAGATCTTAGATTATGAGCTGAAGTTCTTAGAGTTCATCTAGTCCAATCCTTCCATCTTAGAGAAAGGGACTGAAGGCCAGAGAGGTAAGTGATGTGCCCAGGATCACATCTCTGTGATGTATGGTATGTGATGAGGTACAGCCAAGCCAAGATTCACATCCAGGTCGTCTGCCAAATCCAACATTATTTCTATCACACCATGACCTTTAAAGTCTTTTCAATTCATCAAGTTTCATAATTTTATGATCTTTCCTAAGAAGAGAATGAAATCAATCTTGGAGATCATCTCTATTTTAATGATGAGGTCACTGAGGCCCAGAGAAATGACTGGTCCAAGACTGCATGCTAAAATATCAACATTGCCTGAATTTCTGGACTTCTATGCTTTGTTCATGGATGAGCCTCATTAGAACTTCCTTTTAGTATATTAGTAGTATGACATGTGAATTTGCACATAATTAGCATATCTCTACAACGATTGGCACTTGCCAGAATGGTAGAAATAGAGCTGAATGTGGAGTCAGAGGAAGCCCAGTCATTCTATCTACCACCTATGGGACTTCGGGTAAATCCCTTCCCCTTCTGGAGCCTCAGATGTCTTGTGTGCAAAATGAGGAGGTTGAACAGACTGAAAACTCTTGGTTAACAAGGTAACAGCTGACCTCTGTTTAATGCTTTCAATTCTCATGAGTGCTGCTGGACACCTGAACTCCTCCAACCCTTCAGAAAAGCAATATAGGTAATAAATAGCATCTCTATTTTACAGATGACAGAATAAAAAAAGGATTTGCTCACAGTCACACAGCCAGCAAGCATAAGTCTTCCTGCCTCCATCAGGCTGCCTCTCCTCAACCTGTTCTTTCAAACAGGATGCTGAAGTAACTCGGGACCCAATTCAAATCCAGCTTGGGACATGTCATGTCATGTCATGTTGGGACATGAGCCTAAATTTTAATATTTATCTCAACAGAATTAGTCAGGAAGATCTTGAGTATAAGTACTGCCTCACTTGTTGCCCTTTCAGTTTCCTCATCTGTAAAATAGAGATAATAGCCTGGTACGGTGATATATACTTGTAATTCTGGTTACCAAGGAGGTTCAGGATTTGGTGGTGAAGAGATGGAGTCCTGAACTGCGGAGATCTGAGCTCCACCAGGCTAAGATATCTGTATTGTTTGGCATTAATGTGGAGGGAAAGGGTAAAGGAGGAGATGGATGGAGGGTCCAAATTGTCTAAGAAGGAGAAATCATTTGGCTGGAAACAGAGGTCAAAGCTCCTGTGCTGATCAGTGTGGGACTTGCACTTCCAGCTTGGTTGAGAGTGAGAGACCCAGTCTTTAAAAATAAATAGATGGATAATTAAAATTGAAATAATAATAGGACCTACTTCCTAGGACTGTGATGAGGATCAAATGTGATAATATATGTAAAATGCTTTGCAAAACTTTTGGTGTCAGCTCCATATTACTCAGCTCCATACTAAACCAGTTATATGGTTTACTATAAAAATGTTTTGACTTCTGGTTTAATTACACTTAAAAATTTTAGTCAACTTTAAGAAATCACATAATCAAAAGGAAAAATCCATTTTATTAAACTATCAATAATGCTACTCAAAATATCAGTAATATTACATTGTACTCCTATCACAAAAGAAAAATCCTGAAAATGAAAAGTTTGTAAGAGTCCCCTGAAATTCTGCTAATGCTTATTTTCGTCTTTAAAGCGGTAACTATCAGTAAAAGCTTTAGCAAATCTGCTCTACTTTAATACCTGCCTCAAATTTCCAAGGAAAAACCATATTCTTTTCCCCACATGAAGCCCCAATGACTCCAATACCTCATTAAACCTTGCCTCTAAGCTTCTACAGAAGTGTTGGTACACATAAGTTTATGGTCTTAAAGTGTTTTACTGTTGTTTCACAAGTGTCAGTCATCTTTCTAAACAGATCTGAAAATCCTTGGAAGCTTATACTTCTGTCTCCTTCATAGTACTGAACACAGAGTAGGAACTCAACCAATGCATGTTGGATGGTTGATGTCATCACTTGAACTTTCTTACTAATGAAGTATCTAGTGTTTAATTGGCACATGTACTTGTACCCAGTCCATGTCAAACAGCAATTTTGCAAATTGGTGAATTTGGACAGTTAAAAGTCTATTTGGGCTGTCCTCACATGACAATGAAAACACTGGTTTTTTAGACACTAGCTAAAATACACATTTGGAAGGAAGGTATAGAGGATAGGACCCCCCTCTGAAATTCTTAAGTGTATATGGTGTTCTTTTAAAGTGAATTATAAAATGAGGAAGCTATTAGATTCTCAGATTTCTTCCAGTTTTAAATCTTCTAATTCTTTAATTTAGAATTCTCAGTTGATTTTTAATAGCAAAATGAAATACTTTTAACTTTTAAAAAATTATTTAACAATTTTATTTAAAATTTTGAGTTCCAAATTCTATCCTTCCCTCTCTGTCCCTGTCCCCTTCCCCCTCCCTGAGACAGTAAACAATCAGATATAGGCAATACATGTACAATTAATTATGGAAAACATTTCCCTATTAGTCATTTTGTACAAGAAGACTAGAGTATTAAAAAAAATGAAAGAAAGATAGTGAAAAACAGCATGCTTCATTCAGTCTATATTAAACAATATCTGTTCTTTCTCTGGTGGTGGATTGTATCCCTTAGTCTTTTGAGACTGTCTTGGATTACTGCATTGCTGAGAATAGCTAAGTCATTTACAATTCTTCCCTGAATAATATTGCTATTACTGTGTACACATCGTTCTCCTGGTTCTGTTCACTTCACTATGCATTGGTTCATTTGAATCTTTCTAAGGTTTTCTGAAATCACCCTGCTTTGCCATTTCTTATAGCACAAAAATATTCCATTGCAATCACATACTATAAGCTTGTTTAACCATTCCAGAATTGATGGCTATCCCCATTTGATTTCCAATTCTAAGCCACCACAAAAAGGGCTGCTATATTTTTATACAAATAGGTACTTTTCCCTTTTTGAGGGGATGTCTTTGAGATACAGACCTAGCAGTGATATTGCTGGATCAAAGGGTATGCACAGTTTTATAGCCCTTTGGACATAATTCCAAATTGCTCTCCAGAATGGCTGGATCAGTTCAAAACTCCACCAACAGTACATTAATGAGTGTCCCAGTTTTCCCATATCCCCTCCAATATCTAACATTTTCCTTTTATGTCATATTAGCCAATCTGACAGGTGTGAGGTAGTACCTCACAGTTGTTTTAATTTGCATTTCTCTAATCAATAATGATTTAGAACATTTTTTCATGTGACTACAGATAGCTTTTCAGTCCATTTTTTTTAAATGAAGGCTACCTAAAATGGTTTCAATCTATTTTTCAAGTTAAAATTTTATTAATGATTCTCAGAAAGTAGGCACACTTGGAAGGGACTTGAGGGGTCACTTAGTAAACTAGAATCCCTGCTAAAATGACTCCAACAAATGATTATTTAACCATTTAACCTTTTCTTGAAGGCCTCCAGCGATAAACTGAGATGATACATGTAAAGTTCAATATAAATGCTGATATTATCATTCTTAGGAACTCATTACTTCCCAAGATATCTAATGTATTTTTGGACAACTACTGTGCTAAGTGCCATGCAATTATCTCATTTGATCTTTACAGCAACCCAGGGAAGCAGGTGCTATTATTATCCCCAATTAATAGACAAGACAGAGGTTAAATAATTTGCCCAGAATCAAACAGCTAGTGTCTGAGGCCAAATTTGAACTAGGTCCTATTGGATTTCCAGGCCTGGAACTCTTCTCAACTTTGTCATCTAGAAATCTCTCTGGATTTACCCCTCCCCCTTTGCCCAACAACTGCTTCCAGTTCCGTCCAGCTGGGCCAATCAATAACAGCCCTAATTATCATTTCACAGGGTAGTCTTTTGAATTTTTTGAAGTCACCTGTGACAACACTTCTCTTCTCTAGAACTTACTGGTCAAATCAAATTTAATTTTCTGATATAGTGAGGATAAAATCTAAAAAAAAAATCTTAACCATTAGGGAAATGCCTTTCAAGGAAGCAAACTTTCCCAGGTATAAAGAGGGTAACAGTATTTCATTATCATTGGTTTCCTTTGTAATCCTCTGTATTTTATATATTTAAAAACATTCTAAAAAGGGGTCTTTAGGTTTCACCAGACTGTCATAGAGGTCTACTACACAAAAATGGTTCAGAATTAAGAAGATTTGATTTACAGGAAAGCACTCAGCATTACTGAGCAAAACACTGTCAGCCTCTGTACCTCTGGCTGCTGCTGAGTGATATTTTGTTATTTAGGGATCCCTGGTGGCTGCTCACTTTCCCTCTGTGTGGCCCCCCTCTCCCACCCCCCTCCTCTAATAACAACAGTTGAAATTTAGATAGTACTTAAGGTTTGCAAAGAAAATACATGATCTCATTTTAACCTCTCACAAAAGATTTTCTCTGCTTTAGTGGAGGGCACCACCATCCTCCCACTCAGGTCCACAAACCAAGCCATCCTCTATGCAAATCAGTCGCCAAGTCTCATCCTTTCTACCTCTACAACATCCTTCCCGTCAATCTCCTATCTATTCACAATACTACCACCCTAGTCTGGGGTCATCTCACCTACAAATTAGCCTCCTGGCCTCAAGTCTCGAACCATTCCCGCCCATTTACCTACCACGTCCCTAACTTCATGTCACCACCTTGTCAACTCATGTTTCTGCCAGGACCAAATATAAACTCCTCTGGCTTTTAAAACCTTTTACAACCTGCCCATAACCTATCTACCATTTCCAGCCTTACAAAACATCACTCCTCTTCCCACACTCTCTGATTCAAATAAACTGCTTTGTTACCGTTCCTTACACATGACAATCCCGTTTTCTTACTCAGAAGCCGTGCACTGGCAAATTCCTGGAATGCCCTTCATCTCCACCCCCTGGAATCCCTTGTTTCCTTCAACCTCGATCAGACCACAAGAAGCCTTTCTAGATCCCGGAAGCTGCAGATGTACATGCTGACTCCCCAATAGGATGGTGCCTCCTTCAGGGCAAGGGCTGTTTCATCTTGTGTATCTCCAAGACTTATCAAAGCACTAGAGTAGAGGTTTTAAAATGCCACACACATACGTATACGTGTATATATATATGTATATGAACATAAGGCGCACACACACACACAGAGAGACAGACAGCACAGACAGACATAGATACTGGGGGCAGGGGAGGTGAGAGGCACGGACAGCTAAACAAGCCCTTTTACAGAGGGGCATGCTGAGCCTCCGGCTTTACAGGGGTGTGGAGGCAGGAAGGAAACCAAGCTTTTCCACTCAAATTATAAGCCACGGGCTGAACACACGCGGGTCTTTCCAAGAAGCGCGCTGGGTCGCCGAGGTCACACACAGCTAACGATAAACATCTGTCACTGTATCCCCAGCGCTTTGCACGCAGTAGGCGCTCCATAAATGCTTGCCTCACCAACCACCCGCTGAGTCTAATAACAATAGTGAAATTACAACTGCTTTAGGTTCGCAAGGCCCTTGGCAAACCTCACATCGGATGCTCACGACACCCCCAATTCACAGATCAGGGGACCGAGGCAGACCGCGGCTCCCGGTGACTTGCCCACGGTCACACAGCTAGGAAGGGTCCTGCAGACTCCAGGCCCGGCGCTCTCCCAGCCTCATCTCTGCCGTCGCTTTCCGGTCCAGGGTCCAGCCTGGGCTCGTTCGGAATAGGCGGGGGGCCCCGGCCATTTCCCCGACTGCGGGCTCCGAGTCGTCGGGAAGCCCGAGGAGGAGGCCTCAGAGGCGCAGAGGCCTGGGTCGAGGCCCAAGGGGGCTCGTGGCCCCTAGGCCGACCTTCTCCGTGTCCTCGGAAGCTGCCACACGGGATCACGTCGGAGCTGTGGCCTCGAACGCGGGAGGCGGTCACCAAGGGCCGGAGGGTGCCGCCGCGGGCCGGAAGGGACACTGGCTGGGAACCCTTCTTCAAGGTTCGCGCGTCGCGCCTCCGGGAACCACGCCGGCCCCGCCCCGCCCCCTCGGTGGGCCCGCCCCCTCATAAGCGCACGCGCTCGTCCTGCTGCTGCCACCGCCGCCGCCGCGCTCCCGCCAGGACACGCGCCCGGCTCCGCCCCCTTGCCTGACCCTCCGCGCGCCCCCTCGCCCCCGGTGAGGCTAAGGTTCATCCCGTTCCCGTGCCGCTCTCCGGAAACTCACTTGTGAAAGGAAACGGGTTTATCCTTGTCGTAGCGGTTCCTGCAGCCATAGGCGGAGCAGGACTGCACCATCCTTCCGGCTTGGGGCCGTAGGGGCGGGCAGGAGCAGCTGCTGCCGCCGCCACCGCGCACCTGACTTAGACACTTCGCTGCCCTCTTTAGAGCCAGCCGACCGAAGCGGAGAAAGTTCGGCTCACTCCAGGACGCTTTTAATACGCCTGTATTGTTGTTTGCATTAGCAGGATCGCAGCCATCGCCCGTCTGCTCCCATCTCCAAGATGGCGGAGGCAGCTTCAACCTCACCTCTCGCGAGGAGCTGCGGGCGTCGGCTCTGATTGGCTTGTCGACCCGAGGTAACGTTCAGTTGGATGCGGGCAACAGGCGGAGTCCCGACACCTTCGCGCAGAGCTGATTCGACCGGCCCTTCCCTCCCCCTGGGAGGCCATGGGGGAATGGGGCGGAGCCTACGGAGTTGGCGGAATGGGGCGGAGCCTGCGAAGTTCGCGGCGGCGAAGCCCGAGTTTATTTCTGGAAGGCCGGGTTGAGGCTTGGCTTGAGGGGAGGGGCCCGTCGTGGGAGCGGGCGGGGGATTGAAAGTCACGAGGGGCGGAGCGAGGCGGGCGCAGGGGGCGGAGAAATCACAAGCCCCGCCTACAAGCCCTGTTTTCTTGGGAGAGGCAGCGCTTGGAGTCCTTGAAATCGATAGAGGTGTAGCAAGCGCTCGGCCCTCACCTTATGAAGGATAGGGAATGCCTTGATCGGCCTTTGGGCAAGGTTTTCCTAGAAGAATTCTGTAAAGACAGGGCTGGAAGGTGCTTAGAGGTCTCGCCCCGAGTCCTGCCTCTCGAGGAGGGGCGGGCCGAAACTGCTGCTCACAATATCGCGGATCGATTCATCGGCGATAGCTCCGCTTCTGGGGGGCGGGGAAGAGGGAGGCGACTAATAATTTGAACCAAGCTCTGTAGGTGCCTTTTTTAGAACAGTGGTTCCTAATTATTTTTTATGTCATGGGCCCTTTTAGTACTCTGGTGAAATAATAATAATTAAGAATTTGCAAAGTACTTGGCCAACATCTAACTTCATCCTCACAGCAACCCCGAGGGGTCGGTGGGTGCTATTAAATCTAACTAGATTTAAAACAGAAACCAAGCAGGTGTATGTCCCACACAGACACCCCTCCAGCTCTTCATCATCTCCAGGATTAGATACAAAATCCTCAACTTGGAATTGAAAGCTCTTTATGACATTCCTCTCCCTGGCCCCTACCCCATTTTTTCAGTCTTCTTACTTGACCTCCTCCTTGTTGCTTTTTTTTAAAAATAGAATGTTGGATTTTTTTCTCTGTTGCACGTAAAAACGTTAGCATTCTTTTTTATAATTTTTGAGTTCCAAATTCCATCCCTCCCTTCCTCACCCCCCCCTTCCTTCAGAAGGCAAGCAGTGTATGTATGTATAGATTAAACGTGTTCAGTCACGCAGAGTATTTTCATATTGCTGCTGTCCGTTGGAGAAGATAACTGCATATTTTCGTTGGCTGTCCTCCGTGCCTGGAATGCTCTCTCTCCTGGCTTCCTCCAAGTCCCACCAAAGATCCTTCTGTAGGAAGCTTTCTCCCATCCTCTTTAATTCTAGTGCCCTCCTCTCTATTATTTACAATTTATTCTGTATGTAACTTGTTTGAACATAGGTTGTTTTAATATTTCACAGTCTTTTACTTTTCTTTGTATTCTCAATAAATTACTAAAGTCTTAGGTAATTAGTAATTCGATAATTCACAAAGAGTAGGTTTTAATAAATGTTTATGAACTCTTTGTGTTCCCCATTTTGCAAATAAGGGAACTGAGGCAGACATTAAGTGACTTGTTCAGGGTCACACAGCTGGTGTCCAAGGTCTGACTTGAACTCACATCTTCCTGGCTCCACATCCAGTTTTCACTGTGCTACCTAGTTGCCTAACTGGACTTCTCAAAAAAGTGTTTTTAAATTAATAAAATGCATAGTATTACCAAAAAAACCAATTATTTTGAAATACTTATCCAAACATGTTTTTAAAAAGTTTATACACCTCCTTAAAAACTCTTACTTGAAATTTGCTAATCCTCAGACTTTACAGAGGGCATATGACTTTATCCCACTTCTTAATGATGTACTGCCTCATATATATTTCAAAATATTTATTAAACACTTTTTGTGTGCAGGGCTTCGTACCAGTCACAGGAGGAAAAGCTGAGATTACAATTTAAGGAGCAGCTAGGTGGCTCAGTGGATAGAGCACTGGCCTTGGTGTCAGGAGGACCTGAGTTCAAATCCAGAGCCTCAGACACTTACCAGCAGTGTGACCCTGGGCAAGTCACTTGACCCCAATTGCTTGCCTCCCTTCCCCCCCCCCCAAAAAGAGAATGCTAATATTAGAGAACATTAGCCTTAGAGAATGTTAACATTTCTCTTGGAAATTTTACTCTAAAGCCTCATCATTCATTATGTGGAAGTAACCCTAGGGTTTTTAATAGCATACCAATGGAGCACAGTTTTTGGCTGGGCCTGCTAAATTGGAAAGATTTAGAATAAACTCCAATACCTAGCATGTGATTGGAAGGGGATTGGTGCTATTGCAGCCCAAGACAGTGCTAAGTTTTGGAAGGGCTGTTATATGCATTGGTAGACTGAAGTACCCAGAGGGAGGAAATGATGGCCCTTCTGAAGTATTAAAAAATTAACATAAGGGAAAGGAAGTAATATTTAGGAAGGGGAGATAAACCATTTCTCTGAATGTAGAGTAAATGGAAGGATCTTTCAAAAGTGGTTCTAAGCAGCATTCTAACCCTTAACCAAACGAATTCACCAAGTATCTATGAAGCTTCTTCTCTGTGAAAGGTACTGGGCTAATTTTTGGAGAGTCAAAAATGACTTTCCCTTAAAAGACTTACCTGTTATACTGATGGATGTGTCAGCGTTCACAGAGAAGTCAGTCACAAAGGTAATTTGAGGAGAACATTAACAAATACAATTATGGAAGTGCAAGGCTTCACTCAAGGGGCACATTTAGTTAAGCCTTGGAAGAAGGGATTCTTAGATGTGGAGATATGATGGGAGTGAACTCAGGCATGGGTTTATGTCTTTGAATGCCCAGATTGGAGGAGAGGTTCCAGGAACTGCAGCCCTGTTTAATACGAATGTGGAGCTCAGGAAAGGAGTAACAAAATAAGGCTGGAAAGATAAGGCGGAAGAGTTTATATTTTATCTTAGAGGCAGGAGGGATTCTGGCAGCTGTGTCAATAGTCACTAAACATTTATTAAGGCCAACAATGTGCTCGACACTGCTTAGCAATGGGAATTCAAAGAAAGGCATGGAACAGTTTGCTTCCCTCAAGAAACTCAGTCTAATGGGGGAGGGGGGGGTGGGGAATGGGAAATGATCTCAGGAGATGTGAGTTGCAGAGTGGAATTCATTTTGCAGAATGATGAGTTTCTGGAGGTCAGGAAGTACTGGAGAGCACCGTTGGGAAACAATGAGGTGAATTCCCTGGATGCCCTTCTTCAAAGATGAAGGAGCTCTCCAGGGTCTGTCCTCCATCCTCTCCATGGGGAGGCATACCGGAGCCACAGGGTTATGGGGAAGTGTGAGTTTCAGAGTTGAATTCTTCTTGCAGAACGATGAGTTTCTGGAGATCATTCAGGACAGCAGCCAAGTGGGAAATGAAGGAGAGATGGCAGATAGGAATGGCTGGAAATAGGGAGTTACAAAGGGCTGAATTAGGGTGGTGACTGTGTGGAAAGAGGGGCATAGATTTTATGGAGGGTTAAAGGAGAAGACGTGGCAAACCAATGAATATGAATGACAAAACCTAAGATTAGGACATAGTTATCACCCACCTGTACTATTATAATACATAGGGACCCTTAACTTGGGGTCTATGAATTTATTTTTAAATATCATTGGATTTCCTTTGTGATCTTATATGGTTTACGTATTTAAAAACATTATTCTGCTAAGGGGTCCATAGACTTCACCAGATTGCCAAAAGGGGTTCATGATACCAAAAAGATTAAAAACCTCTGACCTATACCCTAGTGTCTTCCCATTTCAAATACAATGACTTACACTCACTTCTGAGTATTCTATGCTGGGGGAAGGTGATTTGTCTGGCAGCCTGGTGTGATAATTTGGTTACTGGCCTTGAAGCTGAAAGATCTGGATCTGAGTTCTGCCACTGCCACTTTTCTGTCCCAGTGATTCTGAGCAAGTTATGCTCCTTACATCTCTGTTGTATCCTCTGTAAAATGGGGGTGGGGCTAGTAATTCACAACAAGATTGTTATAAAGAAAGTGCTTTGTTAAATAAAGCACTCTAAAAATGTGAGCTATCATCATCATTGGCCTCTTGCTTAAAACCTGACTTGCCTCTTTCTGTTAATGGTCTCCATTTCTTGGTGTTTTAGGCTGTAAACCACAGTATTATTTTTTACTTCTCCCTTCCCTCTAACCCCCACATTCTCATTTTTCTCTTCTGTAAAATTAGATAAAAATAGCTTCTATCTCACAGAATTTTGAAGATAAATGAAATAATGTTATGTAAACAACTTTAAAAACCTTGAAATGCTATGTAGCTGATTTAGAATTTATGCTACCTGCTGTTTGTCCTTGTTCTCCAAGAGGACCATGACATCAAGGAGGAGACGCCATGATGTGCAAGTGAAATGGATTTAAGTGAGGGAGGGCTGTGCAAAGTCACCAGCCTCAATTCCTCCTCCAGAGGCATCAGGGTCCAGTGGCCAGATATGGATCAGCACAACTGGAGATGGCCCAGGATGCAGTGGGGGTCTTTGGCCTTTTCAAGCTAAGTTTAATAGGTCTCAATTTGACTTGAGCATCGTGCATTCAGTGATTAAAACTTAATAAAAAATGAGGCAAAGAATGGCCTCTTTAAAAAAAAAAAAAAAAAGGATCTGAGACGGGAAGACCCTCAAGGTTTTTCACCAAAACAGAAACGATTGTTATTTTCATTCATTTTGAGCCAATCAGGGCCCAAACTGAGACCAAGTAAGGTTTGGTCTAGGACTACAGTGATTTGGAGTTAAGGATGCTCTTTTATTAAGAGAAAAAAAAACAAAGCTTCAGAGAGTAAAACTTACATTCCCTTTGGGCAGAGCACTGGCAGGTAAGTGTATGATACCCTATGTGGAGGGAGAATAAAGAAAAGGAAGGAAGGAAAGGAGAGGAAGAGGAAAGCAAATAACCTGTGTTGCCCACCTGTCAGGGAGGTAATACCATGACATGCAAGTGAGTTTTTATGATATATGATAAGGATTTATGAAGGGGGTAGGGAATGGTAATACTAGTTTTACAGGCCTTACAAAATAGTTTCTTAAAAAGAACTAGTTGAGGGTAAGGGAGGGGGAGAATTTAGGACTCAAAATCTTATAAAAGTGAATGTTTTAAACTAAAAACAAATAAAAAGAACTAGTTGACATGGCATATTCCCAAATCAGATCAGAAGCATTAGCTCTTTCTGACATTTTTAAGAGTTCTATTTTTATAGAAAGTGCAACATTGGGTGGAAATGCTAATTTGGTTTATTAACTATAATGATATAAAACTGAGCTGTTCTTATTGATCAGAGCCAGCTAATTAATCAGTCATATAGAAAATTAGTGCTTGGACAAAGAATTCTTATTTTAGTATGGATATAAAAGGGCATTTTTAAATACTTGTTTTTAAAAGTAAAAATAATTTAAGATATCAGATGTCATGTTGCTTTCAAGTAATTACTGGTTCTCTTTTTTTCAATTTCATTTTTAAAAGATTCAATCTTATCTGTAGAACAGTTTGTAAGCTAAAACATCATCACTAGAGTGGGAGGGTGGTGCTTATTAATTAATATTGAGTATTCCCCAGAGAGACATATTATTCTGTCCTGGCTCTGCCTTTGTGGTAGACCAAGGTATAAGGATGGTGTTAGTCGAAGAATATATGCTTTGTTGACCTGTTTGGGAAAAAGGCTCAATTCTGATCACAAAAAAGGAACCAAAGGCAAGAAATGTAATAATTAGACTTTTCTTGAAAAGGCAATCTGATTATGACTAAATATCATAAAGGACTTAAAGTACCTACTTACGTAGTATTCTAGGGAGCAAAAAGATACATGCAAATAAGAACAGCGAACATTCAGAGCAGATAGTTTTCAGAAAATTCTGAGAAAATTTAAAAGTTAAACATGAATAAACAGAGTCAAAAGGGAAATTCATTTTCCTAGACAAGGAAGAAAAAGCACAAGTTAAATGGGCAAAGGCAAAAAGTCCTGTGTAAGAAAATCATGGTGTTATATGCTAATTGTCCAGTCTGCTAGTTTTATTAGTTGTGACAAATATGACAAATACAAATAAGAAATGAAAAAGCACTTAAGCTTTCACACATTTGAGTTTGGAGCCATGGCTAAGCATGAAAGTTGGCTTATTTTTCTTCAAAACTTACACATGACTTAGAGTCAGGAGGCCTGTAGTTTTCAAAGGGGGAGCAAATAAAATATAAAAGCCTATGAATGTAGAACCAATTAGTAAGAGATACCACACTCATTTTTCAATTTTTTTTGGCACATGGCAAAAATTAATATAGTAAATTATAGGTACAATGGGATGCTTAATACACATTAGTAATAAATGAAGCAGGAACAACAGTTACATCGAATACCATTTCATGGTACCATTCCACGCCTGTCTTAAAAATTTCTGAGCACATCCATTACAGAAGTAATAGCAGAACAAACATTTGAGATAGGCTGCTTTTATTTGAAAGAGCAAATTACTTGCACATAAATTCAAAGCTTAAACTCAAGTATTATTTCTCCATAACAACAACTGTGAGGTAGATTCCACATAGTAATAAGGGATTCAGGTTACTTTTGTGTTCTTGTTGCAGTGACGAAGATTCACCACTGAAAAGCCAGAAACTGTGGTGCTTGTGACATCTGACCAACGGACGGAGTCTGGGCAACCGTCTAGACTCCCCAGATAATTGATCAATTTACTATATACTCCTGGGGGCACTCTGTATAAATCACTTTGATTTGTGTGATTTTTTACCTTGGATCATGGGAGTTATAGCTGAATTCAAACACTGATTAAAAAGTGAAGTACTTTACTTGGTTTAAATACATTAAATTTAAAATCTCTTTATATCCATTGCCAGAATTGAATGCAATGAACTTAAGACGGTCCATAAATTTTAAAATGTCCTTTTTTAACTTGATGTGGTTTCAAATATTACAATTCTTAAAATGCTACAAATTGTGATAAAAAAATACCTTTATCCAGCATATTAAAATAAAATCAATGTTTATCAGAATTGTAATAGTGGGTAGTGTAGGTAGAACATACATACTGAAAATTTCCTTTTTCCACAGGATAATTCAATTTTGTACCCTAAGTAAGGTTTATCCTTGACTTGAAGGATTCCAGAATCCCTCAGTTGAGTAAATGTAGGTATAGCAAAAATTCTCATAGCTGCTATTCTTCCCTTTTATGATGAGTCACTGTAGGGATTAAGGTTTTATAAACAATAGTGAGAAAGTATCTAGTCCATTTTCTGCTTGAGATTCACACCTAAATTATCCCACAGAAATGAAGAAATATATCCAGAGATATATTCTGGTCTTTTGCTCCAAATGATAAATCCCCAAATCCTTCTTACCTAAATACAATATGGTATGTCACCTTTCATATCATTTTTGTATCTACTGTAGACATCAATAGCCAGTTATTGTCCTCCAGCACAGAAAAAGCTGAAATAAAGTCATCATTATTGACATTTTAGAGTCAGTACCAAGTTGATGTCTGTATCTGAATGAATTACAGATAAGATTTTCTGATTATTTCCCTCTTGATGCCAAGGACAGTATTACACACAGTAGGGGCTCAATAAATGTTTACCAGTAAGGTTAATAGTTTTCATTATCTATCATCACTGATAAATTAGGAACTAGCTGTCCCTTCATACTGTTACTGTGACAAAGCTCATTAAAAAACTATTCCAGGTTAAGTCAATTGAGGAATTTTAAGAGCACATGTCAACTTCCAGGAAAAGAAATATTTTTCTTACTCATTTTGCCATCCCACCAATGTGAAACACACCCCAGGCTTGAACTGAATTAGGCAGCAGGTTCTCTTCTGGTAATATTAATGTGTTGTTTATGACTCAGCTACAAGTTGTGTAGTCAATTCATGAGAGTTGGCTTTATTCCTGTTAGATTCACCCAACTACCATGATTTAGCCATTTTATTCAGCTTCCTTGATTCAGTTTTCCCCTTTTCAGATTTGTTATATGATTTTCCTTTGAAAAGATCAAGCTATTGATTTAAGTATTACAATTAAGTATTTTGGTTAAGAAGAAATGTATATCTTGTTCAGTCAACAAACATTTATTGAGTGCTTACTATCTGTAAGGCATTGCACTAGGCTATGAAATTTGGAATTTATTAAAAATTGTTTTATGTAAGCCAATGTGTGAACTAAATGAATTCTGTACAAAGTTAAAGTTCTTTTAGCTTCAGCTGATACACAGTTATGCTGGAATGGAAAAGCAAAATTGTGTTGCAAATGCACAAAATATAGTAAATGCTAAAAGATACTGACTTTTAAAGTTTTATGTAACATTTTACTATAACAAGAAAATTATCCATTATAATATTTATATTTCATATAGGAAGGTAGTAGATAAATTGAATATTTAATAATTACTTTCTATATAGCCAATTGGTTTAGTTTTGAGGGACAGGTAAAGTCAAGATATAAAAACATTCCTTTTCACTTAATCCCCCCCGTATAGTGACTTTTTCAGAAGATATTATTTTATATAGCTAGTTACTGAACAAATAAACATCGCTTACTTAGAAATCTAGCTTCAGTATTACAACCTCCAATGCACTGAAAGATACAGTTCCAGTTAGCAAAATTTCCTAGGATGTTTCTGAACCTGCAAAATGATAATTCAAGTGTTTTTTTATGGTTTCCTTGAATGGTTTTCCACTTAAGCTCAAGCAACATTCATTTATTTCATCTGTTTAGCCTTTGTGTTAGCACTTCTCGATACATGATGGAGATGTATATAAGCAATAAAAAGATGACAAAGAAATCATCTAGAAATCCTAGAATTCCAAACAAGGCTTCAGGAACAAAATCCAAGGGGGATATCAGATAGAAAAAAGCTCCCAGTAAACAAAGTAATATCCTGATGCGGAACATCCAGAAAAGACCCCCAACTGAAAACATTTCCCTGAATGCATGTCTCAGTAAAGTGGGCAGATCCATAATTCTTTCCACAATCTGGCAAGAGGGAAAAACAAACACATATTACATATGTGGTTTTCAATACATTATATTTCACAATATGAACTTCTCAGTCCCAGAATACTAATTCTACTACATCTATGAACTATTTCTTATAATTAACTAATCCTTATTTAATTACTGACTTCTTTTAAAGTAAATGCACTGTTAATACCACAAACATATGTTGCATATGTACATATCACACACATACATAAAAACTGCACATTAATACATCAAGGAGCTATAGTCTCATTGACATGGAACTCCTTCCCATCAATGCAGAATGCATTTAGTCTATTATATAATTTAGTGGATACAGAAAGTTGCCTAAGGTTCAGAAAGGTTAAACAGCCACCAAAAAGCAAGAGCAAAATCTGAACCTGGGTCTTCCTGATTCAAAGCCTAGGTCTCCACCACTCAGCCACAATGCCTCTCTGTCTCTCACTAATACAGCATTTGAAACAAAGGTCAACACACTTTGAAGATCAGTCAGAGTCAAGCTGCCTCTGAGTGGAGATAAGCCAAGTAAAACAATGTATTCATTACATGGCACTTTTGAGATGTAAACCTGTGAGAACCACTCTAAAAAGCAAAGAAAGCAGTACTTGTTTGAATTAGAGTTTAGATATTTTGCTTGCCCAGGTATTAGCTGTAAACTAATGACTAGTGGATTATCTGAATTTGAGCAGGACCTGTCTAATCACTTGACCATTGTCTGAAACGAAAGATTTTTAAGAACAGCTGGAAACATGAGTTAACAGGTTATTATGATCATCATCAAAAAAGCTGAAAAGCAACTTTGTCTTGTAAAAATAATTTGAAGTAGATGTATAAATTTTATAATTTTTATAAGTAAAATGCAAATCTTAAAATGACATTTAAAAACTGATAGGTTCCCAATTTTGAAAGATATTTTATATTTAATATAGCTTCCTGTATGTTTGAGTAATTTGGTGGTTAAGTAAACTCAGGATATTACCAAAGTATCTATTTTTACTTAATATTACTATAGATAATAACTTTTAATTTTCTAGCTAGACAATAAACAAATATTCCTAGCTATAGAGAATTATAGATTCCCCCCATTAGTGCTTACAATGTGCTAATTATAAGTTTTGTTATATATTGCTGTCAATAAATTTTCCTAAGATTTTTGCCAATCCATGAAATATATTAAAGTATCTACTTTCCTTCATCTATACTGCTTACTGTTCTCCCCTAATTGATGTGGCCCTTCTGGACGTGGCTAACTTGGACTCCCATCACCAACCCCTTCTCTTGCTCCCAGTTCTTCCCATCTTCTTGACCTTGCTTTATCAGTTATCCTCTTCCATGCATCTTTAATCTTTCTCCTTTCTTTCAGCTTACTTAGTTACTCCCTATTTAAAAAAAAAAAATTCTTCCTTTGACCTGGCTAGTCCCTCAAGCTATTATATACTATGTCTTCTGCCAAAATCCTCGAGCAGTCAATACTCACTGCCACACATGCTTCCTCCTAAATTCCTGACAAGATGGCTTCTGTTCCCCCTATTCTACTGGAATCGTTCACTCTAATATTATTTAATTTAATGATCAGTTAACCATTTTTATCCTCTGACTTTTCTGCTATAGGACACTACTGACCATCCTCATCCTCTTAATACCCTCTCCACCCTTGTCTTTTGTGATACAGAATTTTTGGTGTATATCCCTCTCATACTTTTCTCACCATTCCTATTTCTTTCCTACCCCTTAAACATGAGGGGCCTCTAAGGTGGTCCTTCTCCCTCTCCATACATACATACATCCTTTGTGATCCCATCAACTCGCAGAACTTCAGTCACTACCCCCATGGACATAACCTCCCCAAATCTCTGTCTTTACCCCCCTAAACTTTCCTTAAAACTATAGTACTCAATTTCTAACTGCCTTTTAGATACTGCCATCTACATGATACCCCATTGGCAACTCAAACTCAATATTTCTTACACTTAATTCATCATTCCCTTTTTCCCCAAACTTTGTTTCTCCCCTTAACTTCTCAATTAATGTTAATAATAATACCGTATGACCACTATCTGTCGGGCTTATAATCGTAGAGCTATTTGATCCTTTTCAGAGCTGCCCCATGTTTTTTACACTCCGGTTATCTAGTGGACTAACGTAGTAAACTTCTATTGGTTTTTCTGCCTCTGCTATATCCCCTCTACAATTCACACTTCATATGTCCTCTTCCTAACTCATTGCTTGGATGACGTAACTCTATTCTAAAGCTTCTTTAGCTCCCCACTGCATACTCAATAAGCCCATTCCCAGCATTCAGAGCTCTCCCTCCAGAATCTTGTTTCAACCTGATCATATACTACTCCCCTTCATGTATTTTATATTCCAGGTAAACCAGGCCACTCTCTGTTCTTGACTTAATTTTTCTTCCTTCCTTCAAGTCTTCCTGTATTCCTGGAATGAATTCTCTAGATCTTTAGCTACATTGCTAAAATTCCTTCCTTCAGGGTTCAACTTAATTGTTAATTCTTTTATGAAGCCTTCCTTTGCCCTCTTCCTCCTCAGTTGAAAATAATCTCTTTCCTTTCTCATATTTTTCACTGCACATTACTTCAACCTCTCAAAGGAGAGCAATGATTAGAATGCTGGACTTTGAGACAGCAAGACCTCTTTTGCCTCAGTTTCTTCATTTGTAAAATAGGCAAAATAATAGCTTCACAGGAGTTGTTTCAATTGATATAATATAGATAAAAGTACTTTGTAAGCTCTAAAGTATTATATGTAAGTCACTATTATCACAGCCTCCCTGGTATGATAATTATTTTTCAATATATCATCCTTTTCCTCAAATTGTATTGAAGTTTATAAACTTCTTGAGAACAGGATCTCTGTCACATCCACACATTTTGTATCCCTATCATGTAGCCTATCACTTTCTGCATAGTATATATACCACTTTGGACTTTATCTATGATAATTCTTCTGTTTTAAACATGTTAGCTTTTCAAGGGCTGTCCTGTTTGTTTTTAAAGACTAATAAAACACAGTGGTGGACAGTATTCAGTTCCTATCTTAGACACATTTTTATCCCTGTGACCCTGGACAAGTCATTGAAGCTATCTTCCTCAGTTTCCTCATCAGTAAAATGGAGATAATAACACCTTACCTCCCAGGTTTGTAGTGAGGATTAAATAAGATAATACTTGTAAAGTGCTCTGAAAATCTTAAAGCATTATATAAATGCCAGCTATTTTTAATGAGATATGGAATATTTTTGGATTAAAAATGGCTTAGAAAGTTCCAAAATCCCTTATACCAAGGAGAACATACCTAGTATCGCTAGACAAGGAGGCTCACACGTTGCCTTAACATGTAAAGGTCTGTGCCTCTCTCAATCCTACCTACATGCTTTCATTTGCATGACACCACTGAACAAAGTATGATCATGTATGATTTGTAAGAATGGATCTTGGTATATTCTGGATGCTTGCTTATTGGTAATAACACATTTTATGGTAAATTGTAAAAACTCTTTTAAGTCATTTATAAAACTTTTGAAGATACCAGACTAGCTGCAAAAATGAGAATATATTTTAATTCACCACAACATTTTCTCTGGGCAACTAAAATAAAATCATGAAAAAGTTTTGGAATAATTACAACAATGTATAAAAAATATAGCCTAAGAATGAGACTTCACCAAAGGACACTGTTGGGAGCATTATAGTTAAGTAGATTTAAGAGCAAAATTATTAAGTTCTAACTTATTCTCATTTTTTAGTACATCTGTGTGTTCATAATTCTCTATTTCCCTCAAGTCTGACTATTATAATTATGGTTCCTAGTCTCTATTTCCTTTACCATTACTCTCCAAACAAAACTTAAAAATTATATAGACTTTTAAAAAAAGTTTTAATATTATATTTGGGGGTTTGCTATTTTCTTTCAATTTTAATCCCTTCCACCCAACTTAAAAATTATTTTAATCAATTTTTTTATAAGAGAAACTTATTCCTTGGGAAAGCTCCTGGGTAAGGCTACTGAGTCAGTGACTGACAAGAGTAAAGGAAGAAGCAAAAGTCCAAGAGCTTGGTCAATACATACTGGTGGTGAGGCTTCCATGGTCAACGAACACTTGTTAAAATATTTTGTTTTGCAAAAATAAAGGATCAAAATGACCACTATTTTGCCACCTTGATGTTACATACCGATCTGGGTTGTCCTGAGAATCTTCGATTATAGTCATTAATATCTTGATGCAATTCTGAGACATCCTGAGCCTCATTATCTTCACCAAATATTGGTAAGAGTAAAGTAACCTGCATAAAACAAAGTCATTTTTATTACTCCTGGAACTCTTCAGGGAGATAAATGGTCAGTAACACTGTTAGTGTTCATGTGTACATGATGCCATTATTCATCAGAATAAGAAATGCTTAGTTTGAGTCCTGTTTATTTCTTTTAATGAAAGCAAAATTGGAAAAAAAAACCCTGTATAATAAAATAACAGTGCTCAATTATTTGTAACTATTTATATACCTACAATATAAATACTGAATATACCCACTCTCTAGTTCTAAATTTTTTTATGAGGAACTAATATAACAACTCTTTTTTGGCCTGGCGATATTGAGTGATGTAGGTATAACAGGAAAACATAAGATACAAAATGGCACAAAAGTGATTATTTTGAGGACTAAATAAATGAAGGTAATATCTGTATTATCTGGGATTTTGGTTTCCATTAAGACCTGCAAGTCACTAATACTTAAGTCATAGATCAGAACGTATTTGTAGTACAAAGTTGCCGTGTCTATTGTCATTTAAATCTATTAACATAATACCATTAACTCTGGATCATCCATGAGGGGACAGAGAGAGGCCTGCTAAAGACAATCTACCCCAATAAGTATTAACCAATATATTGTAGTTTCAAAGAAATTGTGATGGTTCCAGGACAACCTGCAAAAACTTGGAGTTGAAATCTCCAGGCAAGCCTTGGAGGGGAGAAGGGAGTCTTTTGCAGGCCTTTCAAGGTGAGCTGTTGACTATCTCATGTCAACTTGCAAGTGGGCCAAAAGGCAGCACAATATCCTGTTATCATTTTCCACCATGTCTGAAAGTCAGGTAAAGCAGGAGATAATAAAGGACAAAAGAAATGAAGAAAAAAGGAGTGGCAGACAGGATAAAGATAGAAGCAGAAATTTTGTTTCAAATAAAAAATAACAAACATGCTATTTAATAAATCAAGTGCCTTTTTGATGAGTATTTGTTAGGAAATTACTGACTAGAGGAAGCAAGTTTTCAGCCAACTGTACAGCATTTTGTTTTTGTCTGTTCCATGATAACCTTCAAAGAAGTGACAAAATATGGCACTTAACTGACATCAAGAGATGCTATAAATTAAATGTATAGTTCAGTCCACCACCCTGATAGAAAATGGCAGCCAACACTGCCATGTGGGGTTCTTACGTACAATTCAATAAAATTTGTCCTTGTTGGAAATTAATGATAACGCTGAGTGATGTCTATGGTTTACACTTAGTTTTTAAGCCCTTAAGAGATAAAAGCTTTAGCCAATAATATATAAACATTTTAACCTAATTTTATATAATTTTGATGAAGAGCCTTTGTTTCAACTTTAGCTTTTTGTTATTTCATGTCTTTCTTAGGAACTGAATGATTTTAATAAAATTTTGCAACTATCTGGCATGTATGGGGTGTTCCAGGAGGACCAGCACCTTTGGTGTGAGGCCTTGCCAAGATCTTTTCAGGGCTACCTTTGGTGTCCACCTGATTCACCCAACTCTCACCTGTGGCTCCAAGAAGCTGTAGCATGCACAGTGGCCACACCATACTGTCTTAGCAGATGGGCTAAACCAAGATGAAGGTAACTGACAGGCCTCAAACCTGTCGGTGAATTAGGGGATGTCTACCCCAAACGTATGAAGACTTTCTCCAGCAGAAAGGGTGGATGAGAACAATTTGTTTGAACAGTCATGAAGGTGAGTTAAGCAGGTGTTGTGGGGCACTAAGAGCTTGGTCAGATATCAAAAATGCCAAGGTCATCCACTGCATCCCAGGTCATCACCAGCCATCTTGATTTTTGCCCTACCACTGGACTTCAATGACTCAGGAAAGGATAAGAGAATGAGGCTGATGACTGTGTGCAGCTCGGCCTCACTTATCCAATTCACTCACAAGTCAAGACATCACCTGTGATGTCAACAGTCATCTTCAAAAACAAAGGACAAACAACAACTATATTAAGTCTAGTCTATGAAAAATCAGCTCAGCAAGTATGAGATGAGTGAAACATGGCTAGACAACAGTTCATATGAAAATCTCAGTAAGACATGGCAACTAAAACAGCGAACATGAACTTGAACTAGACATAAATAGAAGCACAGACAGTGTCTGCAACATCAAAGTGAAACATACCTCTTCTCTGCCAGGGACAGAATATATTTGCAGTCCTCAGTTCCAGAACCCAGAATTTAAGAAACACACTGACTGACAAGGTGGAAAATAACCACAGGGAGGTAACTAGGATAATAAAGGCCTTTTAGACTATGCCAACTAAGGATGAGCTGAAGGAAATGAGGAATTTTTATCTTGAAGAAGAGAAGACTTATGGGGAACATGAAGGATGTCTTCTATAATACTGAAAAGGATGTCATGTAAGAGTGAGATTAAATTTTTTTTGCTGGGTTCCAAAGAGTACAATGTTAGGATTAATGTATATAAACTACAGAAAACTTAGATGTAATGTAAGGAAAAACTTTCTTGCAATTAGATCTGTTTGAAAATTTAATGTGCTACCTTTGGAAGCAGTGAACTTCCTATATCTGGATTTCAACAGGGCCTAGATGACTACTTGTTAAGAGATATGGTACAAGAGATTTTTCCCCCCATCTCAGTAGTATTTTTTTCCCAATTACATGTAAAGATAGTTTTCAACATTCATTTTTGTAAAATTTTGAGTTCCAAATTTTTCTTCTTCTTCCTTCTCCCTCCCCAAGACCACAGACAGTCTGTTATAGGTTATACATGTAAAATCATGTTACACCTACTTCCACATTAGTCATGTTATGAAAGAACAATCAGAACTAAAGGGATAAACCACAAAAACAAACAAAAAAAGAGACAAAATAGTATGTTTTAATCTGCATTCAGACCCCATAGTTCTTTCTCTGGATGTGGTTAGCATTTTCCATCACGGGTCTTTTGGAATTGTCTTGGATCGTTGTATTGATAAGAAGAGCCAAGTCTATAACAGTTGAACATCAAACTATGTTGCTGTTACTGGGTACAATGTTTTTCTTGTTCTGCTCCCTTCACTCACCATCAGTTCGTGTAAATCTTTCCAGATTTTTCTGAAAGCATCCTGCTTGTCATTTCTTACAGCACAATAGTATTCCATTATATTCGTATATCACAACTTGTTCAGCCATTCCCCAACTGACAGGTATCCTCAATTTCCAATTCTTTGCCACCACAAAATGAGCTGCTATTAATACTGTTGTGCATGTAGGTCCTTTACCCTTTTTTAATGATCTCTGGGATACAGACATAGTAGTGCTATTGCTAGATCAAAGGGTATGCACAGTTTTATAGTCCTTTGGACACAGTTCCAAATTGCTCTCCAGAATGGTTGGATTAGTTCATAACTACCAACAATGAATTAGTGTTCCAATTTTCCCATATCTTCTCCAACATTTATCATTGTCCTTTTCTGTCACATTAGCCAAACTGATAGGTGTGAGGTGGTACCTCAGAGTTGTTTTAATTTGCATTTCTTTGTTCAATAGTGATTTAGAGCATTTTTTCATATGACTATATATAGCTTTAATTTCTTTATCTGAAAACTGCATGTTCATATCCTTTGACCATTTATCAATTGGGGAATGACTTGTACTCTTATAAATTTGACTTAGTTTCTCTATATATTTTAGAAATGAGGCCTTTATCAGAAACACTGGCTATAAAAATGTTTCCTAACTTTTTGCTTTCTTTCTAATCTTAGTTGCATTGGTGTGTTAGCACAAAACCTTTTTAATTTAATGTATTCAAAAATTATCCATTTTGCATTTCATAATGTTCTCTATCTGTTGTTTGGTCATAAATTCTTCCCTTCTCCATAGATCTGACATCTATGCTCTCCTAATTTGCTTATGGTATCACTCTTTATGTCTATATCACATACCCATTCCAACCTATGCCTATTTTCTGCCATACTGTTTTCCAGTTTTCCCAGCAGTTTTTTGTCAAATGACTTATCCCAGAAGCTGGAGTCTTTGGGGTTTATCAAACAGTAGATTACTATAGTCATTTACTACTGTGTTGTCTATACCTAACCTATTCCACTGATCCCCTACTTTATTTCTTAGCCAGCTACGAGAGATTCTTGCTCCAATACAGATAGCAGAGATTTCTCCATCAGAATCCATCTCCAATGAAGCTTCACTTTGGGTGAAGCTTCTCCTTCATTGCCTCTGCAATGTTTTCGGTAATCTCACCCCAAATCTGATGTTATTCAAATAGGCATATCTCCCTCAAGGGAATACTTGGCTTGGAAATGAAAAGATAAAAATATTACCTCTAGTTTCTACTGTATTAATTCTACAGTATAATTGATTTTATACTGTATTGGTTTTTATAACTGAGTATGCATCTGCCTAACATCATTTTTCCATGCCCTTGTGTTGAGCTCAGGAAATCTGCTTTCCCTCTGAGTTGGTTTAAAGTCTTATTATTATTATTACTATTTTTTTACTCATCCTTGCCCTGGGTGGGAAGAGCTTTATTTACAAAACAGGTCTGAAATAAGAACATAGAAATGAAGAAGAATCTTTGGAACTGTGAGGGCCCCAGGAACCAAATGCAGGGTCCTAAGTTAGGTAGAAAGATGAGCTAGATATCTACAAGGTTAAAACTTGAATTCTTTGTATTTCTTACTTCTGCCACAGCTGTCATGGGACTGAGCCTTCTGTTTCTTTTGCTTTTCTTGGCAACTACTTGTTCAACTACTGTGTCACTGAAGTCCTCCTCCACCTGAGTCTATAGCTCCCATATGTGTTCCAAGTATTTCTGGGTCACAGCCATGGGATCCAGCTCCAACTCCTCTGGGGCCAAGGCAACTTCCACCCCTTGAAGTTCAGGAATTGAACCCTTTTGTCTCATCACTGTAGACATGTCATAAATATGGGTGGAACTCATCATGGCACCTTCCACAGTGGCCATTCTCAGGCAGCGCAATAAACAGCTGGGGTATCTCACTACCATCCATAAGCCTCTTCAATATTTTTTCTTAGTTCAATCAGTTCAGGTGTCTCCATCCCTGCTGGGAGTGTCGAAAAGGCCTCTACAGCAATACTGAAGCCCATTTCATCACATTTAATCTTCATCACTCTCTTCCTCTTCCTTCTACTCCTCTTCCTCTGAGCATGGTAACCAATGGAACAGTTTTCAGGAATGGGAGCAGTCCAGAGATCTTCAGGTTGGGTAGGAAGGAGGATGTTCAATCGCTACATAGCAATCAGCTACAGGGAAGGAACTTTGTGGGAGTTTGGTACACTTGGCATCCCCAGTGAAATCCTCACTTCATCATACAAATCTCCTGGCTATTTCTCCTTCAAATGAGTCTCAAACTCTTTCCCTTCATAGTAAAGGTCCTTGTGAATTGTCAGCTTCAGCTTGGTCTGCCACTTGAAGAAGGCATCATGTACTTTCTGGTAGTCAATGTCAATCTTCCCCATCTTGAACTGAACCTTCTCTCACAATTCTGACTTCATGGTCTTCTGTTCTTCTTTCTCCTGAAGAGCATCTCCTAAATTCCTATTCATCTGATAAAAGCCCAGCAATTTAAAAAGTACCTTCTTGATCCCCTGCTGGCCCTGCAGGTATTTGTGCTTAAAGGACCAGTGGCATGACACTGGCATTGAGTTCCTCATGGCCTTCAGATGCACCAAAAGCTTGAAATCCTGGGCTGTCACATCATACATCTCTACCACATCTGGCCAAGCTGCCACTTGTTCAGCCACAGTAAAACAGTTCATCCTCTGCAATTTTTTCTTGCAGAATTTGGGAGCATTGAGTTTCTTCAGCTGCCCATCATCATTGTTGTCCTTGTCACTGTCTTTGCACTCTTTTTCAAAGTCTTTCTTTCTTGGGAGCTGCAGTTTTCTGCCTTGTCTGATGTCTAATTAATTGCCTAATGTGGCCAAACATGCTGCCAAAAATTATGCTAGCTTTTAAAATATTATATCACATCCTTGGCTCATTAATATGAATACTTTACTATTTATAAAGCATTTTCACTACATTACCTCATTAGGTATATATAAAAAGTAATCCTTGGTGTTATGGAACTCAAATGCTAGAATTTCTCTCTTACTTGCAGTTGTGGTAGCCCCCAGCACATGTTTATAGTGCTTTTCCTTTGTATCAATTTGTTTTGCATCCCATTCTTAAATATTTCATCACCACTCTGTCACATTTCTAAATTTTATTTCTAAAAATAAAAATTTTTCTTTGTTTATCTATTGTTTTCAGCTATTCAGACCCTCTGTCTCCTACTCACATTATAATCTTTTCATATCAGGTAGTCTGTGGCAAGTGTACATAAAAAGGAAATTTGCTTAAGCTTGATTAGAAACTTCTTTTTTGATAATGCAACAATGACTATGAATTTCTTTGTTGACTCCAAGGATAATTCAGTTATATTAAGATTATGTATTTGGTTTTGATTCTTGAATAAGAAGGCAAAATAAAAGCATTAGATACATTTTGTTCTGTTAATGATACAAAAAAATAACTGGTTAATTCAGCTACCAAAAATAAATGAATCTGAAAATTAAACTAACATTAAAAATATTTAATGGATTCAATACATTACCGTTTGTCTGCAGATTGGACAACTAATGGCCCCAAGCCATGAACCATATCGCCAATATGCAATAATGCAGGTACCTAGTAAAAGAAAACATGAATGACAGGTAGTTGGAAGTTCATTATTTGATGAGACAATTTCAACTTTGATACATCATTATATAATCAAGAGAGTTGTAGCAAGAAATTCTTGTGCCCTGGGCAAATTCAGGTGAAGCAGTAAAGCATGGGGGAAGGATCTATCCCATGTGGGTGGTCATACTAAGAGGAAGAAGCTTGGCCCATAAGTCATCCAGGGAGGATGTGGCAGTAAAAGAGAGTGACAACAAGGTAATGGGCATATGAGGTCATGTTCTGGTGATGGGCAAGGCAATGTAAGTAATCATTCACTGTATGGGATAGTCCAACTGTCTACTACTTGGAAGAAGAACACCTCTTAGATTTCAATATCTTTGAGAAAAGAACACTGTGGTACCATCCTGGTTCTAGATCTGATAACCAGTTTACTATATAAACACATAAATTATTACAGCCGAAAAATTTAGCAATTAATTAAAAGTTATTCTAGACATGGCTAATCAAATGAACATGCAAATTCATCAATAATTAACATTAAAACTTTTTAATTTAAATTACAGATTATGTTACATACTGGCTACAGATACCTCAACATTCATACTAGTTCCAGAAAAACACTACGATCAAGTAAAATGACATTACTAAGTGTATCAGTAAGGACCCTAGCATACACAGGAGGGCATACTGCGCAGGTTCTTAGGTCTGCTTTTCTAAAAGGAAACCAACTTTTGAGGGGTCAACAATCTTCTTTAATTACTTCACCAATAGAGAAAATACGAGTAGGCTTCCAACTCTCTGACCATAAACAATACATAGTTATCAGAGACAGAGGCACCAACATCTGGGTTTTCAAAGCTGGAGGGGTCCTTTGTGGGTGCTTGAAGTCTTATCTGGCACACAAACCTTCTAAAAAACAAGCCCCAAAGTAAAATCTCTCCTCAGAGTATATATACACTTTTCAGAGTTGGAGGGCACAATCCTGACCCAGTGCCTCAAAAGAAATTAACAAAAGGTACTGAGGCCTATTAATGGTTGAGGAAGATCTTTAACTCTTCTTTCCATCCACCATTAACTTTACACTAACATTACACCAGGGGAGAAATTAATTCTCTAAGCAATCAGCCAAATGATATTACAGGAGGTCACTGCAAAATTATTTTGGCTTCATTTAACCTTTATTAACAATATTATTGCAAAATGACAGTTGTTGGGGTAGTTTTATAAGGTTGAATATTTTGTGTAAATTAATTCAAATGTTTTATACCTAAGTAGAAAATATTATAATGAGAGAAATATAATTATAGATGTAATTACCATCTCTACACTGATGATTCTCAAATCTACCTATCCTGTCTCTGCTGACCTTCAGTTTCCTATCTCTAACTACTGGATATCTCAAACTGCACATCTAGTAGATAATCTTAAACCCAACATGTCTAAAATGGAACTAATTATCTTTTCCCCAAAACCCAACCTTCACCCCCATCCTTCCCTATTTCTGTAGAGGGCAGTACCATCCTGGTCTCCTTCAGGGTCACAACCTAGAAGTCATTTTGGACTCCTCATTGTCTGTCAACTCCCCTATCCAATCTATTCCCAAGGCCTGTCGATTTCACCTTTGTAGCATCTCTTGAATACTCCCTCTTACCTCCTCTGACACTGTCACCGTTGTAGTACATGTCTTCATCATCTCATGTCTGAACTACTGCAGTAGCCTATTAGTGGGTCTGCCTGCCTCAAAGTCTCTCCCCACTCCAATCCATTCTGCATTCTGGCACTAAAGTGATTTTTCTAAAGTGCAGGTCCCATCATGTCATCCCCCTACAATAAACTCCACTGGCTTCCTACTGCCTCCAGGATCAAATATAAAATGTTCTATTTGGTATTCAAAGCATTTCTTAACCTGGCTCCCTCCTACCTTTCCAGTCTTCTTACACCCCAACTAACATACTCTTTGATCTAGTGACACTGGTCTCTTGGCTGCACTTGAAAACAAAGCCAATCTTTTGCCTTTTCTTATAACATTAGCACTTAGCACAGAGCCAGGCAGACACTTAATAAATACTTGTTTTTTAAAAATATTTTTATTATATATCTTATTTTTTCCTAGTTACATGTAAAAAATTTTTTGCCATCCATTTAAAAAAATTTTGAGCTCCAAATACTCTCCCTTCCCATTTCTTGAGAAGGTAAGCAATCTGATATACATTATACATGTGCAGTCAACCGAAACATACATCCATATTAGCCATGTTGTAAAAGAAAACACAAACTAAAAAAAAAAAAACCAACTAAACAAGAAAATAATTCAAGTTTAAAAAAGTATTCTTCATTTTGCAATCAGTCTCCATCAGTTGTTTCTCTGGAGATGGATAGCATTTTTCATCCAAAGCCTTTCAGAATCGTCTTGGATCATCATATTGCTAAGATTAGCTAAATTATTCCGCTAATCACTGGGCAATATTGCTGCTGCTGTGTGCAATGTTCTCCTGCTTGTGTCACTTCAGTTTGCATCAGTTCATACAAGTGTTTCCTGAAAGCATCCCGCTCATCACTTCTTACAGCAGAACAGTATTCCATCACAATCATATACCACAACTTGTTCAACCATTCCCCAGTTGATGGAAATCCCCTCAATTTCCAATTCTTTGCTACCACAAAAAGCTGCTATCAGTATTTTTGTACTTTTTCCTTTGATTTCTTTAGGATACAGACCTAGTAATGGTATTGTTGGATGAAAGGATATGTACAATTATAGCCCTTTGGGCATAGTTCCAAATTGCTCTCCAGAACAGGTGGATCAGGTCACACTCTCCCAATAGAGCATTAATGTCCTAATTTTTTCGTATCCCCTTCAACATTATTATTTTCCTTTTCTGTCATATTAGCTAATCTGATAGGTGTAATAAATACTTGTTGAATTAACTAGAGCTCCTAATCTATAGGATGGTATATATTCTTCTCCCAAACTTTGTTCTCCCCAAATCCAGGATATATGTCAAACTATTTTCAGCTTCCCTCTCCTATATTACAGACTTCGAGAGGGTGGTACTATCTTCCCATGGTTCACATTCCAGCAAACAATTCCTTCATCAAAGTTAGAATTTCCCCATGATGTTTCCTTCCATCTCTTCCTGGATGAAACTATCACTGAGGTAAGTCAAGAATTTATTAATCATTTTGCTTTAGGCCAAGACAAAGTTCTTGGACATGTATGAGCAACTGAAATTCCTCAAGCCAAACTTCTGATCTCTTTTCCAAACTCCTCATCTAGTTCCTTCTGTATATATGGTCTATAGTGTACACAAATCAATTAATTAACAATCATTTATGAAGCAGTTACTATGTGTTGGAAATACAAAGACAAAATAATAAGACTGTCCTCAAGCAGATTTCATTTTACAGGGGTCGAGAATAAACAATTTTAAGTACATGCAAGCATTATAGTCAATTGCAGTCTAAAAAAAGGGAGAAAGAAATATTGATTTTTCTCTAGTGTGTGCCAAAAACCAGGATAGGAGAGGGAGGAGAACTTCTCCAGTCCTAGGAAATGAGGTTACACATGACTTAACTCATCTGTCCCAAGTCACACAACTACTAAGTGTAAAAGGCAGAATCTGACAACTCAAATCTTTCTATCTCCACAGATACTAAGGGCTTAATGTTAATCTCAGAGGATAAGCCGTATGTAGCACAGATGTTAGAGATACTCTTTAAGCCTAACCCCCTGACACTTGAATTGACAGAATGGGTCTCCAAAGGGGGACTGCTACATCTTCCCTCAGGGTGTGTGTATATGTAAGGAATATTTCTTTTCCATTTTTTAATGTTAATTTTTTTTAATCAGCAAAAATTTGACTTTTCTTTTTCCCATGCCACTCCCCCCAACAACAGAATGAAACATACAATCTCTATTAAAAATGTGTGTATATTTGTGTTTCTTTTTTTTTTTTTTAAATTGCGTCTCCCTCACCCACTCAGGCTGGAAGTATAGTGGCTATTTACAGGCCATGATCCTGATTCTGATGGACATAGAAGTTTTGACTTGTTCCACTTCTGACCTGGGCCAATTTGTCTCTCCTTAGGCAGTGTGGTGAGTCCTTGCTCCAGGAGCTAACTATATTGGTGCCAGACTTAATGTAAATCCCTGACTGGCTTTAGGCCTTACTGAAACTCTGAACTCTTGAGTTCAAGTCAAGCCTCAGTTTCCCCAGTAGCAGGGATTACAGGCATGTACCACTCACACTCAGCTAGAGAAAAGTTTCATTTGAGCAATGGGGTTCACCGCCAGATTTAAACCAGGGTTCAAGAAGTCCTGAAATCTGAGTGTCTGATCCCACTGAATTGGGTAACGTGATCTTGACTCTTAATTGCATTCTGTGCTTGATGATGTGGTTTGGTATTCTTGACCCTGTACTGCCTTGTAACACATTAACTTGTTATTTTTTAATCCAATGTGTAATTTCATATAATTATAAGAAGTTCTCTATAAGAAGTGAGAGGAAAGCAATGACTGCCCCTGGTTTTGGATTCATTAAGGCATTCTGACTCATTATTATTCTCAGATACTTTGGCAAGATTCATTTATAAAATTCCGATCATGTATTTTATTCTTTTTTTCCTTCAAAGAATATTTTAATCTAATAAAGCTATCTTTTAGGGTTTTTTTTTACCCTCAGTATCTTACCCAATGTTCCCTTTGCTCAGTTTCATTGCATTATATTTAAAATATATATATATATGCATGTGTGTGTGTGTGAGTGTGTGCGTGTGTGTGTGTGCGTGTGTGTGTGTGTGTGTGTGTGTGTGTGTGTGTGTGTGTGTGTGTGTGTAGTTCTTATCCACCTAGGAAATTCCTACTGTGGGAATTTGTTCCACCAACACAGATCCCCGTCAGCCTTGGTAGATAAGCCCTAGGAAATAGGCTAAGGATACATATGGCTTAACTCATCCATCCCAAGCCACACAACTACTAAGTGTAAAAGGCAGAATCTGAACTCAAGTCTTTCTGTCTCTAAACCCTAGTGTCCTTTGCTGCCATTATATAACTGAATAATAATCTAAGAATTTATCTTCTTCTTTGATACCACATAAATATTCAGAGAGATATTGTAGACACCATCTAAAAAAGAATCTATATGACTTCTCACTTCAAATACCTAACTACTAATATAGCAACATAGTGGCAATATTTTGTATAAATGGAAATATGCCACTTTTATTCTTCTCATCTGCTTAATCTTAATTTTGAGTATGATCTTAAAAAAAAGATCATATAATTTAAAGGCATTTTGAAATATTTATTTGCAAGGCTAGTGTAGATGAATCACAATCAATTAACCAATAAGTATATATTTTGTTCAAAGAAGATGAGATGAGACAAGCTGATAATCTAAATTATAAGTAAAGAAGAGAGAGAAGTGAAAGATGTTAGGAAGGCAGATCTGTCAAGACCTGACAACTGCCTGGATGTGGGGTCAGGAAAAATGAAAAGTGAAGGATGACACAGAGGTTGTGAATCTGTGATAGAAGGATGGGGGTGTTCTCAAAAAAAAAAAATAGGGAGTTATATAAAAAAAGGTGGTTTAAAGGGTAAGGATAATGAGTTTTGTTTTGGACAAACTGATTTTAACCTGCTTATGGGCCAGTCAGCTTGAAATATCCAACAGACAATTAGCAGTGTAGTGCAGAACTCAGGAAATAGATTAGGGCTGGAAATAAAAATCTAACGTTCAGTTCTGGATACTACAGTTTAGGAAGGAAAGGGATAAGCTGGAGAACAACCAGAGGAAGGCAATGAGAGTGTTAAGAATCACAAAGGATCATTTGAAGGAACTGGGGCTATATAGCCTACACAATGTAAGCTTCTTGAGGGCAGGGACTATTCTATTTTTGTCTTTTTATTCTCACCACCTAGCACAGTGCCTTGTATCTCTTAAGTGCTTAATAAATGCTTGTTGAATTGAAGTGAAAAGAGAAGATTCTTGAGAGACAAAATAATTGTCTTCAAATATTTGAAAGGCATATGTGAAAAATGAATTATTTATGTGGCCCCAGAGGACAGAACCAGCAAGTAGAACCTGCAAAAAAAAAATACTGGTTTAGGCTTGACTTCAGGAAAAAATTTCTTAACAATTAGAGCTATCCAAAAGTGAAATGAGAAGTAGTGGATTCCCTTTCAGTGGAGGTCTTCAAGCAAACACTGGATGGCCACTTATCTGATAAGTAGAGATAGGGACTCTATTCCAGTATGGGTTGGAGGAAATGACCACCGAGACTCCTCCCAATTTTGATAATCTGGGGCTTTTGACTTTAAAAAGCAAATACACAAGAACTGATCTGAGCAAAGGAAAATGCTATAGGGATAATGTAGAATGCTGGACTTGGAGGGTAGGGATGGGGATGATGATCCTATGATTATAGATTTAGAGCTAAAATGGACTGTGGAGGTCACACTCCTTCATCTTACGTGTTAGCTACCCAGTATTATGGCTGGGTATCAAATCGAAGTCCTCTGACTCCACAATCCATCAAGACACAATGGCTTCACCACAGTTAACTGACTGAAAGGCAATGAAAAGCTAAACCCTCCCTACCACACAAAAATGCTGTATAAGTGAGATATTTCTACAGTGCTCTGAGGGTAACCAAAAGTTAAGAATTATATGCAAACAAGCTTTTATTATCATCATTAATCTACGACTGTAGGTAAGTGTATATATTATATATGTATATAAATAGTATAATTATCTGAAATAATACTTTAGCTTTAATTAATAATTTTCTAAAGGGTTTAATATACTTTGACACATTTATCCTCACATCTCTGTGCTCTAAGCTGGAAGCAAGATAACCTCATATTACAGACAAGGTAGTGGAAATGATTTCATAGAAAACATATTGGGTTGGTAATCAAACATTAATAAATTGTAGGTGTCTACCAGATCTATTGTGACAGAAGATGTGTTTCTGTGTTTCAACTTTTCTTGTCCGTAAAGCAGAAAGGCCTTTCATTATTATATTAAGTATAAAATACATTAATGAAAAGTGCTTAAGTGCTGAGGGGTAGGTATTATTTAAATTCATAATTAGAGAAATAGTTATTTTCTACAGTCTGGTAAAAATGATTAATTCAGGTCATGTGAGCATCAAGTACTGTATTTCCTTACCTATTTTACATATTTTATTTTCTATATTTGGTCTTCTAGCTTTTACATTTGGTAGTAATACTCTAGGAGCAACCATTTTTCAGAAACACCTTTCTTACTAAAAGATGCCAAGTCAATAAGCATTTATTATGTGGTGCCTGTGTGCCACGAACTGTGTTAAGTGGCTGAGGATACAAAGAAAGGTGAAAAACAGTCCCTGCTTGCAAGGAGCTCACAGCAAACAGCTATGTATAACACACACACATACACACACACAAATGAAATGGGGGTAATCAATAGAGAGATGGTTCTACTAAGGAGGGGTATTGGCAAAAGCTTCTTGCAGAAAGTGAGATGTTAGATGAAATTTAAAAGAAGACAGGAAAGCCAAGAAAACTAGAAGGAAAAAGTGATGGGGAGACAATTCTAGGCAGGGGGATGGCCAGTGAAAATGCACAATTAAGAGACTAGGAGTGTCTTGTAGAAGGAACAAAAAGGAGGACAAGTGTCACTGAAGTGCAAAGTACCTGGAGGGGTGTAAGGTATAAGGTGAAACATAGGAAGGCTTTATGAAGGTTATAGAGGGCTTTAAAAGACAAAAAGAAGATTCTGGTTTTGATCCCATAAGAGATAGGAAGCCCTGGCGTTAACTGAATAGGGGAGAGGTAACCCATACTTTTGGAAGATCAATCTGATAGTTGATTGGAAGCTGGCTGGAGTGGGGAGAGACTGAGGCAGGGGAAGACCAATTAGCTGTCTACCTCAGTAGACTAGCAGTGAGATGAGGAGGGCCTGTACAAGGGTTGCAGTAGTGTCAGAGAAGAAGTGGGATACTTATCCTTTTACTTAGAGACCAAATAAAAGAAACCTAGTAGCAGGATAACATGGTCTTATACTATGACCAAAAAGAAGAGATATTTCTCATAGAACCTATTAGAATGTCTGGCTAAGTGACCCAACTGGGCTACATAAGAAGAGAAAAACTGAAGCCACCTTACAACTGAGTATAACGTCATTTCTCTGTCCCAAGGCTAATTTCAGGAGGAACAATGCATTTGCTGATCAAAACTAGCCACAGAAGCCTACTATTCTCAAACATTTATGTAGTAAAAAGACCCAACTAAAACTTGGAAATACATCAAAGAATCATAGCATAATGCCTCAAAACAAATTTGTGAACAGCAGAACCCACAAAAGAATGGGGTGAAAAATTTTTCAGCCCAAGACAACTCAGAAGGTCAGAAAGAAAAGTTTGTCATATCAGTGTGAGAGTGGAGCTCAGTTCAGCACAAGCTATGCCTGCACAGACTGCAGCCTAGCCAACAAGCAGCAGATCTGGGGGTTGGGGGGAACTGAATCAGCTACAGAAGCACTTTCCAGAATTTGCAGTCCATAGAGAGTAAGGAGTCTGACAACCAGTTAGAAGAAGATTACAGGTGTTCCTTTGCTGGCATTGAGTGCAGTACTCTGTTGCACTGCCCATACCTGGATCCAGTTTGGGTCACAGTATCAGGTCAAAGAGGAGCCTTGCATACAAGAGCTTGCAGCTGAAGAGGAGTGGGGGACCCTGGTCACAGGTCCACAATGGAAAAGAGTGCTTGTGGTTGCTCACAGATTGGAGTACAGGTCAGAAAGTGGTAAACACACCTCTCCTTAGATCATACTACCTTAAAAGAACTAAAAACTTACAGACCCCCCCAGAATTAGCTCTGAAAACAGCTGCACAAGGGGTGGAGTCAAGATGACAAAGTGAGAGGACGTACTCACCTAAGCTCTAAGACAAATTCCTTCAGACACCTCTAAAAAGAGAATCTGAACAAATTTTAGAATGGCAAAATCCACTAGGAGACAGAGTGTGGCAGATTTCCAGCTCAGGACAGATTGGAAGGTTGACAGAAAGGATCTGTTGCATGGGGCTGGAGGAGCACAAAGTACACAGGCTATATCAGTATGAACCCACCATAGCAAAGCCGAGCAGAAGGCGCCAGGCAGTCTGAAGCAGAAGCAGCAGAGTGGATTCTCAAACATATCAGCCGAGGACAGGAGTGCAGTGGAACTGAGTGAAAGAGAAGAGCAGGACCCCTGGTAACAGCAACATCTGCTCCTGAGACTATCAGCACACAGAGTAAATGTCTATAAATAATCACCTACTTGAACTTCCTGGAGCCAAGATGGTGAAGTGATTGGTAAGTGCTATCCCCTTGCCCTTGTTGACCTTGAAAAACCCAGAGAATATTTCCCCAGGAAAAATCCTGGAATAATAGGATCAGCCAAAAGGGTAAACAGTCTCTTAGCTTGAGAGGCCAGGAAAATCACAAAGTGGAGTCCTTCTTGCTGTGGCTAAAGGGGACCAGTGCAGGACCAGAGTTGTCCCAGACAGTCCCACCTCAACGAACCGGGAGAAGATCATGAGCCCTGGGGGGTGGGGGTGGGGTAGAGCCCGTAAGTGCCAACACCAGGGCACCACACGTGCCTTATCTCAGCCAGGAGAATCAGGAAGACATTAGCAGAGATGAGAGTTCTCCAACTGCTGAGCCTGCCTTACAGACAAGGAGAGGAGAACTTCTGTGGACAGAACACGCCTCCCCCACACTTTGTGCAGTGAGGTCCAGGGTAACTCCTGAGAAACTCAAACACTTCACCTGGCCTCTGCTTTAACACACCAGCCAGCTCAGCACCAGGTAAGCTGCAGCATTCTAGCTTCTAGCAGAAAAAACCAGAGGCCACAATACACAAAGCCTCAAGTTCTAAGCACAAGAACCATGGGACAGGGCCACTTGTGCCCCAGAAACAGAGATCCACTCTAAAAGCCAGGAAAAAGGCAATCATCATGAGCAGGAAGCAAACTAGGAAAGAAAAGGCCATAGAATCTTACTACAGGGACAGGAACCAAAAAACAAATACCAAAGAGGTCAGCATTGAGACTGTATTCCCATCTGAAACCTCAGAAGGGAATATGAACTGGTTTTAAACCCAAAGAGCATTCTTGGAAGAGCTCAAGAAGGATTTTAAAAGCCAAATTAGAGAGGTAGAATAAAAACTGGTCAATGACTTTAAAAATATGAAAAAAAAAATTCAAAGAGCATTTTAAAAAGAAATTTGGACAAATGGATAAAGAGATACAAAACCTAACTGGAACAACTGGACACATGGAAAAGGAGATGCAAAAGTTAGCTGAAGAAAACAATCTATTTAAAAATTAGAATTCGTCAAGTAGAAGCTAATGATTCTATGAGACATCAAGAATCAAACAGAATCTAAAGAATGAAAAAATAGAAGAAAATGTAAAATGTCTGATTGGGAAAACAACTGACCTAGAAAATAGATCCAGGAGAGGAAATCTAAGAATTATCGATCTACCGGAAAACCATGTTGAAAAAAGAGCCTGGGCAATATCTTCTGAGAAATCATCAAGGAAAACTGCCCTGAAGTCCTAGATCAAGAGGGCAAAATCGTCATCAAAAGAATCAACTGATCAACTCGTAAAAGAGATCCCAAGCTGAAAACACCAAGGAATATTGTTGCCAAATTCCAGAACTATCAAGTTAAAGAGAAAATACTGCAAGAAGCCAGAAAGAAACAATTCAAATATCAAGGAACTATAGTCAGGATCGCACAGAACCTTACAGCTTCTACATTAAAAGATCAGAGGGATTAGAATATGATATTCTATAAGGCAAACAAGCTTGGACTACAACCAAGGATCAATTACCCAGCAAAATTGAGCATAATATTTCAGACAAGGAGATGGACATTCAGTGAAATAAGGGCTTTCCAGACCTTCCTGATGAAGAGGCCAGAGCTCAATAGAAAATTTGATCTTCAAATACAAGTCTCAAGAGAGGCATAAAAAGGTAAACGCAGAAAAAAAACCAACTTGTTATTCAATATAGGCAAACTGTTTACATCTCTATAAGGGAAGATAATACTTGTTTATCTTGAGAATTATATATTTATTATGATATTTAAAAGGGACATACATAGATAGAGGGAATGGGTATAAATTAAATGATGTGATGATAAAAAATATGATTTAAGGGTGTGAAGGGATTGTAACAGGAGATGTGAAAAGGAGGAGGTAGAATAAGGTAAATCACATCACAGGAAGAGGCACAAAAACATATTACAGTAGTGGGAAAGAGGGAAGGGAGATGAGCACTGTTTGAGATTTACTCTCATCTGATTTGGTTCAAGGAGGGAACAACCACCTCAGTTAAGTATAAAAATCTAACTTGCCCTAGAGGAAGTAGGAGGGGAAAGGGGAAAGAAAAGGAGGGGAAGATAAAAGGGAGGGAAGAAGTAGTAAGGGAAAAGGGGAAATAAAGAGAAGGAGGCTAAAAGAAGGGAGGGAAGACTGAGGGAGGCAGTTGTCAAAAATTAAAACTCTATTGTGGAGGGGAAGGGAGAAGGAAGAACTAAAAGCATAAATGGGGAAAAACAGGATGGAGGGAAAAACACAGATAGTAATCATAACTGTGAATGTGAATGGGATGAACTCTCCCATAAAATGGAGGCAGATAGCAAAATGGATTAAAAACCATAATCCAACCATATGTTGTTTACAAGAAATACATTTGAAACAAGAGGATACACACAGGGTAAAGGTAAAGGGTTAGAGCAGAATATATTTTGATTCAACTGATGTAAAAAAGCAGAGGTAGCAATCCTAATCTCAGACAATGCAAAAGCATAAATAGATCTAAACAAAAGAGATAAGGAAGGAAACTATATCCTGCTAAAAGGCACTATAGACAATGAAGCAATATCATTACTAAACATATATGCTCCAAGTGGTAAAGCATCTAAATTCTTAAAGGAGAAGTTAAGAGAGTTACAGGAAGAAATAAGACAGCAAAATTATACCAGTGGGGGAAATCAAACTCCCTCTCTCTGAACTTAATAAATCTAACCTCAAAATAAACAAGAAAGAAGTTAAGGAGGTGAACAGAACTCTGGATAAGGTAGATATCATAGAACTCTGGAGAAAACTGGGGATGGAATGGTTTTTCCCCTTCACTTTAATTCTTCTATGCAACATGACTAATGTGAAAATGTGTTTAATAAGACTATATGTGTAGAACCTATGTAAGATTACATGCTATCTTGGGGAAGGAGGGGGAGAAAAATCTAAGACTTATGGAAGTGATTGTAGAAAACCGAAAACAAATAAATTTATAAAAAAAAAGAAAACAGCTGCACAAAAACCTGAAGTTTGGCACAGTGCCCCCTCCACCACAGAAGCAAAGCCCAACTTTAACGTATAAAGGTAAAAGTCAAGAAAGGCTAGAAAAATGAGCAAAAAAAGAACTTGACCATACAAAGTTACTATGGTGACAGGGAAGATCAAAATACAACCTTAAAAGAAGATAACAAAGTCAAAAGTGGTATATTCAAAGCCTCAAAGAAAAGTGTGAATTGATCTCAGGCCCAAAAAGAATTCCTGGGAGATCTCTGAAAGGATTTTAAAAATCAAGTAAGAGAGGTTGAAGAAAAATTGGGAAAAGAAATAGGAGTGATGCAAGAAAATTATGAAAAAAAAGTGTCAACAGCTTGGTAAGGGAGGCACAAAAAAATAGTAAAGAAAATAATATCTTTAAAAAACCAGAATAGAACAAATGGCAAAGAGGCACAAAAATCCACTAAAGAGAAGAACACCTAAAGAAGTAGAACTGACCAAATGGAAATGGAGGTACAAAAGCTCACTGAAGAAAATAATTCCTTAAAAATTAGGTGGAAGCTAATGACTTCATCAGATATCAAGAAACAATCAAACAAAATCAAAAGAATGAAAAAAAATGGAAGAAAATGTGAATCTCATTGGAAAAACAGGAGAGATAATTTAAGAATTACTGGAATACCTGCAAGTCATGATCAAAAAGGAGCCTAGATATCATCTTTTAAGAAATTATCAGGAAAACTGCCCAGATATTCTAGAACCAGAGGATAAAACAGAAATTGAAAGAATTCACTGATCACTTCCTAAAAGAGATCTCAAAATGAAAACTCCCAGGAATAGTATAGCCAAATTCCAGAGCTTCCAGGTCAAGCAGAAAATACTGCAAGTCAGAAAGAAATAATTCAAATATCATGGACCCACAGTGAGAATAATACAAAATCTACATTAAGGGTATATAGGGCTTGGAATATAATTTTATGGAGGATTAAAACCAAGAATCACCTACCCAGAAAAATTGAGTATAATTCTTCAGGGCAAAAAAAGGATATTTAATGAAACAGATGATGATAGATAGGGTGAAAGGAGAAAGGAAAAAAACAAGAGGAAAAAATAGGACGGAAGGAAATACACAGTAATCATAACTGTGAAAATATTTTTACAGCAAGTTTCTCTGATAAAGGGCTAATTTCTCAAATGTACAGAGAACTGAGTCAAATCAATAAAAATAAAGAGCCATTCCATAACTGATAAATGGTCACAGGACATGAACAGGCAGTTTTCAAGCAAAGTAATCAAAGCTATCTATAGTCACATGAAAAAATGCTCTAATTCACTACTGATTAGAGAAATGCAAATTTAAAAAGCCTCAGAGGCATCACCCCACACCTATAAGATTGGCTAATATGACAGAAAAAGAAAATGACAAATATTGGAGGAGATGTGGGAACATTAAGACATCTAAGTACTGATAACAGAGTTATGAATTGATTCAACCATTCTGGAGAACAGTTTGGAATTATGCCCAAAGGGCTATAAAACCATGCATACTCTTTGACCCAGCAACACCATTACTAGGTCTGTATTCCAAGAAGATAAAAAAACAAGAAGGAAAAGGACCTCTAAGTACAAAAATATTTATAGCAGCTCTGTTGGTGGTGGCAAAGAATTGGAAACTGAGAGGATGTGCAGCCCCTCCTTGGTGAATGGCTAAAAAGTTGTGGTATATGACTGTGATGTATCAGAAATGATGAGCAAGATGCTCTCAGAAAAACCTGGAAAGATTTACATGAACTGATGCAAAGTGAAATGAGAAGAACCAGGTGACCACTGGACGCAGTAACAGCAACATTCTACAATGATCAACTGTGAATGACTTAGCTATTCCTTTCCCTCTCCAGACTGATCCTTCCCTTGTAAAAAAAAACAAAAACAGTTAACTGAAAGCAGAAACAATAACTATTTCTGAAAACATACAACACTGTTCTGTTTCCTGACCCTCTACTATGAGGAAGCACTTTTCATTATCTCTCCTCCAAGTCCATCACTGGTTTTCCATTTACGCAGAGTTCAACTTCTTTTTAGTGATCTTTTCTCTTGTTGTAGTCATTGTGTATCTACGCCATATAATATTATTCTATTCCATTCATATGCCGTAGGTTTTTCAGCCCAATCAATGAGCACACAATTTTGTTTCCAGTTCTTTGCTATCACAGAATGTTGCTATGAGGGGGAGAGGAGCCAAGATGGCAGAGTAGAAAGATTCATATACGCTAGCTCCACACCCACAGCCCATAAAATATCTGTAAAAAAGAACTCCCAACAAATGCTGGAGCAGCAGAAGCCACAGAACAACAGAGTGGACAAGATTTCTGTTCCAGAGAGACGGGAAAACCTAACGCAAAAGGTCCATCGCACCCCGGACCCGGAGCAGAGCCCAGCCCTGCCTTGGCTGCATGGCACCGAGAGGAGCAGATCTGAGCACGCTTCAGGGACGGAAACTCCAGCGGCCATGCAGGTCCCTCCACCCATGGGCACCGGGGGTGAGTGAGACAGTCTTTTTGGCTGGCCTAGAGGGGAGCGGGGTGTCTCCATAACTCAGGCCCCCTTGGGAGGCAGCAGCAGAGGCAGCAGACTGGGGCTCCCAGAGCAAGCAAGAGCTCGGATCCATTGTTGAAGGTCTCCACATAAACCCCCTGAGGGAACTGAGCCCTGTGGCAGTCCTGCCCCTACCTGAGCAAATGAACTTAATCTCACACTGAATAGCAGCCCTGACCCCGCCAAAAGCCCTGAGGCTGGGAAGCAGCATTTGAATCTCATACCCCAAGTGCTGGCTGGGCGGATCTGGAGGCGAAGTGAGTGTGAAGAGAATACTCAGAAGTCAAGTCACCGGCTGGGAAAATGCCCAGAAAAGGGAAAAAAAATAAGACTATAGAAGGTTACTTTCTTGGTGAACAGTTATTTCCTCCCTTCCTTTCTGATGAGGAAGAACAATGCTTACCATCAGGGAAAGACGTAGAAATCAAGGCTTCTGTATCCCAGCCCACCCAATGGGCTCAGGCCATGGAAGAGCTCAAAAAGGATTTTGAAAATCAAGTTACAGAGGTGGAGGAAAAACTGGGAAGAGAAATGAGAGAGATGAAAGTAAAGCATGAAAAACAGGTCAACACCTTGCTAAAGGAGACCCAAAAAAATGCTGAAGAAAATAACACCCTGAAAAATAGGCTAACTCAATTGGCAAAAGAGGTTTAAAAAGCCAATGAGGAGAAGACTGCTTTAAAAAGCAGAATTAGCCAAATGGAAAAGGAGGTTCAAAAGCTCACTGAAGAAAATAGTTCTTTCAAAATTAGAATGGAACAGATCGAGGCTAATGACTTTATGAGAAGCCAAGAAATCACAAAACAAAACCAAAAGAATGAAAAAATGGAAGATAATGTGAAATATCTCATTGGAAAAACAACTGACCTGGAAAATAGATCCAGGAGAGACAATTTAAAAATTATGGGCCTACCTGAAAGCCATGATCAAAAAAAGAGCCTAGACATCATCTTTCATGAAATTATCAAGGAAAACTGCCCTGAGATTCTAGAACCAGAGGGCAAAATAAATATTGAAAGAATCCACTGATCACCTCCTGAAAGAGATCCAAAAAGAGAAACTCCTAGGAACATTGTGGCAAAATTCCAGAGTTCCCTGGTCAAGGAGAAAATATTACAAGCAGCTAGAAAGAAACCATTCAAGTATTGTGGAAATACAATCAGGATAACACAATATCTAGCAGCTTCTATATTAAGGGATCAAAGGGTGTGGAATATGATATTCTAGAAGTCAAAGGAACTAGGACTAAAACCAAGAACCACCCACCCAGCAAAACTGAGTATAATACTTCAGGGGAAAAAATGGTCTTTCAATGAAATAGAGGACTTTCAAGCATTCTTGATGAAAAGACCAGAGCTGAAAAGAAAATTTGACTTTCAAACACAAGAATGAAGAGAAGCATGAAAAGGTAAACAGCAAAGAGAAGTCACAAGGGACTTACTAAAGTTGAATTGTTTACATTCCTACATGGAAAGACAATATTTGTAACTCTTGAAACTTTTCAGTATCTGGGTAGTGGATGGGATTACACACACACGTACACGCACATGCACACGCACACACACACGCACACGCACACACACACAGAGACAGAGTGCACAGAATGAATTGAAGAGGATGGGATCATGTCTTAAAAAAATGAAATTAAGCAGTGAAAGAGAAATATATTGGGAGGAGAAAGGGAGAAATGGAATGGGGCAAATTATCTCTCATAAAAGAGGCAAGCAAAAGACTTTTTAGTGGGGGGAAAAGAGGGGAGGTGAGAAAAAACATGAAGTTTAATCTCATCACATTCCACTAAAGGAAGGAATAAAATACACACTCATTTTGGTATGAAAACCTATCTTACAATACAGGAAAGTGGGGGAGAAGGGGATAAGCAAGGTTGGGGGGATGATGGAAGGGAGGGCATTGGGAGGAGGGAGCAATTTGAGGTCAACAATCATGGGAGAGACAGGATCAAAAGAGAGAATAGAAGCAATGGGGGACAGGATAGGATGGAGGGAAATACAGTTAGTCTTATACAACACGACTATTATGGAAGTCATTTGCAAAACTACACAGATATGGCCTATATTGAATTGCTTGCTTTCCAAAGGAAAGGGGTGGGGAGGGAGGGATGAAGAGAAGTTGGAACTCAAAGTTTTAGAAACAACTGTCGAGTACTGTTCTTGCTACTAGGAAATAAGAAATACAGGTAAAGGGGTACAGAAAGTTATTTGGCCCTACAGGACAAAAAAGAAGATGGGGACAAGGGCAGAGAGGCATGACAGAAGAGAGAGCAGATTGGTGATAGGGGCAATTAGAATGCTTGATGTTTTGGGGGTGGGGGAGGGGACAAATGGGGAGAAAATTTGGAACCCAAAATTTTGTGAAAATGAATGTTAAAAGTTAAATAAATAAATTAAAATAAAAAGAAAATAAAAGAAAATAAAACAACAAAAAAAAGAATGTTGCTATGAATATTTAATATGTAGTAGACATTTGTTTTTGCCTATGATTTCCTTAGGATATATGCCCTGTAATGGAGTTATAAGTTAAAGGATATGGACAGTTTTGACTTTCCTTGAGTATTCTAAACTGAAATCAAGGATGACTGTCTCGATAAAATTTCACCAAGAATGTGCTTGTATAGGTGTGCTTGTGTTCCTATAGCATCTCCAACACTGACTACTTTTGTTTTTTGTCATCTTTGCCAATTTTCAGGGAATGAAGAAAAATTTGAGCCATTTCCATTTTCATCTCTTCTATTATTATTATAATTATAATATGGAACATATTTTCAAATAAATTAATCATTTGCAATTCTTTTGAAAACTGCTCATATCTTTTGACCACTTACCTGTTAGGAAAAGGCTGGGAAAGGTTATATATTTGTGTCAATTCCCTACATTTTTTGGATATCTGACTTTTATTCATGACATTTGATTTAAATATTTTCCTCTGTCTATAGTCTCTCTTCTTATTGTATCTTTATTCATTTTTACTCATGTAAAAAAAATTTTGGAAAGAGAAAAAATGGTGATGCTATAAATCAAGAATGCTGCAGAAACCACAATAAATCCAACAAATAAACAAATTTGAGAAGGACATTTTTCTATGGTGTTTAGCATTATGTAAGCTATCATTTCAATGAATCACTGAATATCCAAAGTGGAAGGGACCTGGAAGGCTATCAAGCCCCATTCAAATTTCTATAAGAATCTATAGAATCTCATGTGGAACAACAGGAAGTCATTTAGTTTTTGCTTACAGACCTTTTGTTAAGACTTGGAAAATCTTTAGCTTACTGAACAATGTCTTCTACTTTCAAAATAGCTCTAGAACATCTTTAGATCAAACAAAAATCTTGACAACTTCCACCCATTGTTTCTAGTTCTGTCCTCTGGTCCCAAGCAGAACAAATTTCAGAGCCCATTAAAATATGACTGTAATAAGCACCATTATTAAATAGGAAAAAGAAAAAAATGTTGAGATTACAAGCAGCTCTCCAGAAAAATATGTACACAGAACATACTTTTAAGTTTAATCTGCATTACTAACATTTTCTCATCACTTTCTTAAGTCTAGACTGAGGGTCTGCAAACAGTGAACCAAATCTAGCCAGCTGCCAGTTTTTGTACAACCTATGACTACAAATGATTTTTGCATTTTTAAATACAATAAAATTTTATTTAAATTCAAAATACATAGGTCAGATTTGACTAGGTGGCTATAGTTTGATGACTCCTCCTGTAGACAATCAACTAAACAATCAGTTAACGATAAAACAATCAACCGACAAAACAAGTAATTGGATTTTAGCTGATTTCCATGTGTAAAGTGGTCACACTGAAAATTTAATAATCAGCTTCCTTTACCCACTCAAACTAGCTCTAGCATACCCTTGAATGAAAAATAAGATAGAAAGGTTGTTCCTTCCAAGTGGCCTCATCCAAGACTTGTCAATTGTGAAAGCTATACTTGCTCATTAGGATCTTTTAGCCTTTCCTTCTTCTGTAATTCTAACAGCTTGCAGGTTTGTAGGAAGCTCTGACTTGTTCTCTTGGAAAGGTCCCAGGGATGCAAAGAACAAGAATATACTTAGAATAAGTGGTAGTATGTAGCCGAGGTTAAGTATGGGTTTCATTACAAATTTTTGGAATAGTTTTCCTTCTCTTGGCAAGATGCAAATTAGCAAAACAACAGTACATATGCAGTGAAAATTTAAGGTGTCAAGCACTAGAGCCTACAGTAATATCTGGTCTTTCCCTGGTTTATCAATGCACATACAAAAGATACTTAGAACAAAAATTTAGGAATCAGTGTAATTACGTGCATGCCTAAGTATCTAACAATAGTAATGTTTGTTGCTTACCACAAAAAAGATGCCCACAGTTTGTTTCAATAGGAAGAGAAGCCTGATGTAAACAGATTGGACAGGACATATCAGTGTAGAACTGCTGCCGAACAACAGCAGGTGCATCCTGCTGGGGAAAAAACACACCATTAAAGTTCTCCCCAAAGATTTTTATTCACTGCTATTTGTTTATTCAGAAACACTTAATCATAACTTCTTGGGTACAATAACTTTTGTCTATGTAGCTTTGGAAATATGGATCTGATGAAACTCCTAAACTATATCCTCCAGAGAATCATGTGATTTTAGAATAGAAGAATGTCTAACCCATATTGTACAAGAATCCCCGTTACAACATACCCAACATTCTCTGCTTAAAGATCTCTAATGAAAGGAAACCTACTCCTCTGGGGGCAGCTCATTTAACTTTTGGCCAGTTCTAACTATTAAGACATTTTTCTTAATATCAAGTCTAGATTTGTCTCTTTTTAACTTCAACTTGTTGCTCCTGGTTATTCACCAAGTCTAATCCCTCTTGCAGAGGAGGGCCTTTCAAATACTTGAAGACAGCTACAATGTTCCACCTGAGTTCCCTTCTCCAGAACATCCCCAAACCTCCAACCAGCCCTCTTATGTCAGAAACTCAAACTCCTTTGCCATTTTTAGTTACTTTCCTCTAGATGGCAACCTCTTCCACCCTTCCCTCCTAAAGAAGCTTGAAATAGTAAAATGAATGAATTCAGGATTATTTTTTTACTCACTCAAAATAAATCTTTAATCTCCTTGGTTATGTAACTATTTGGAGGCTATTCTAGCACTAACAGGAGGATGTTATAAATTTCTTTTCAGTTAGATCTTTAAATGTAAAAGTTTTATCACATTCTTTTCACAAGTGCTGAATGTCTAGTATATTATATTACATAGCAAGTCAAAGTTAAAATTTCCAATATTGAGTCATTTTTAGAATTAGAATAGCAGAGATCAAAAAAAACTCTTTAGCTTTAGGAACGTAAATATAATTCTTCCTTCACATAGTAAAAAGAGCTATAAATCACATGAAAATTTCTTATTTTTACTATTCTACTGTATATAGTATGTGTAGGATCTATAAGAACAAATGCAAGAATATCAGTACCAAAGACATCTACAATTAACAATCCACTTTGATGGTCAAAATGAATTTTGTACAACATCTAGAATAAAGCCAACAATTAAAATATTTGCTATTAAGGACTAGGTATCTGGACCAATGCATAATTTAATTGTAAACTGAACCAAATTTTAAACATATATACTAGTCAATCAGATTAATTCAGAATTGAATTTATACATACAGTTAATTATTAAAGTAAAATACCAAAACACTCTAGCCCAAACCAATGGGAGCCAGATGTTCTGGATTCTGTTCCTCACTCTATGGCTTATTTATTATTTGAATGACTTTGGGGAAATCACTAAACCTCTCTGGGACTTTCTCCTTATCTGCAAAAGGAGTAGGTTGGACTTGTCCTCTGAAGTCTCTCGTAGATGTGAACTAAGGATCCAATGATGAAGTATTTCATTTGACTCAAATTCCTATAGCCCCTTTGCCATCAGGATTATCTGGAATAAGATACTATCAGAGCTTTAATCTAGAGGGGGAGGGAGAATAGGGAAGAAGAAGGGATAGACTACAGATACAACATACCTCACATGGACATGTTTATTGCTTTCTTTCCTTGTTTCTTTTCCAAAACAGAATCATATGACCAAGAGTAGCTAGCCAAAACCTTTAACTCCACCTTCTAAACCTATGCTGAGGCAAAGTCTAGTGGCTATGGAAAGGCAAGGGGATGTGGATGTCTAGCATTTAACAATACCAGGAAGTCCTACTGGACTTGGAAGCTTTTGGGATGGCTAAATCACTTAAAATCTATTTCAGAAGCCTGAGCCCACAGTGATCCTCTCTAAACTAACTCCAGGGATTCTCAGACCAAATCAGATTCCAAGGGATACTCTAGACAAAGTACAACAACTGTAATTGGTCCAGACACCCTGATGTTATTCCTGACTAAACTAGACCCTTTTCTGCCCTTAAATTTCAGTATTCTCTTTTTAAAAATGTTTCTAGCAGGAAAGCACATTATATTCTTCTTTCAATTCTCTACAAAAAGCACCATAATTGTAGTTCTGTGAGATTCTGACTGATTTTATACCCTCTGGTTAGAATAAAAGAACACAACAACAAAAAGCTACTTTTTTCATGGAATTATTTTCTCTAGCTTTGCTTGGGTAAAGGAGGAAAATGTCCTAGCTCTATACCCTAATAAAACAAAAACCCTCCCACCATACGTCCCTTCTTATCATTCAAATGCTAAACATGTAGTGACAAGAAGAGCTGAATACTTAAGATGAAATTCTACCACACTTAAAGACTCATTAGAAAGTCATTATTTTACTTCACTTAACTAAATATCATGAAAGGTAAAAGTCTTATTTAAGCCAAAGCTAAAAAAAAAAAAAGCCAATGAAATACAAATGAATGAAAAAGCAATTTGCCCACTCTTGAAACCTATACCCTACAGAAAAGTTACAAGTTATGTGTATGCTTCCTTCAAGGTCCAAAAGAGTCTAACTTTTAAGGGATAAATTACTAGTTTAGTCATAGACTCTTTTGAGTCTGCAGCAGCCGTGATAACAGATCAGTCATTTCTGTACATTTGGACATTCATTCATTATCTCTTTACCCTCACTGGTATACTTGGACATTCATTACCTGATCTGTCTGAAGTTGTTCCCGAAGCACCCGCACTAGCTCTTGGTTATCAGGATGAATGTTTTGTTCTGCATTTCTATTGATAAGAATATAAACTTCCATTAGTACAAATTATGGCTAGAAGAATTAGTTTTTCTGTACTTAAATTTAATTGAGAACTGTGATGAAGCTGCAAAAATATAGAGAACTGTATTTGATTTCAGTCCAATTCTAAATTTAAGCAGGAAAGGATAGTTCAGCCTATTATTGTGATAAATCCTTGTATTTTCACATTCACTTCACTGACATATTTTTGGTGCAATTGGCCAACAACAAAACTTAGAATAGTGGGGATCTTCGTGCATAGTCAGAGAAAGCTTGATACAGCAATAGTCCTGAATAATATATATTAGAATTACTTCCTACTGTGAAATTTTCTCAGGATATAGGAATCATAATAAACATTTACATATTGTTATATATTTAAACACTTTTTCATATCCAATTTAACTGTTCTTCAGGTTCTCACCTATAGATAAAAGAGAAAAATTTAAATTATCTATTGCAGAAGAAGGAAAATAATCATGGACTATAACTATAATCACATTAACAAAAATGAAAGAAACTAAAGCTAAGAAATTACTAGTTTGAAGCCAGGAAAACAGAACCTGGGAGACTTCATTTAGTTTTTGGGTTAATTTTATAAGACCAGGGTCAGTTTTCTAAAATTAAATGTCTTTAGTGAAAAATCCACCAGATTTCATCATTACTTCATGTAAAAGGTACCTCTCCCTATAATATGTCCATACATAATAGTGGTCAAAACACAAAATCAGAATTCTGTCTGGAACAGGGACATCAGGCAATTATTCAGTTGCAGAAAAGGGAACCAAGGCAAAATGTTGGCATTCATTTGAAAAATAAACAAAAGACAGGCATAAAGTCAGAAATTCTAGAGGCTATTAAAAACACTTTATTATAAACTCAAGACAAATATGAGTTGAAAACACTTTGGTTCTCTTTTAAACCTTTGATTTTCTATTTAAATCTTTTTAGAGGCTGTCTATGATTGCTGCTTCCATTTACTTTCCTCACACTACCTTCTTAACTCAGCAGTCTCACTTCACAACTCATAATTCAATTGAAAGAGCTCTCTCCCAAGTTACCTTTTAATTGCTGAATCGAATGGTCTTTTCTTAATCCGCCTCCTTCTTGACCCCTGTAGTCTTTGACACTGTCAGTCTTACTCTCTCTAAATTTTCATGACACTGCTTTCTCCTAGTTCTCCTTCCTGATTGTTCCTTCTCTGTCTCCTTTGCTGGTTCTTCATCCAGATCCTTACCCTTAACTATGAGTGTCTTTCCTGGGCCTTCTTCTCTTCTTCCTCTTTGCTAATTCTCTTGGTAATCTCATCAGCTATCATGGCTTTAACTATCATCTCTAGACAGACAATTCTCAGATTTTTCCAGCCCTAACCCCTCTCCTAATTCTAGTCTCTCAACAATAGCCTATTGGACGTCTCAATCTGGATGTCCTGCCGGTGTCTTAAACTCAACATGGTCAAAACTGAACTCCTTGTCTTTCCCTCCTCACTCTCCACCCCTCTACCCCCCCGCCATGTCCCTCTTCCTAGCCTCTATTACTGAGGAGGGTACCATCATCTTCCCAGACACCCAAACTGGCATCCTACCTAGCTCGCATTCTCAATCCCTCATTCTCTCTCATCCATCATATGCAACAGTTGATGCTTTATTGATTCTATGTTTTTAAAACCTTTTGTATACATCCCTGCTTCTCACCTCTGACATTGTCACCACCCTGGTATAGTATTCATGACCTCAACACTGGAGTATTCCAAAAGCTAACTCTCTAACCCTCTCACCCTACCCCCAACTCAGCTGTCAAAGTGATATTCTAAAGCACAAATTTGACCATGTTACAGTGCCATGCCCTCTGAACTCCAGTGGCTTTTTATTGCCTCCAGGGTCCAGAAAGTCCTCAAATCTAGCCTCTTCCTGCCTTTCTAGTCTTCCTCTACCTTATCCCTTTCTCCCCTACTATGTGCTCTACACTGTGGCCTCCATGTTCCTCATACTAGACACTTCATTTCTAGACTCTGATGACTTTCTATCTCATCTCCTCTTTAAGTTTTAATCCCACCTTCTGCAAGAAGCCTTTTCTGATTTCTTAATTCTAGTGCCTTCCCTCTATAGATTGTCTCCAGTTTATCCTGTATGTATCATTTGTACACAATTGTTTGCATGCAGTCTCCCCTATTAGACTGTGATCTCCTTGAGATCAGGGGCTATTTTTTTGCCTTTTTTTGTGTATCCAGAACTTAGCACAGTGTCTGGCACACAGTAGATACTTAATAAGTCCTTGCTGACTTGACTAAAATAATTAAGTCTAGGAATGAGACAAATGTTGGATTAAGCTATGAATGTTATAAATTAGTGATACAGATACAAAATTGTACCTAGGTACCTGTTTTCTTAAAACCCTTATTCTATATCTTTTTAACAATGTTTGGTAAAACTGCTTAAGGTTTATCTGTTTTAATAAATAATTCTTTTTTAAGCACATATTTATTCTTAATTCATATAAAATGACATCTGTAGCAAAAGTTTTTATGTGGACCAAGAGGCATTGCTAAGTTACTGCAACTACCTAATATGCAGCTAGTTTATCAATATTGCGGGCAAAATACCAATTAGGAAAATAAGACTTGGGAACTTGAACATATAAAGTGACAACAAATGTTTTGATGGGCCATAGATCATAAACACTTGCAGGACTTTTATGCCTCCTATATTTTGCTTTATTTTTCAGTCTGTTGTTTCAGACTGTTGAGATAGTTTTGAATCTTGATTCTGCATTCTAAAATGTAGCTATCCATTATAGCTTTTACCATCTTCACATTTGAAAATGATGCCTCTTCTGTCAAGTAATAGATAAAAATGTTGATAACAAAGCTAACAGAGAGAGCTCATGAAGATGGATCTGCTACCCTTCATGGATACTTTCAAGGTGTAGATTGTTTAAGCAGTTATGAATTCCCCCAATGTTACTATCATCCAGCTCACGTTATATCCTTGTGGGTAAGAGAGACTAGTAGGTCAGGGAAATGCTGCAGTCTAGATGCCATATAAAAAAGAAAAAAATATTCATTTCCTTGTTGTTATTTATTTCTATATTTATTGTTCTCAATAAAAAAAATCTTTTTATTCATTCAGTCATTAAACAATTTTAAATGGCTCCTGTCTGTAGGCACTAAAAAAGATATAGAGTTGTAAAGTTTGAATAAGATTCTATTTTTCAAAACTACTTAATTTTTCTAATTATTTTTACTAAATTTTTCTTATTTGATTAAAGTTTAAATTTACCTTTACTCTTAACAAGAACTACCAAACAATGTAAGAAATAAAACCATACATTAGACCAAACTAAAGACATAGACATGTGTATGTGTGTGTATCTTTTAATAAAATAGTTTATCTGCTCCTGTACTGCTCTTCTGATCTTTTTCTGATATTACTTTTTCTATTATTATTTTTAAATACATTCTGTGTGCACATACTGTTGTGATTTTGCTTTCTTTGCTCATCACTTCATGTTTTCTCATACTTTGTGTTTAGTTCTGATCCCAGTTCACTGCCCACTTAACAGTGTCTGTCCAAGGTATGCATACTAGTGTGCCAAATCCACAGGTTGTCTATCCAACATATGTCATCGTAATTTCAACAGGTATTCTTCATCTACTTGGAGAGTTAAACTGAATTCTCAAGCGATTATGGACCACATTGAGGAGGTTTAGCAATGTCTTAGGTTTGATACAATCATCCACAAACACAGAATCTGAAAGATCTCACCAGTTACAGTAAATTCCTCTTCCATTTGGTTGGTGTTAGACTCTTCCACAAAGGTGGCAAAAGACTTTTTCCAAGAACACATCTCCCTCTTTTAGGCACTGATTATTAACAGTCAGAAAATTTAACTTTACTATTGTTTATATTTCAAAGAACTCTAGTAGGATTTTTGACATATGCATAGGAAATGTCTTGTCTAACAACTTGTAGCAACCCGTAGTGAATGGACATTATTCTTCCTATAAATTTCTATCAGATCTTTATGGATCATGGATGTCACATTTTTAAGCAGCTATATTTACCATAAAGATTTCCCCCCAGTTTGTTTTTCTTTCAGTTTTACGTATAAATTATTTTTGCTACACAAAACTCTTTATTCTTCAGCTGTAATTTTTTTTTTCATTTTTTCAAAAAAAATGGAAATCTTCCTCTTCTCCCCAACTGCAATAAAGATCATTCTTTTCCACAACGGTGGAGTATTCCACCACAGTGTGGCATATTGGAAAAATCATTAACAGGAGAGTCAGGAAACACCTGCATTCAAGTCCTAGCTCCAACGTTTACTAGCTATATGACCAAGGGCAAGTCATTTACTATCTCTGACACTCATTGTTCCTATTTGCACAATTAGGACAATGATGCTTACATTAACTGTGTTGGAAAATTGAGAAAAGCACTCTGTAAAACTTAAAAGTGTTACACAAATGTTATTTTTTAAAGTATTTCAATATCTTGGGTTTATTTAATGCTAATTTTGATTAATTTTGTACCACTGATCTAGTTTTCTTCTTATGAAGTAACTTTGATAATTAACATTTTATAGTATAATTTGAGATTTGAAAGGGGGCTTCATAAGTTTTACTTTTTTCTTGGATTCCCTTTTCAATTTTTTTTTGTTTACTCTTCCATATACTTTTTATTATTATTTTGTCTAACTTTAAGAAAGGGTCAATTGGCCTTTTGATTTTATAGGACCAAATCTACAAAATAATTTGAGAACTGGTATTTTTAGTATAGTGTCTCAGATGAGCAATATATATGGGATATCCCTCTATTAACTAAATAAATTTTTGTCAAAATTTTAAATTGTTTTCATAAAAGTTTGACTTTTATTTTAGTGGGTTAATGTCTTTGGGGAGATGAGATAGATCTAAGATTTTTTGTACATAGGGAACTCTCAGAGCAGTAATTCCCTCAAAATTCATTGCCTGAGGCAATAGGAGTCTAAGTGACTTGCTTATGTCCAACATAATTTATGCCAAATAGTGGATATATTGGGACATTATTACAAATGATACTTCTCTTTTTATCAGTTGTCTTAGTCTCCGTATGCAGTTAAAGCCACAAAAATAATCTTATCTTCCTCTATCTTGCTAATATTATTACCCTCAATTTTTTTATTGACAATTGTGTCATCTATCAATGAGATATCTTGCTGTCTTTATCATTATCTGTTTTATTTTTTTTAACCTAGCTACTATAAACAGGTTAAATATAGTACTAATGACAGAGAATAGTCCTGCTTCAGGCCAGTTTAGTGAGAATGGTTCCAATGTTTCCGTAATACACAAAATACCAAGAGGGAGGGAAGTACTTGAGGAGGGAAAGTATTTCTGTTCCTGATCTTTTTAAGTGCTGATACCAAAAATGTATATTGTACAACTCTTTTTTTTTGGTGGTAAAGAATTGGAAACTGAGAAGATGCATGATAATTGGGCAATGGCTGAAGAAGTTATGGTGTATGAACATAATGGAATATTATTGTGCTCTAAGAAATGATGGTGGATATGGTTTCAGAAAAATCCAGAAAGACTTGTATGAATTGATGTAAAGTGAAGTGAGCAGAACCAGCAGAACAATTTATACATACGGTAGCTCATTAATGGTCTGTAACTTCTTCTGACACTGGTTTGTTTTCTATTGTGTCAATCTGGTTATACTTTATTTTTATAGACAGTCACCCATTTCTACTATTCTTAAGTTATTTACATTCTCTGTGCGCTCTTCTTTCTCATTTTTGATTTTAGTAATTTGAGTCCTCTCTTTTCTTGAATAAACTTATCTGTTAATCAATAGTTGTTATGGTATATAGTAAGAATTTATGTGTTCTTATTACCTACGTTACCTCTAAGCATTATGTAATTTCCTTGTTGTTTAGTGCTATTATTGTTTTCTGGTTTAAATTCAATTTTGTCAGACATTACTGGAATTCCAGATTTTTTAGAATTACATATTTGTTAGAAACTACTACAATTCTGGATTCCCTGGAGAATATATAGCATTTATTCTTTTTTTGCCATTTGTCTCATCTTTAAAAATATACATTTATGAGTAAGAAAGATAAATTTTAGTTATCTCTTCAATGTAGATGTGTTTTCTATAAGCAACATATTAGTGGATTCTATTTTTTAATCCATACTCTTTTTTCTTTCTAAAGGTAAGTCCAATCCATTTAAAGATGTAATTGTCAAGTTTATTTATCTTCTGCTATTCTTAGAATTATTTTTTTGTCAGAAGACAATACAAACTTTCTTATTTCTATTTTTCCTTTAATTGCACCTAAAAAAATATTAAGTGATTTTCATGACTACATACACATAAGATTTCTGAAATTCTGCCCTTTTCAACAGCAGCTTTTTCTTTAAACTGTATCAGTCTCTCCCCTCGCTCACTAGTGTTCTCTTTTGCTCTGGGATCTTTTTAGTTATATTCCTTTTAATTCTTTTTATTATCCTGCTCTCTCCTTTTTTCAAAAGTGGGCCATGAGCCAATAAAATGTCTAAATTCACTCCAATTCGCTGGCTCTTAGCAGCTCAGGTAAGTGGTGGCAGGAGCCAGAGATGGGAAGAACAGAACCCTGGGAGAAAGGACACAATGAGTCCATTTAAGTTTAGAAGTTTTTTAAGAAGGAGGAAGGAATAAGCATTTGTATAGCAACTACCACTTGCAGGGTACTTTAAACTATTAAACACTTTACAAATATTAGTTCATTTGATCTTCCCAATAACTATGCAAGGTAGGTGCTATTATGATCCTCACTTTACAGTTGAGGAAAATGAGGCAAATTTAAGTTCAGTGACTTTTCCAAGGTCACATACCGACTAAGCATCTGAGGATGGATTTCAACTCAGATCTTCCTGACTCCAAGCCCAGCATTCTATCCACCGGCACCTGTTTATGAAAGACTTTATATCTGTAAAAGTTTTGTGGGTTAGCCAAAATTTGCCTTGAACTAGTTTTGGAAAACACAGGTCCAAGATAAATGTCTGAGTAAATGTTTCCTTTCTTGGCTATTATTAACTAGGTCACATTTTCCTAAAGTTACTGTTATGTCCATGTAACCAATCAGTGTTTCCTTATTAAAAAGATTTAGTAGTTCCCACTATTGTTTCCTCAACCTCCTAACAGAGTAAGAAAGGCAAATTAAGAATTTATCAGATAAGTCTACTTTTAGCAGAACGTGACTTCCAGAAGACATCTGGATAGCTAAAATCCCCCCATCACTATTTTGTCTTATACCCTGATAACCAATTTTATAATATCTTTAAGAAACCATCGTACAGATCCATCATCTAAGCAGTTTGCTGTGTATTCTTAGAATAGTGCTGTTTCTTTTCTTCCTTTTGCATTCTTTTCGAAATTCTCTGTCCTCCAGTCTGTGGATCATCATATACATATTCTTGAAATGCAGTAGTACCTTTAAACAATTCTATTAGCTTTGTTTGGTCCTATCATCTGAGATTCCCAAAGAGAGATTTCTATGACCTGAGTCTGTGCTTGTTCCTCTTCCCCAGTTCACTGGGCAGCAGAAAGGTGAAAGGGAAAGTTTGTGTTTGTGGGTGTGTCTCTCTCTTTTCCCATAGAATCCCATGTCCTAGACAGGGTAACCTTTTTTTTAATGTAGGAAAAATCTGAGAGGACATAGCCTTATAGAAACAGCCACAATTATCTTCTGGTATGACACATTTTCTAAGCTTCAACTCTATTCTGTGTTTGAGAACTCAGGAATCACAGTAAGTATTGTTCCTGAGTAAATTACAATCCTTAATCTCAATTTTCAATATGTTAGGATCATTTCTGTCTCCCTTAGTTTGTTCTCCTATGAAGTTATTTCAATAATATTTATACATTAGATGATGTGGCATGGAGGACAAAATGTTGGGTTAAGAGAAAGGAGGTCAGGGTTCAAATTCTGTCTCTGATAATTACGAGTTGTCTGATCCTAGGCAAGTCATTTAATCTCTATGTAAACTCCATAAGACCTATACTTAGATACTGCCCAGATTTACTCATTATTTTTGTAAGTTTTGAAAAAATTTTGTTAAGAAATAACCATAGCTTTAAAATTGACATTTCATTTAAAATAAGGTTGAATGTTTCAAATTATATATTAAGTAGCCCATAAGAAAAATATGCAGCAATATCAAGAATGTGAGTAAAGATGTGCCACCATTTTTTGACTGTGATTACTTGAATTTTACATTTGATATTAAGCATTACCAGAAGTTACAAACTTAAATGGCCCTTGAAAATGTGTATCAGTCAATCCTCCATAGTCTCACCTTAAAAGTATACATATATATATGTATATGTATATATTAGTGTAGCAATGTCTCACCTTAAAAGTATATATACCACTGTAGTAATGAAAGTGAAACTGATCACAACGGCCACAAGGACTTGGTCACTTACTCCTTCTATAACTGAATCATCCAGTTTCAAACTCTGAATTCCAGACTGATGTTTGTCCATTCCAGTTCTATATATTAAAAAAAGAAAAGCCACAGATTAAGGAATGCTCTAAAACTGAAATGAGTTAATTTTTAAAAAAATACATAAGCAGGATAACTGAGTTTTACTATTTTTTTTAATATAGCAATAGACTTGTAATTTATAACAAAAGCAGCAGTTAGTGTTTCAGTATGAACTTCTTCATGAATTCCTTAGAATTGACCAAAATTATCTTGTTAACAATCACACTCACTTCCGTGGAATTTAAGTGATTTATATTTTGGTTACTGCTCCTAACTATCATAAGGGAGGTTTGTTTTACTTGTCATCTTCTGATAAATGAGGAAAAAATATTGGCAAGTTGGTTCTAAATCACAATCACTCCTCCTTTATATGTGAAATGCTAGCTCTCAGTAGACAGGGTTTGTTCAACCACCCAGAGTACTTCAATAGAATCTGCCATTATTACTCTTTGAAGTAGAGGGCAATCTCTCTCTCTCATCTCCTCTCCCTCTCCCTCTCCTTCTCTTCGTGTGTGCGTGTGTGTGTGTGTGTATGTGTGTCCCTCCTACCGATATCCAAAATTCAAATATCTGACTCCCACTTAGTATTTCATTCTTTCACAATCTTGGGGGAGATGGGGAACACAGGAAAAGAGCACACTGCTTTGGAGCCAGAGCACCTGGGTTTAAATTTCAACTCTGATAATTACTGTCTATGTGACCATGGATAAATTACTGAGGTCCCTTCCAGATTCAGAGCTATAATTCCACAATTCAGAACTTCCTGCTCATACTAAAGTCACATGATCATTTAGTGCCCCAACACAGAAATTAGATGAACATAAAATACTGGCCTAGATAACAGACCAAAAGTGAAAAAAATGAGAATGAACATGCAAATCTTTGGTGGCTCTTCAAGATTCTACTTAGCCTTTTGATTACAATAGTATATCTATCCGCAGCAAATCAACTGGTGTCCATCAACAATCAGTGAATCAAGAATTCATTATACTACCACTTTTGTTCTCACTCTAATGACTTATTCAACAAATGGCAGCAGTCAAAAGTGGGGACTTGTAAAGCAAATCAAATAACGTTTTGTTATGCTGATTAACACTGTAAATATTCTTGTATTTTCTTATTGTTTCCCAGATTAGCACTAGTCCCTTAGGATAGGACCTTCTATACAGGAGGCTTTAAAATTTAATGAACTAATTAATGTGAAGATTTCTTGAGTTCTTAAAACATCTCAGACCTATATACTTACTTATCTTAATGAGGAAAGTTAAATGATGACAGACATTAACTGGTGGAAAGATTATATATTAAGTAGAAAGTCTTCAAGTGGCAGTCAAAGCATATGCTAGGCATGAACAGATTAAGTTGTCTTGGTGGGGCCCATTAGCACAGATAAATCAAATCCTGTTTGCTACCACAGTACTAAGTTCCAGGCACAGTCTGTCTCTGGTTTAGTCATAGAAGCAATGAAATCAGCTATTACCTTTTTTAGTCATTTAATTCATAGGAAGACAGTCTTATTTTCTGGAAAAATGATGATGAAACTGTTAACTTTTCCATTCTTTCACCTCATTGTTATCCTTAAGAATTTTCCACATGACAAATCTTAAAATACTTAAAAAGTTATCTTTCAACAACTATCATCCCTTACATTTTTATTTCAAATTACATCCTTCTGAATTCCTTTTTTTGGGGGGAGGGGCACACCTGCTTGTAAATCACCTCGCATAAAGAAGCCTGTTATTTTGAATATCTGTGATCAATCTCAGACTTTGTCTCTTCCTGCCATAACCAGTCTACTAAAAGCAGAATGTTAAAGAGAGGCTTAGAGAAATACAGCAGGAAGTAACCAACTGGCTGGAATATTCCTGTGTGGTAATCACTAAGGAAGCTAAGCTTGGTAAGTATTGGGAGAGAGCTCAAAAGAAAAATGAGACACTCTCAGGAAGAAAAGCAATGTGAGTACACTGGTGTGAGAAGGTGGCCATGAATCCAGAAAGATGGCTCCAATAGTGCTCCCCCTAGGCTATTAATAAGTCTTTATTTATGGATGTAAAAGAATAGGAAAAAACAGCTGGGCAAGAGGAAAGGATTATTTTACTCTATAATTATGACCTTTATTTGTTATACAAATTTTAAGAACGTACATATAGCTTGATGATGATCAGGAAAAAGAAATATATCCTTTGGGACACCTATGAGTAGGAAAACTCATTGGAAAGCTGCTAGTTCCACCTCAAAGCCAAGCCCATATAGTTTAGAACTCTTTGCAGGCCCTAGAGTAGGGAACCTTTCAACATATTATATTTATTTCTTTTCAAGAGAAAATATGGAGGACAGGAGAAGGCAAACATTATACACCCCTACCTCAGGAAAAGCTGTAATATTGAAATTCTGAGGTGCCTGGAGATCACTTAGATTAACAACATCAGAAAATGAACACTATAGGTAACCTATATGTAATTTCAAGTGGAAAAAAGAGAAAATTGTTAAAGTAGATTCCTAAGACAAGAGAACAGTTCTAGGAATAATAAAAGAAGAAAGTACAAGATGAACTAGAGGAAATGGAGTTTACAAAGTTAAACAACCAAAATAATGTTTCACATTCATAAGTGATCTTTTATTGAAAAAAAAAATTCTTCAATAATATCTTTACCAGGAAAATATGTCTGTTGAGGAACATGGGAACATAGATTTTCAGCTAAAGGAGACCTTAGAGATGACACGGCTGGATAGCCTTTCCATTTTACAAATGAGGAAACTGAAACTCAGAAAGGTTAATTGACTTACCCAAGGTTAGTTAGCAAATGGATCATGATTCTAAGTTCACTGCTCTTTCTACTAGTCAAGACAATAAACATTTATTAAGCACCTGCATATATGCTAAGCACTGTGCAAAGTGCTTCACATAAAAAGGCTAAATAAAGAAAGTCTCTGCTTTCAAGGAACTCATAGTCTAAGGTGGGGGGGACATAAGGTAAGCAACTATGTAAAGTCAAGATATATACAAGTATAAAGTAGAAAAATAAGGCAACAGCATTAAAGGGGGCAAAGAAAGTCAGAAGGTGAGACTTTAGCTGAGACCTGAAGGAAGCCCAGAAGTGGAGATGAGGAGAGAGAATTCCAGGTATGGAGGCAGCAAGCAAAAATACAACAACCTTGGAGATCGAGTGTTTAATGTGAGCAACAGCAGAGAGGGTAGTGTAGTTGGATTGCAGAGTACCTGGGGAGAATAAAGGGCAAGAAGACTGGAGGAGGAAGGGACTGGGTTACGAAGAGCTTTAAATGCCAGAGGATTTTATATTTGATCTTGAAAGTAATGGGTAGCTACTAGAGTTTATTGAATAAGGGGATCACATAGACTTTGGGAAGACCAATTTGACAGCTGAATGGAGGATGAAATGTTTGGAGAGAGATTTGAGGCAGGGAGTCCAACTAGTAGGCTGCTATAGTCCAAGTTTAAGCTGATGAGGGTCTGCATCAGGGTGGTAACAGTGTCAGAGGAGAGGAGGGGACATGCACAAGACAGGTATAAACTAGAACTGATAGAATTTGGCAAGTGATTAGATATGATGGGTAAGAGAGAGGAATCAAGAATGACACCCAGGATCATGTGCTTGGGTGCCTGAGAAAATAGCAGTGCTCTCCAATGGTAAAAGAAAAGTTAGGAAAATGCAAGGGTTTTTGAGAAAAGGTAACAAGTTCTGTTTTGGCCATACTGAGCTTAAGACATCTATGGGACAACAAGTTCAAGATGTTCAATACACAGCTAGAGATGTAAGAATGAAGGTTAGGAAAGAGAATAGCGTTGGATAAGTAAATCTGAGAATCATTACCATGCTTGACTATATAGAAGTTAGGCACCTTTACAAAAAGAAGTCCAAGACATTGCCAACAACAGGAAAATTACTCCCTGGTTTAAAAAAAAAAAAAAGACAGATGAATACTAAATAGATCAAAGGAAGTTTTCATTAGTTTTATACATAGCAATATTCTGATTCACTGGGAGCTAATGAAAGGTTTCAAATACTTATTATGAAACTACTGAAGAGGATACTTAAGAGAAATTGATCTAATCTCAACATATCAATTCAAAAGAAGAGTCAAATGAATTCAGAAGAAAACAACAGTAACAAAAGAGACCTTACAAAAGTTGTGGGTGGAGTGCAAAGCTAACTTCAACTTTATAGGAGCTGATGAAAATGCTATGTTTCCATCAAAATTCCTAAGGTCAGAGAGTACTAAACGTATCTGCTCCAAATGCGAAAATCCACATCCTCTACACTTTGGAGTCCCCAGTTTTGTTGGGAGGGAGGGTCTATTTATCATTTCTCAGTACTACAGGGGTAAAGGGAGAAGTGCGTCTTTGAGTGTGCTGATAGTGAACTCATATGATTAAAGAATTTAGAACGTGAGGAGACCTTGTAGACTACCTAGTCCAATTTCCTTATTAAGCAGTGAAGAAACTCCCAGATAGCCAGAAATTCTCTGATGTCTACAGAAAGGAAGAAATTTCCTCAGTCTTTGAGTAAGATTATTTATGGTTCTGCTGCCAAAGTTCCCTCTTCACAGGCATATAGAAAACTATAGATGGCATGGTAATGCCAATTGAAACATGCCAAGTGCCCAGTAGATAAGGGGTCAAAGGATATGAATAGGCAGTTTTGAAAAGAAAAAAAATAAAGGTATCAACAAACATAAAAAAGAATATTGGAAATCACTGATAAAAAATTAATACAAATTAAAAGAACTCAGGTTTCTTTTCACATCCAAATTGGCAAAAAGATGAAAATGGTCAATGCTAGATATACTGTGAGAACACAGATATAGTCATGCACTATTGGTGGGGCTATAAACTGGTCAAATTATTCTTATGGGAAACTATTTGGAAATATATTTTTTAAATCTCTTACCTATATTAGAAAAATATAAAATAAAAAAATATTTAAAAAACCCTCTTGATCAAGAGATACTACTAATAGACTTTTACCCCAAGGAGGTCAAAGACAGAAGCAGGGTCCTACATAGACAAACAATGTGTGTGTGTGTGTGTGTGTGTGTGTGTGTGTGTGTGTGTGTGTGTGTGTGTGTACACACATTTACAGCAGCAAAGAACTAGAAGGGGTGTAGGCATCCATCAAACATGAAATGACTGAATAACTTGAACATATTGAATGTAAGAGACAATTATTATGTCATGTGGAACAACTTATGTGAAGAATTCAGAGAACCCTGGAACCATTTGTATAAACTGATGAAGAACAAAATAAGGAGAACCAGGAGAATAATTTATACAATGATCACAAGAATATAAAGGAAAAACAATACTGGAAGTCTTTAGAACTTTGATCAATATAATGACTAATTATCACTTCAGGGAACTTCTAGCAAAGGATATCCCTTGCTTTTCATCAAGTAGGACTGGAATATAGGAGTGGGATGAAGGATATAATATTGGATTTGGGCAATATGTTGATTTTTGTGGGGGAGGGTTTTGGGGTGGGTTTAAATGTGTTTTATTCGAGACAACCTATAAGACTTTTTTTTTTCTTAAAAATGCCTCCACTCAAAATAAACTTAAAAAAATGAATAAACAATATTAGTCCAAGTTTTTCCAAGTCCTGGTGTTATATGAGAAGACAAAAAACAGCAGCCAGTTATGATGTCAAGGTAATCCAAAGTAATTAGCTGAATTTGTTAATATTTCTTCATGTGTAAAAGTCATCCTTAAAGAAGATCACGAATGGGGTGACCCCATCATTACATATATCCAACAAAGCCACCATGCCATATAGGTTCATGTTTTTACCTATGAAGAACAGATAGTTTTTAAAATTAGCAAGAATATGTTTGATTTGTTCTACAGCTCCTTTCGTAAAAGGTTTTACTGTATCTGGCTTCTGTTCTTCAAGTCTGCCTCTGATTGATTTCATGCAGTTTTCAATGTAATTTTTGTAGGACTCTTTTAGGAAGCTGGTTTCTTGCAGATGATGGTTCATTACTACGTCAATCCAGTGATTATAATGGCAACTGTTCCTTCACTCTCAAGACCTTTAGCAGAGGCATTTCCACTGATGACTGAATCATCAATGGTACCCTCTGTCCTACCAACCATCTTCCCTGACACCTGTTCACAGTTTCCCAGATCTTGTAAATGGTGTAGAACATCTCATAATGGCTAATGATGTCTTGGTAGCTGATCATGGCAGCAGAACGAGTAAGGAAGATTGGGGCCTACAGCTGGCTTAGTATGAGCATGATGAAGCCAAAGCAGTGCAGGTAGAAAGGTTATGTTGGTTTGTTGCTTAACTTTGTTTGCCCATGACAAGTCAGTTCATTTGGGTAGAGAGGGAACAGTCAAGAAATAACAGTCATGTTTTTTAAAAGACCAATAATAAAACATTTTTAAGTTACCTGAAGCCAATTCTGGAAAGGACTAAATATTTCAGATCAAGATGAAATGTATCAAACTATCTATGGCTGCCTATTGCCTCCAAAATTAAATATGAAATTCATTTGGCTTATAAGCTTTCCAAAATCTGGCCCCTTCCTACCTTTTTTACTCTTTTCACACCCATCCCTTGCCCCACCCCTAACACTAACCCTCTTTCCTCCCCCTCCCCCCAACCTGCTTAGTCTGGCCTCCTTACTATTCCTCAACTAAACACTACATCTCCAGACTGTGAGCACTCTTTTTTAAAACTCTGAGTTCCAAATTCTCTCCCTTCCTCCCTTTCCCACTCTCCCTCATTGAGAAGGCAAGCAATTTGATATAGATTATACATGCGGAGTCATGCAATATATATCCATAATAGCCATGCTGCAAAAGAAAACAGACAAAAAACTCAAGAAAAATAAAGTTTAAAAAAGTATGCTTCATTCTGTATTCAAACACCTTCAGTTCTTTCGCTGGGGATGGACAGCATTCTTCATCATAAGTCCTTCAGAGTTGTCTTACATAATTGTATTGCTGAGAACAGCTGAGTCAATCATCTTATAATATTGTTACTTTGTACACAGTACATTTCACATTGCATCAGTCCATGCAAGTCTTTCCAAGTTTTTCTGAGAGCATCCTGCTTGTCATTTCTTACAGTACAACAGTATTCCATCATAATCACATGCTATAACTTGTCCAGCCATTCCCCAATTGCTGGGCATCCCCTCAATTTCTAATTCTTTGCCCCTAGAAAAGAGCTGTTATAAGTATTTTTGTACATATAGATCCTTTTCCTTTCTGTTTTTTTTAATCTCTTTTGGGATTCAGATCTAGTAATGGTATTGCTAGGTCAAAGGGTATGCATGGTTTTATGCCCCTTTGGGCACAGTTCCAAATTGCTCTACACCACTAACAATGCATTAATGTCTCATTTTTCCCACATCACCTCCAGCATTTGTTTGTTATTTACTTTTTCTGTCCTATTAGCCAGTCTAAGAGGTATAATGTAGTACTTCAAAATTTTTAAATTTGCATTTCTCCAATCAATAGTGAGTTAGAGCATTTTTTCATATAGATAGATAGCTTTGATTTCTTCATCTGCAAGCTGATCCTATCTTTTGATCATTTATGAATTGGGGAATGGCTATTATTTTTAAAAATTTAACTCACTTCTCTATATTTGAGAAATTAGGCCTTTAACAGAGAAACTTAATTCAAAATTTTTTTCACAGTTACTATTGCTAACTACATTTCCCTCAATTCCAATCCCCCCACCCCGTTTACTCTTATTCTCTCTCTCCTTTTGCCCTTTTCCTCCTCCTTTTGCTCCACTAATCTGCCCTTCTTTCTATTACCCTACCCCTTCCTGTAGGGTAAGATGGATTTCTATACCCAATTGAGTGTGTATGTTATTCCCTCTTTGAGCCAATTCTGATGAAAGTAAGGTTCACTCACTCCTCCTCACCTCCCACCTCTTCCCCTCTTTTTTCTTGTCTCTTTTATGTGAGATAATTTACCCCATTCTCTCTCTCCCTTTCTCTTTCCCCTAGTACAATCCTTGCTCATCCCTTAATTTAATTTTTTAGATATCATACCTTCATATTCAACTCACACCTGTGCCTTGCAACTACTCTAATAATGGGAAAAGTCTTATGAGTTACAAAGATCATCTTCACAGGTAGGAATGTAAATAGTTTAAATTTATTAAGCCCCTTAAGATTTCCCTTTCCCATTTATCTTTTTATGCTTCTCAAGAGTCTTGTATTTGAACGTCAAATTTCCTGTTCAGCTCTGGTCTTTTCATTAAGAATGCTTGAAAGTCCTCTATCTCACTGAATGTCCATGTTTTCCCCTGAAGGATTAAAATAAGTTTTGCTGGGTAAGTGATTCTTGGTTATAATCTTAGCTCCTTTGCCCTCTGGAATATCACATTTCAAGCCCTCTGAGTCTTTAATGTAGAAGCTGTTAAATCTTATGTTATCCTGACTGTGGCTCCACCATACTTGAATTGTTTCTTTCTGGCTGCTTGCAATATTTTCTCCTTGACCTGAGAACCTGGAATTTGGCTATAATATTCCCAGCAATTTTCATTTTGGGATCTCTTTCAGGTGATGATTGGTGGATTTTTTCAGTTTCTATTTTACCCACAGGTTCTGGAATATCAGGGCAGTTTTCCTTGATAATTTCTTGACAGATGATATCTAGGCTCTTTTTTTGATCATGGCTTCCAGATAGTCCAATAGTTTTTAAACTATCTCTCCTGGATCCATTTTCCAGGTCAGTTTTTCTTTTTTTTTTTTTTACCAATGAGATATTTTACACTGTCTTCTATTGTTTCATTCTTTTGGTTTTATTTTATTGTTTCTTGATTTCTTATAAAGTCATTAGCTTCCATTTGCTGTATTCTAATTCTTAAGGAATTATTTTCTTGTGAGCTTTTAGACCTCCTTTTCCATTTGGCCAATTCTGCTTTTTAAGGCATTCTCCTCATTGGCTTTTTAGACCTCTTTTATCATTTGGCCTAGTCTATTTTTTAAGGTGTTACTTTCTTCAGTTATTTTTTGTGTCTTCTTTACCAAGCTCTTGACTCGTTTTTCATGATTTTCCTACATCATTCTCATTTCTCTTCCCAATTTTTCCTCTACCTCTCTCACTTGACTTTCAAAATTCTTTTTGAGCTCTTCTATGGTCTAGATCAATTCATATTTTGCTTGGAGACTTTGGATGTAGTAGCTTTGACTTTCCTGTTTTCTAAGTGTTTGGTTTGATCTTTGTTGTCACCATAATAACTTTCTATAGTCAGAGGTTTTTTCTATTGTTTGCTCATTTTCCCAGCCTATTACCTGACTTTTAACTCTTTGTGAAAATAGGTCTCTGTTTCGAGGGTGGAGGGCACACTGTCCCAAGCTTTAGGTGTTTTATGCAGCTGTTTTCAGAGATACTTCCAGAGACCAGTAAGCTTTTGCTTCTTCCAAGGTGGTATGATCTAAGGAGAGGTGTTTGCTGCTCTCTTGGCCTGTGCTCTGGTCTGTGAGGGACCACAGCACTCTTTTCTGCCTGGAATTGTGAGGAGGGTCCCACCTGCCCCCTCCACTGTGGCCACAAGTTCTGCTGTGCTAGTGCTTCTCCTCATCCTGGAACTGCCACCCAGGACTGCAACTTGGATCCGAGTGTGGGCAAAGCAACAGAGACCTGCCTCAATGCTAGCAAAAATACCCCTCATCTCCTTCTCACTGGTTGTTTGATGTCCTTACCACCTATGGACTGAGATCTCCAAACGCAGCCATTGCTGCTGTCACTGCTGATTCAATCACTCCCAAGGCCTGTGCTAAACTGTGCTCCGCTCTCACCCAGGTGCAATAGACCTTTCCTGCTGACTTTCTAAGTTGTCTTTGGCATCTGTGAGCTGAGAAGCCTGGAACCTGATACTGCTGCCAGTGATTTAGTCACCCCAAGGCTTGCTCTTAATTTGCTGGGGCCCGATCTGCACTGGTGCAACCTGTGCAGGACTGCACTCCTGTCTCATCCTAGTGCAAGAGACCTTTCCTGACAAACTTCCAAGTTGTCTTGGGCTGTAAATTTTTTTCACTCCATCTTTTTGTGGATTCTGCTGTTCTAGAATTTGTTTTGTCATTTTTAAAAGGTATTTGGAAGGGTTTGGGGTAGAGGTTTGGGGCAACACCCTACTTTTACTCCACCATCTTGGCTCTGCCACCCCAGACTTTGGATATTTTCACTGGCTGTCCTCTATACCTAGGACACTCTCCCTTCTCATCTCCACCTCTTGGCTTCCTTCAAGTCTCAGCTAAAGTTACGCTTCAAGAAGCCTTTTTTGATTCCCTTAATAATAGTGCATTAACTGATATATTTGTAAAGTATTTAGAGAAGTGCCTGGCACAGAGTACTTTGTTTAATGAATGCTTCTTCCCTTCCTCTTATCCCCTAATGCTTTCCCTCTTTTGATCACTTTCAGTTTATCTTGCTTATATCTCATTTGTACATAGTTGTTTATAAGCTGTTTCCCAGATTAGACTGTGAGCTCCCTGTGGGCAGGGATTGGTTTGTGCCTTTCTCAGTTTCTCTAGCTCTTAGCACAGTGCCTGGCAGAAGATGGAGCTTAATAAATGCTAAGTGACTGACCAAACTGATTACCCATAGTTGTTTCTACAATGACAGGAAGTCAATTTTATTTCTGGAAATGTAGCAATATTATGGGCACCTCAATTAATAAACAACCATTTCTCACACACTTACCATCCTAGTTACTGAGGATACGAAGACAAAAACAAAACTGTCCCTGTCCCCAAGGTGCTTATTGGGAAAAACAACATGTTTGTGTGTGTGTATATATATATATATATATATATATATATGAATAAACTACACACTTATGTGGGCAGGTAGGTGGCACAGTGGATAGAGTGCTAGCCCTGGAGTTGGGAGGATCTGAGTTCAAATATGACCTCAGACACTACTAGCTGTGTTACCCTGGGCAAATTACTTCACCCAGTTTGCCTCAATTTCCTCATCTATAATGAATTGGAGAGGGAAACAGCAAACCACTCTACTATCTTTGTCAAGAAGATCCCAAATGGGATCATAAAGAGTTGGACACAACTAAGTAACTAGACTACAACAAAAATACACTTATGTCCCAAAAGGCTTTACTAGCTTAAAATTGAGATAAGACTTTTGGGATACACGTATGTATAAAATGTATAAAAGTAAATACATTTGGCAGTGGTAAGACTAATATGGGAGAGGGATTGGATTTTTGTATAGCAGCTGGCATGAGGGGTAAGCTCTGAGGGAAGCCAGGGATTCTTAGGTGGAGGTGAGAAGGGAGAGAGGGTTCCAGGAATGGGGGACAGGCTGTCAGACAGAGAGGACAGGGAATGTTATGTTAGGAATAGTAAATAAGCCACTTTTACTTGAATGTAGAGGCCATGAAGGAGAGTAACATAAGAAATCTAAAAAGGAAAAGTCACAGAGTTCAAAATATCCAAATGGAAGTTGATAATGTAGGATTGGAATTTAGGAGAAAGATATGGGTTGGATATATAGGTCTGGAAATCATCTGAGACGATCATTCAAAGATGACTGCAGAGAGTAGACAAAGAAAAGCAGATGACCTAGGTAAGAGCCTTGGAATACTCCCCCATGGTTAGAGGCCAGGATTTGGAGGTTATTCCAGCAAAGAAAACTAAGAAGGTGTGGTCAGACAGGTAGAAAACCAAAAGAAAGTGGTCTGACAAAATCCAGAGAGGAGGGAATATCTAGGACAAAGAGGTGAACAACATCTAATGCTATTCTGACTTCAATAAAGGCTATTAGATCTGACAAGTGATCACTGTTAACTTTGGAGAAACTTACTATGGAGGGCTTACTATGTTCCTGGCACGAAGGTCAGAAGTTAGATTATAAGGGGTGGAGTAATGAATTTTTCTTTATTCTGTCTTTTTCCAATGACAAGGACAGAATGAAGACATTAGAGGAAAAAGGATTCAACTCCAGAAGCAAGACTACTTACCTGACAGCACAGTTAGGAATATGGATCAAATAGTGTAACTTTGCAAAGTTAAAAAATACCATTATTACTACTTATAAACATTTTCTGTAAAGAGGAAAATCTCATATTCACTAATGAATGTGATAGGGTGTGACTATATTTCTCTCTCCTCAGAAGCACAGTACTTGTTAAGTGGAACTGAATGGGTCATTGTATATAGCAAATCACATAAATACTTAAGTGATCTCCACATATTTACAACTTTAAGTCCTGGTTTCATACACATGCACAAGAAGACACAGAGAATTAGGACTATCTTAAGAGTTAAATACATAAAATCATTTACATTATAACAGGACAGGAATTCCCAATCTTTCTATGAAGGGTTAGGCTTCATTTCCTAAAACTTTGAAAATTTAGGACAGAAGAGGTGTTGACAGCTAAATACAAGAGTCACTGAAGATGCCGACTAAAAAAGAGAGTGGAGAATTACTCCGACAGTATATATTGCCTAGGAATAAGCAGAAGTGGATGGCTGCCAGAATTGTTCTTAACTCTGGGAATGCCAATGAACTGAGATTTATTGGGCAAGGGTTGGAGATCTACCAGTAGATCTTGATCAGCTAGTTGTGGGCTCCTGTATTACAAGTACTGCAAGTATTTTATGCAAGAGAAAGAGAAGAGGGAATTATTTGAGCTAACAGGTCAAACAATGTTGGGGGGAGGGAAAAAAAGAAGGATGCCATGAATCACTGTCTACCTTACTTTGGAAAAGCTTTATGGAGGACATATGGTCAAATTTAGATATATTCTATAAGAAACTCGGTGCAATTAATTAAATGACTGAGGTAACAGAGAAAAGTAAAAATTTACTCCAAAGATTTAGTGCATTGGAAGCTGAAGATATGGTATTAATATCAATTCTGAAATAGTTTACAAGAACCTAAGAAGGTTTTAATTCTCTACCTTTTTTTCCAGTAAGGTCTTATTTAGAAAGGAAGTTCTTTTTGCTTGGCTTATATACGCAACTAGATATGTAGTGCAGTGGACAGGGCACTGGGCCTGGAGTCAAGAAGACCAGAGTTCAAATCTAAGCTCAGAGGCTTATTGACTGTGTGACCCTGGGACAAAGTCATTTAACCCAGGTTTGTCTCAGTTCCTCTTCTGTAAAATGAGCTGGAAAAAGACATGGAAACCTCCAAATGGAGTGGGAAAGAATCATATGAGACTGAAAAAAAGATAAAACAACAAAGGCATACCTGAAATAAGAACAGTGCCTTTACTACCTAGTTGTAAGGAATTAATGAATGAATGAAAAGCATTTATTGAGCACTTACTAGGTGCACAGCACTTATGCTAACTGCCAGGGATACAGAGGCATTCTGTTCTCTCAAGACTTTGTATATATCTATGTCATGCTATGGTTTCCCAAAATGTAAACTAGGGATAACATCCCCTACCCTATCTACCTTACACAATTTCTGGAAGGATCATGATAAGAGATGTTAAGTACTTTGAGGGGAGCAAATGGTTCTAAAAATGCTCGACATTATTCCATATGTGGAGTCTTGTTAGAAAAATCTATCAAAAAAGATAAGTGAAAGTATGACCAAATCCAACACGATCTCATCCCTGCTTCACTGTCATTTCTTTTTAATAGAGGACTCCTCTAAGTACCAATAATGCTACAGCACCAAAGGGTTATGCTTCTGTTCTAGTGTTGCTAGGACAAAAGAGAAGCATTGAACTTTACCTCAGAATACAGTAGTGTTTACTTATCAGATAAACACAGTAAGGACCCACCTAACTGGTGAGGAGACAGTCCTGAAAACTACTGCCCAGATCTCCAGTTTTCTCTAAAGCCTTCTCATTTCACATAAGTTCCACATAGGTACCTCACGTAAGTTCAAAGGAAAAACTGGTGACTCATCCTCAAGTACAAGGAATTTTGTGAGCTACATGTCTTTACCAGGTATCAGTAATCATCCAGTGGGCCTTTAAATAAACTTCATTTCACTATTTGTAGGCAGATCCACAAAGAAACACTGAGAAGACAAGGAGATAGTAGTACTACATACTGTGGGTAAGAAATAAAGCTTTATAAAGGGGGACAGAAGATCAAGGCTATCTAAACCTGGCAAACTGAGTAAATGTATCGGTAGTACTTGATAAACAGGCCTGTAAAGTTTGCATAAGGCAAAGCACAAAGGAATTGTGTTGAGTCAAATTCAATCCCATTTATAAGCATTTATTCACTTGAACAACCTTGAAGAAGCAGCAGAAGGCCAAAGACTTATAGGAATGAATTAAGCAAAACTGGGAGAAATTTGTTTTGAACTAAGTTGAGAGACAGTGGAATTTACCACTATTGGCATTTTCTTCACTCCCAATAAGTAAATTCTCTCTTCCAAGGCACAAGAGCAATTATTCAATTTACAAATGCCTAAGGCACTAAGAGGTGAAATGCTTTGTCCAATTTCATACAGCCAGGAGGACCAGAAAAGGGGACTGAACCTACGTCTTCCCCAGTTCAGTCTACTAAAACCTCTTGTATGGTACATTACTAGAAGATAAATCGGTCAGCCAAGCATTTAGTAAGTACTTATCACGTGATAGACAATGTGCTAGTAAATGGGGATACAAAACCATAGGTCCCTACCCTCAAAAATCGCACATTTTAATGGGGAATACAACATGCAGATAATTACATATATACAAAATACCTACAGTGTAAACGGAAGATAATTTCAGAGGGAAGGCATTTGAGAGGTGGTAGAAGAGGGAAGGGACACGAAAAGCCGCCTGCAGAAACTGGCATTTAAAGGTGAATCTGGAAGGAAGTAGGAAAGCTAGAGGGCTGAGGGGAGGAGGAGGAGGACCATTTCAGACATTGGTGAGGGGCAGCCAGTGAAGAGGCCACTCTTTCAAGCTGACATGATACAATGGCCATAAAAAAAGTGATAGCAATTTTGTGACCTTCTAACAAGACCTTGGTAACATACCATAAAAAATACGCAACAATGTTTCTCTCCTTATTCCTCCTAGCTGCTGAGGATGATTAATAAAACGCAGCCAGGATGACCCTACTGGTCAATGGTCCAACTCATTCCTCCTCATCTAACGTTTTTTTATAAACTTCCATGTTCCGGGCCACCCTCTTGCAAGAAAGCTTCCCTTTCCCCAAGTAGGTTGTAGCCTTCCTTCTCTGCCTCCCCACACTTCACAACACACCTCGCCAGTCCTTCTCCTAAAACATCTGAATAAATGATACCGATTATTTGCAATCTCCCCTGAGGGCTCCACGAGCGCACGTCTCAAACCTGCAGAGTCCTTGTATGCTAAACTGATCTAAGATCTTGTCCAGCTTTACCACCCCCCCAAAAAAATGGGGGTGGGGAGGACAGAAAGGGAAGCCCTGAACTGACAGCAAAGCTACCTCGATGGGCCCAAAGGAATTCGTGCAGAGGTTTGGCTGGGGTGGGGGGGAGCGTTTACCGCCTAAGTAACAGTAACCATTTGTGACAACCACATCTTGCCTCTTCCTCCAGGAAGCCAAGGGGACTGGGAGAACTGACTGGCAGTAACACTGACGGTGGGAAGGACTGGGGAGCCCAATTCTCCAGACTGCGCGCCCGGAAAGGCGCTCCAGGCCTAAATACTCACCCACCACCGGAAGCGGCAGCCACCTGCCCACACCGCCTCCCAGTCCTGGAGGCCCCAGAGAATCAATGAAAAGGCCCAGGGAAGGGGCCGCCCGGACTACACACCCGGGAAGGCGCGCAGGGGCGCGGGGTCGGGGGCCCCATCACACACCTCGGGCGGCCAGTCCGTTGCAGGCCCAGCCCCGGGACGCGCAGCTGGTCCAGCCTCCAGTTATCTCTGCACGGCGCAGGCCCGGGGAAACCCCGCACCGTGTCCCGGGCCCGGAAGAGGTTCCGGGGCTACTACCACGCAGGCGGGCGTCCAGGCCCCTAAGGATATTGCGGAAGCCGAAGCCGGCGGACTAGCTCCCGATCGCCTCCGGGCTGCCCAGCAACGGGCGACTCCCTCCCACCAGCCCGGCTCCCCTCCCTCTCTCCAGCTCCCCCTGGAGGAGGAGGAGCAGAGAGCAAGAGAGAGCGGATCTGGGGCGGGGGCAGGACCCGGGAGGGAGTGGGACCAGGCGGGGGTGTGGCGGAGCCGGCTAAGGGGTACGTGGGAGGAGCCACAGATCCGTCGCCAGGGACGGAGGGGGAGCGTGGCCGACGCCGCGCGCTCCCTGCCGGCCGCCGGCGGGGCGGGAGCGCGCGCACCTTTCTCAACAGCTGACAAAGCAGAACGTCAATTTTAGTTGACTAAGAGAGGGATTATTTCCGGCGACTCGCCCCGCTACCCCTCCCCCAGAGATAGTCCCTGGTTCAAATTTTATTTATTTATATACTGAGGTTTCCCCATCACCGCTGGCGCAAGCGCAAATCCCGTGCGTCGGGGAAGGGAGAAGAAGGGGTGGGGTAGGGGTGAGTAGACAACCCCCCGTTCGCGCGTGCGCCGCGAGCACGCAGGAGGCGCCGGGTGTCAGGTCGCGCGCTTACGTCGTTGACGGCTCGGACGGACTGGCCGGCGAGGAATGTGATTGTGCGCAGTGGGGGCGGCAGCGGCCGCAGCCACAAGCTGGCTGGGGAGGAGGGATAGTCCGCCGGACTGCGGGCGTGGTCGGGAACGCCGAGAGCCGGCGCGCAGGCGGAGCGGGACGTGGGGAAAGAGCGGTGACGGGCCTGAGGCAGCTTCACAGGCCGGGGGGCAGTGTAGGTGGTGGGAGTGGGAAGGGGAGGCCGGCGTAGCGGCCCGGACTCTCCGGACACAGGCCGCGGCGGCGGCAGCGGTTTCCGGCTCGGCGGGGAGGGTGGTGCCGCCGCCTGAACCCCGGAGTGGAAGATGTTTAACGTGGAGTCCCTGGAGCGGGTGGAGCTGTGCGAGAGCCTCCTTACCTGGGTACGTGACCCCGGTAGCCGGACGTCCATCCCTTCTCCAGTGCTTTTCACATTCGGGTGGGGGTAAGGGGGGACTGAAGAAGGGGGAGCACCACGGGCGGTGACACCGTCACATCCGGGCGGGCGGGGGCCGCGTCGACACACGGGCCGGCCCCCCCATTTCTACCCCCACCGCACTCCCCCTCCCCGGGATGACTGGGAGATGGGGTGGGAGCCTTGGGACTACGTCCTGGCCAGCCTGAAGTTCAATCTAGCCCCATCTCCGACGTGGAAACAGGTTCCGTGGAGGCTAAAGATGGGGCGTGAACGATCCTTTAATTAAGGAGGTTGTTTGCTGCTTGTGAAAGGCTCTAGGGCTTCACCCTCTTGCTTACGCTGGCCCTGTATCCCCGTGAAGCCAAGAGAACTCTGTTCAAGGACGGCTTCCTGGTAGTAAGCGTAGTCTTTGTTTCAGCTGAAACCTTGCGATGCCAAGAAGGTGCTAGGGTGCTTTAAAAAGGCGCTGCGGTGGACAGGGTCCCCGGCCAGAAAGACTGGAGTTCAAACCTGGCCTGAGACCCTTACTAGCAGTGTAACTCTGGGCAAGTCACTTAATTCTGTTTTGTCTCGGTTTCCTCATATGTACAATGAGCTGGAGAAGGAAACGGCAAACCTTTTCGGTATCTTTGCCAAGAAAACCCCAAATGGGATCATGAAGAGTTGGACACCACTGAAACAAACGAACAACAAGGAATTTGCCCCTGTCTCTGGAATATCCACCTTGGGAGAAGAAGGGGACTTAACACTAAAAGGACCATGAGCAAAATCACACAGGAATAGATAGGTATAGGTATGTTTACGTTTACATATCTCATCCTAAACAAACTCAGGATCCCTGGACACAGTAGAGTCCTGAATTTGTTTAGGCTGGGATGAATACTTGAAGGCAGTTGAAACAGCATGCATTTTGAGCAGAAAGGAAGAGTTAAAGGCAAACGTGGATTAGTCAGAATATTTGGGAGTCTAAAGGAATCATAGAGCGTTTGGGAGCCAGGTAACTTTTAAATTGTTTTATGCTTGTTTGTGCTCAAGTTCTTAAGAACATAGACTGGTATGGTGTGCCTAGTGGAAATTTAAACTTCTTGCTGCTGTAAAGACAGTACATTGCTCCATTGTACTGTAATAAATAGGGAAACTGTAGTAGCGTGAAGATTTTCCTAAAAAATAACCTCATGACTCATGTATTTCAATATCTTATGAACTAAATCTTGGGGGGATGGAGGGGGAGGGAGACAGTTACCAACAGTAAAATCTTGATGTAATGCGATAGGTTGAAGTTACACCTATAGCTTCAACTAAACTCACTGTATTCGCATCGTATCCCTGCTGCTCACAGTACTGCTGGAAGAAAAGTTGAGACTGGTTTCACTACACATTTGTTACCATTCTCAACTGGCCCTTCATTGCTGTGCACCAGTATTGCGAAAAGCATTCTAATTGCACTTTCTTCAGCTATTGTTTTTCCATACCTGCTCTTCTCAAGCAGTCTACACCATCATGCTTTGCTTCCCCCTTGGCCCCAATCTTTCCCAGCAAAGAGCCTTGATTTGTCATCTATTAGGATTCCTCTCTCCTCTCTGGTTTTACGCAGAATTCATGTCAGCAGCTTGCCCCTTCAATTATCTCTTCTCCTCAATTTGTAGCCCATTCTTATCCACTGACTATGTCTTTGTTGCTTTCAAATATGGTTAGATCTCTCCCATCCTTAAATCTTGACTTGACCCCACCTTTCCTCTAAGCTGACATCTTATTGCTCTCTTTCTTTTCATAGCCATACTTCTAGGAAAAGCTGTCTATACTCATTATCTCCTCTTTCTCACTTTTCACTTGCTCCTTTGGGTCTCATCTCCATCAATGAACTGAAACTGCATCCTCTACAGTCATGAATGATTTTTTAAAAAGATTTTTGTTGGTACTTTTTGTGTTGACATACTGTATTCCTTTCCCTTCCTCCTTTAAAAGAGCTCTTCCTTATAACAACAAATACCAGTGGTCTCTTAATTGTTAAATTCCATAGCCTTTTCTCCCTCCTTATTCTTCTTGACTTCTCTGAAGTATCTGCCACTATTAACTTCCTTCATCTGAGTATTCTCCCTGAATGTTTGTGACCCTGATCCATCATAGTTCTTTTTCTACCTGTTAGTTAGAGTGATCCTTTGTGGGATCATCCTCTGTGTCTTGCATGCTAACCATAGCATGAACACCAGGCTTTTCCATGGGACCTCTTTATGTCTTTCTCTGCAGTGTTTTTTTTATCTCATCAGTTTCTATAACTCTTTGCTGATGACTCCCAAATCTACATACCCAGAGCTTTTGTCTTTCTTAAGCTCCATCAACAACTAACTGACTATGGGATGTCTTCACTTGGGCTGCCCACAAGCACCTCAAACTAAATATGCCTGAAACAGAACTCAGTATCTTGCCCTTGGACCTTATTCTTCTTTCCCTATTTATTTTTTTTCTCCTTCCCTATTTCTGCTGAAAATACTACCATTCCAGTCACCCTAATTTGCAGCTGAGGAGTCATCCTCTACTCTTCCTTCTCCTATTATTTACCATGGGTGGTGCAGTGGATAGAGCACCAGTGCAGGAGTCAGAAGGACCTGAGTTCAAATCTTACCTCAGACACTTGACACTTACTAGCAGTGTGACCTTGGGCAAATCACTTAACCCCAGTTGCCTCATCCTGGGTCATCTCCAGTCATCCTGATGAATATCTGGTCACTGGATTCAGATGGCTCTGGAGGAGAAGTGAGGCTGGTGACTTGCACAGCCCTCCCTCACTCAGAAACAAAGTCAAGTGCAAGTCATGTCATTATTTCTCTGATGGCATGGTCTTCTTTGGCAGCAAAGGACAAATACACACCATGATTCTCAATTCTTCATTATCTCTTGCTTTTCTGTACTCACATTACAGTCACTTTGTTTTTTTAAATTTATTTATTTTTAATTTTCAGAATTCACTTCCATAAATTTTTGAGTTCCATATTTTCCTCTCCAATCTCTCCCTCTCTCCCCCACATGACATGTAATTTGCTATAGGTTCTACATATACATTCTTATTGGACTTATTTTCACATTAGTCATGTTGTAAAGAAGAATTAGAACCAATGGGACAAACCATGAGAAAGAAGAAACAAACAAAAGAGACAGCAAATAATATGCTTCAATCTGCATTCAGACTTAATAGTTCTTTTTCTGCATGTGGATAGCATTTTCCATCATGAGTCTTTGGGAGTTGTCTTAGATCTTTGCATTGCTGAGAAGAGCTAAGTGTATCAAAGTTAGTCATTACACAGTGTGACTGTTATTATGTACAGTGTTCTTCTCGTTGTACTCACTTCACTCAGAATCAACTCATTCAAGTCCTTCCAGGTTTTTCTGAAGTATGCCTGCTCATCATTTCTTACAGAAGAGTACTGTTCCATTACGTTCATATACCACAACTTATTTGGCCCTTACCCAGCTGATGGGTATCCCCTCAATTTCTAATTCTTTGCCATCACAAAAAGAGCTGCAATAAATATTTTTGTACATGTAGGTCTTTTTCCCATTTGTATGATCTCTTTGGGATACAGACCTAGAAGTGGTATTGCTGGGTCAAAGGGTATGCACATTTTATAGCCCTTTGGGCATAGTTCCAAATTGTTTTCCGAAAGAGTTGGATCAGTTCACAACTCCAACGATTCATTTTTATGTTCCAATTTTTCCACATCTCCAGCATTTATTGTTTTCCTGTTTTGTCATGTTAGCCCATCTGATAGGTGCAGTGTGGTATCTCAGAGTTGTTTTGATTTGCATTTCTCTGTCAGTAGTGAGTTAGAGCATTTTTTATATGACTATAGATAGCTTTAATTTCTTCATCTGAAAACTGCCTGTTCATATTCTTTGACTGTCAATCAGGAAATTACTTGTATTCTTATAAATTTGACTCAGTTCTCTCTATATTTTAGAAATAATGCCTTTGTCAGAGACACTGATTGTAAAAATTCTTTCCTAGTTTTCTGCTTCCTTCCTAATCATGGTTGTTTCATTGACTGTGTACAAACTTTTCAATTGAATGTAATCAAAATCATCCATTTTGCATTTCATAATGTTTTCCACCTCTTGTCTGATAATAAGTTTCTTCCCTTCTTCATAGATCTGACAGGCAAACTGTTCCCTGCTCTTCTAGTTTGCTTATATATCAGCCTTTATATCTAAATTGTATATTTTGACTTTATTTTGGAATATGGTATAAGATGTTGGTCCATGCCTAGTTTCTGCCATACTATTTTACAGTTTTCGTGAGTTCTTTTCCCAGAAGCTGGAGTCTTTGGGTTTTTCAAACTGTAAATTGCTATAGTGATTGTCCGCTGTACCTTATGGACCCCAACCTATTCCACTGATCCACCATTCTATTTCTTAGCCAGTACCAAGTAGTTTTTGAGGATTGCTGTTTTATAAATGTTTAAGATCTGGTACAGTGAGGCCACCTTCTCTTGCATTTCTTTTGATATTCTGGATCTTTAGTTCTTCCAGATAAATTTTATTTTTCCTAACTCTGTAAAGCAATTTTTTGATTGTTTGCTTGATATGGCACTGAATAAATAATTTAATTTAGGTAGAATTGTTATTTTTATTATATTAGCTCAGCCTGCCTATGAGTAGCTGATGTTTTTCCAGCTATTTAGATCTGACTATATTTGTGTGAAAAGTGTTACAGTCATTTTGTATAAGCCTGCATTGTCTCTTTTCTGGACAATTGGCTTCCTTTTATCTGGTTTTTCTGCTATCAAATCCATTCTGACAAAATGATCTTAAAGCAGAGGTTTTACTGCTATTTCTTTGCTCAAGAAGCATAAGTGTTTCTTTATTGCCTTTATATCATTACCTCTTTAGAGTAGACGTCTTTAGCATTTAAAATCCTTATTAATCTGACTCTGGCCTAACTTTTCAGACTTAATAATCCCCTTCAGGCCCCACATGTTCTAGCTAAACTGTACTACTTGTTCTTCATGTCATTTTCCATTTCTCACTTTGATGCTAGTTGTTCATTGGATAGAGCGCTGGACCTAGAATCAGGAAGACCTGAGTTCAAATCCTGATTCAGACACTTGTGTCTGGACAGATCACTTAATCTGTCTTAACCTCAGTTTCCTCATTTGTGAAATGGAGCCAGTATTAGCACTTACCTCACAGAGTTGTTTTGAGGACTAGTTAACATAATATTTGCAAAGCACTTAGGAAAGTCCCTGACCTATAATAGCATTTAATAAATACTTGTTTCCTTCCTTCCTTGCACAGGATGCACACATCCCCTTCCCCCAATCCATGAATCCCATTCTCACTTCTGCCTCTTGGAAACCCTAGTTCCTACCAATGTTCAGCCCAAGTAACACCACCTCCAGGAGGACTTTTCTGTTTATCCTAATTGTTAGTGCTCCACTCCCTCCTATCACCAGGTATTTATTTTGTACTTATCTTCAAAATAATTATTTGTGAACATGTATCACACAAATGCAGTAACCTTTTTTGTGTCCTGTACTCCTTTGGCAGTCTGGTGAGGCTTATGAGCTACTTATCAGAATAATCTTTTTAAATGCACAAAACATATAAAATTACAAAAGAGACCAATTATATTGGACTACAGTTATCAAAATATTTTAAAAGCAAATTCATGGACTCTAGGTTAGAATGTAAGCTGCTTAAAAAGAGGAGTTGTCTCACTATTATATTTGTTTCCTAAGGAGCCTAGCACAGTGCCTAGCATATAGGTGCTTAATAAGTGCTTGTTGATTGAACACTAGAAGTATATGGTGATTCCACTGCACTATGTACAATTGGCAATTCTAAAAAGTATGATATTAAGAACAAGTGAAACATCTTGGTTTAAAAGGCCTATTTTGAGGGTAGTTGCAGAAGGCTAGTAAAAGAACGAATAAGATTTAAAGTTTGATAAGGTATATGAAAGCTAAAGGATACATTTGTATGGTATGTGGAAGTAGATTTGTCAGTGGTTTGGATACAAAGAGGGAAGGGAAAGGATTTGAGATTATTTGCTTCAGAAACTGAACAAATTGTACCTTTGTTGTGGTAGAAAAATGAGGAAGCAGATACAAAAGTCAGATGAGAATAGTGATCGTCTAATAGAAACAAATCCGCTTGATTTAGGTCATGTTCCTAGATAGGATTTAATGCAAGTGAGAAAACAGTAGTAAATAAGTGTAGAGGAGGAAATGCAAAGCACCAAGAAAAGTACTCCTAGGAGATACCAATTTGGAATAGAAAAATGAATAACTGCCATTTTCTGACAATGAAGGAACAGACTGAAAGGTAAAAGCAAATAGAATGGTCTAGAACAGGATTTCTCAAATTGATATAGCTAAAGAAAATGATAAGGCTTCAAGGATGTAGTGTGAAACCTGTAAATACTGATTCAGGGGCCCCTAGGGTTTGGGATATCCTTAAGATAAAGAAATTGTCAGCCAAGTTTTTGGTACAAAATAGAGGAATTTAAATCTTGTACTATACTTCTCTACTCACACAAGCATCACTTCTTGCCTGAATTGTTGTAATAGCCTCCTAATTGTTTTCCTTGCTTCAAGACACCTTCTTTTATCTCTTCTCTACATAGCCACTAAGGTGATTTTTCTAAATGGCAACCATTTTTTCCTTTCCCATCTTCCTCATAAACTCCCTATTGCCTCATATGTCAAACAGAATCCTTTGATCATCATTTAAAACTCTTCAGAACCTTGTCATTTCCTGTCTTCTCAGTCTTATGCCCCTCCATACATTCTACTGCCCAGTCATTCCGTCCTGCTTTCAGTTCCTTACGTATAGCATACAATCTGTATGCCTTTGTCCATCATTTTGGTGCCCACACCTAGATGCATTCCTTCTTCATTGCCTCCTTTTGAAGATTTAGCACAAGCATCACCTTCTACATACACACTTTCCTGATGCCTCTCATCAAAAGCTCTTTGCATTTATTTTGTACATACTTATACGTGTTTATTCTGGCTCCCCAGTAGAGTGTGAGTTTTCTAAAGGAAGGGACTGTTAACTTTGGTCTTTGTGTCTATACTCCTTAGCATAATTCCTGTCACATTATAGGCCCATTATTAATGCTCATTTGATTTTTAAAAAGTTTTTGTGTCATAAGCATTTTGATACATAATTTTCTATTTAATATTTTAGAGGAGAAAATCTTGTGAGTATTTGAAATATCAAAAATTCTTCAAATGACTTGGCATTTCACTAAGTAAATGTCCTGAAGTATGAGTAAAAGAATTAAAGAAGGTCAGAATAATCCATTTTCAGAGGTTCAGAGGATGTCGATTGAAAATATAGAGTATTTTTTGATGGTAATTGCAGAACTAAGCAAAAATTTCTATAGTAAGGAATATAAAAGATAAATATAGGCATATATCAGTGTAAAATTTTAGAGGAAGTGTTAGCACAGGCCTAGTCTGTCTAAGATTTGTTGTTCACTCATTTCAGTTGTGTCCAACTCTTCATGATTCTGTTTGGGATTTTCTTGGCAGAGATTCTGAAGTGATTTTCCATTTCCTTCTCCAGCTTATTTTACAGTTGAGGAAACTGAGGCAAACAGGGTTAAGTGACTTGTCCAGGGTCACACAACTAGAAAGTGTCTGAGTCCAGATTCATTCTCAGGGAGATGAGTTTTCGTAAGCCCAAGGTTCCATCCACTTTGCCACCTAGATGTCCTTGGGTAATACTTTAAAATGATCTTTCATGAAAGGTTTGACACTTCTTTTGAAATTGCCTTATATTCTCCTTCAGGAAAAATTACATTTTAAATATCTGGTGGTATAGATATTTTATGCTTGTATTTTTGTCAGGTTCTAGTTATTTACACTTTATAAAAGATGTACCTAGTTTTTCTAGTTAACTCTTAACTTTACTAAAAATTCATTCTACTAGTTAATCAACAGTTTTTGTATTGATTTGTGAGAAATAGAATCACAAAGTGTTAGAACTACCTCATATTGTAATCCAGGAAGCCCCAGATTAGGGAGGATAAGTAACTTGCTCAAAGCAAAGACTGGAAGGAACTAAGGTTTTCTTAAAAATTCAGTGTTTTTCTCACTAAACTTATAGGTCCTCAGTTACTAATGTTTAGTACCTGTTAAAAATATTCTCACTTATTACTCCCCTAACTTTATTTTTGCATTAATACTTTCTAGTGAGTTCAATATTGTGGGAATGAATAGTTTGGCTTATTTGGGTTACTATTTACCATCACTAAACCTCCCTGATCCCATACTCAGTGGCAGGTAATTTTTGAGTCTTTTGCAGTGCCTAAAAAATACAACTTTCTTGTGGTTTCTAATGAATTAGGAGAAATTAAGTAATTCTGTAATTTTTTCTTTACAGAACATAAATGATATAAAAGCACAGTGTTCACAAATAATAAAAGGGAATAGGTTCTTTCACAAAAATAATATCTTCACAATCCTGTGATCAAGACTTCGATAAAATTTGTTTTTGAGTATGAGAGTTTTTTGAGTTTCTTGGGGAGTTCTTGGGTATAGAAACTTAGTCTGACAATGCGGATTGGCACCTTTTCAGTAATTTATATCCTGCAAGATTTTCCTGGAGGTAGAGAAAGAGTAAGTGATGGTTTACCCATGTTCTCAGTGCTACTATGTCTCAGACATAGGACTTGAATTCTGATTCTAAGGCTGACTATTCCCTAAGCCTCATGAAAGACTAAAATAGTTAAATGGACACTGAATTTCAGAGAAGAAAGTCACCATAGTCCGTATAATCTCTCTTTCAACTTTTTTTGCCATGGTCCTTTGATAGTTCAAACCAGGGGTGGGGAACCTGCAGCCTCGAGGCCACATGTGGCCCTCTGGGTCCTCAAATGCAGCCAAGTTTTATGGAACAAATCCTTTTTATTAAGGGGATTTGTTCTGTAAAGTTTGGATTCAAAGGGTTGCCCGTTGACCTAGAGGGCCACATGTGGCCTCAAGACAGCAGGTTCCCCACTCCTGTCCAAACCGTTATTGCCATTAATGTTTCTTTAAAGTATTTCTAAATCCTGAGAATGTATCATTTGAATATTAAAATTCATGAGTAACTCAAGCAAACTAATCTGGATAGTCAAAGTAAATTGTAAAATAAGTCTGGGTTGTTGATTCAGAGGGTGGGGAGGAAGACTATAGAGTTGACATTTTCAAGCATAGACTGCTGAGCTTGTCCCATTTATTTGGATATTGCTTTTAAGCTCAAGAAGGCAAGGCAATAAGTGAGTGAAACTAATGGAATAAGAATCAAGTGTCATTATGAATGTTTCTTCTATTGGTCAAGATTAGAACATTTGTATTTTGTACCTGGTGATTGGTAGATTTGTAGTAAATAATAGTAAGACCTCATTTATCCAACATCCTTGTTTAGAACAAATTAGTTGTTCTAGTTCCGGCTTGTCAGATGTCATATCCTTTATCATTGAAATATCTCTCCCATCCATTTCTTGACTCAACCATTTGTCCCCAGTGCAAGGGCTGGTCTAGTGTTCGTTACTGTTCAAAAATATGATCTAAAAAGCAATAACAGTTCAAAAGATCTTCAGATTCTGGTCTTCTCTCTCCTTCCAGCTCATCCTTCACATCTCGGATACAGCATAGTTCTGATACTGTTGCTCCACTGAATAAATGTAAACTCCTTAGCCTGACATGCAAGAAAAAGTGGATTTGGAGTAGAGACCAGGACTCTGATCTGAGTTCTACTGTTTGTTATCTCTGAAACCTTAAGCAATTCGTGTACTCTCTTGGCTTCAGTATTTTCTGATATGTAAGAGGAGAGGATTAGATTCTCTAAATCTTCCAGCTTTTACATCTATGACCCTGTCTATGATCCTGCATAATTTGCCTTCATTCTCTTTGCCAGCCACATCTCACTTGCCTGTAATTTGTTGTAGTACAGTTATACTATTCAGTGGCCTCTGAACTCACTCTGTGCTTTAACTTCCATCACTTCCATTCCTGCATTCTGCTTATTGAAATCTTATAGAACCTTCTAGGTCCAGCTCAAATACTATCTCCTCCATGATGAGGATGATAGCTAACACGTAGCACTATATGCTAAGTGCTTTACAAATATTAACTCATTTGATCCTCAACATGGGAGGTTGATGCTATTATTATCCCCATTTTACAGTTGAGGAAATTGGGGCAGACAGAGGTTAAGTGACTTGCCTAAGGTCATACAGCTAGTAAGTGTCTTAGATGGGATTTAAACTCAGCTTTTCCTGACTCCAGACCCAGCACTCTATCCACTGCACCTTCTAGCTACCCCGATCTCGTGGCCAGAATAGATCTTCTTCTGAATTCTTAATACCATCTATATTTGACCCTCCAATGAAATCTCAGAATACCTATTTCTGTAATGCTGCCTCTTGCATGCTTATTTACCCTGTGTAAGGTCAGGAGCACTGTCTTATTTGTAGTTGGAGTTGGAATTAGATCTCTGTTCAAATGCTGCCCTAGACGCTAGCTTTGTGAAGAGTTATTTTAGTGAATCTCAGTTTCCTCATATGTAAAGTAAAAATGTAGCTTTACAAATAATACTTCACTTTAATTTACTTTCTAAATAATTTACTCTAACCCCCTCCTTTTGCAGGAAAGGAAAATGAAGCCCAGAAAGTTGAAATGATATGGTCAGAGTTATACAGCCAGTAGTGACAGAACCGGGATTGCAGCTGGTAGCTTCTCTCTCCAAGTCTGTGCTCTCAGCGTTATCACAGGCTCCATCCCAAAGCCACCATTACTATAAGTGCCTCTAAATTATTATGACAAGAGAAATTTCAGCTCTGCTGCTCAGAATCTTCATGTACAAGTTACTTAAATGCTTCTCTCAGAACTAATAACTTTCAGGTCCTTTCTGTCTGCGCATGATTTTCTCCTGCTTTGACATAGCAAGGTCCAAAGTCTCTCTGCCTTAGCTGATGGGGAGATAGAAGGAAGATGGGCCTATTAATGTTAGTTCTGCTTTGCATTTTATTTTTCTCCCAAAATTTTTGTTATGAACTTTGCAAACATATAAAGAGTACAAAAAGAGGATTGCCCATAAAACTGTGACTGTTTTGCATGTTACGTGTGTAAATATAGTTTATTTCTAAGTATATCTTAAAATTATTTTTCAAAATTTATTTCTCTAATAAAAATTTATTGTATCACATTGGAAAAAAAAAAAGAGAAACAAAACTCTTGTAACAAATATGCATAGTCAACCAGAGGTGATTACCTCTGATGAGGCCGATAGCATGCTTCCTTATCAGTCCACTGTAGTCATGGTTGTTCATTGCATTGATTAAAGTTCTGGAAGCCTTTTGGAGTTGTTTATCATTACTATGTTGTTGTTACTTCATAAATTATATTTGAACTTCTCACTTCACTCTGATTTTTTATGAGGTTTGTAAAAGTCTCTTAAAGTTTCTCTGAATCTCCAATTTTAACCTACGTGTTTGGTTGGTGTTTTTGGTTTTTGACTGGTGCTAACAAGGGAATCATATGAAAACTTAAGGTAATAGGTCTGTGATACAGTTTTGCTTTAATGTAATTTTCTGTGTTTTATAGATGAATTATATGAAATTCTGAGTCTTTCTTATCTAGTACATGGTATATAAGGATCATTTCTTATGACACGATATTTCATTATTTTCATATTCCATAATTTGTTCTGCCATTTTTCCATTTGATAAACATACATTATTTCCAGTTCTTTGCTGTAACAATTGGGGCTGCTATGAGTATTTTTGTACATATAGTTCCTTCTGCTCCATCTTTCATGTCTTGGGGATGTATGTTGGGTCAAAGGATATGCACAGTTTAGTAACTTTTGGAGTAACGTTCCAAATTGCATTTCATAATGGCTAAATCAGTTCAGAGCTCTACCAACAATTTTACCTGTTTTCCTACATCCTCAGTAACAATTCTTGTTTTCCTTTTTTGTCATCTTTGCCTTTCTGATGGGTGTCATTGTTTTAATTTGCATTCCTCTTATTATTAGTCATCAGGAACATTTTTCTACGTAATTGTTGATAGATTGAGAACTGTCTCTTTGACAATTTATCAGTGAAGAAAAGACTCTTGTTCTTATACATTTGAACCAATTTCCCTGTGTGTCTTAGAAATAGTAATAATAATAATTATATGGGACTTTAAAGCTTGCAGAGTGCTTTGCAAATATTCTCATTTGATTCCCACAGCTAAGTAAATACTTGAGGATGGATATCAGTCCTTTATCAGAGAAATCTGATGGAGAGATTTTTTTGCCTGGCTAACTGTTGCTGTTATAATTCCAACGGAATTGATTTTGTGTAACAACTTTCAATTTTATGCAACAATTTTCCATTTAAAATTTTTATTAAAGTTAAAATTCTAACTTTTATTAGGTCAAGAACTCATCTTGTATCCATACTTGTGAGAGATATATGATTTCTTTTAGTTTATGAAATGATCTTTAAAGGTGTGTCAGATATTTATTTAGAATTTATTGCAGCATTTACTGTTAAGATGTTTTTCTGCCAGACCTTGTTTAACAGTTTTAATTGAATAGAGTCTTTATGCCAGCAGTTGGTGCACTTGTGATTATTCAGCTACTATGTTCAGTTGCCTCTAAATCTTCAGTACCTAATTTGTTCTACCCATGACATTTTTTTAACCAAATGGTTTTGATTACTTCTTTGTAATGTAGCTTGAGATCTGGACCACTAGAGGCCCTTTTGCCTCTACCTTGAATTTAAAACTAATGAAATTTTTATCCTTGTTTTTGTCTTTGTTATTTAGACAAGAAATAATGTGTGTATCTCAATTGAAATCCAAGCTTTGACTGATAGCATTAGCCAACTAATTTTAACATTGGGTAAAAGTCTGACTCTGAAACTGACCTGAGGGGCTGTCACTCACTTACTTGCATTTCTGAAATAAATTTTATTTTTTATGGTGCTAATTTTATGTTGTTTTGAAATTTTTTATTTATTTTTTTAAGTTCAACAAACATTATTGGTTAGTTATTATCATTGATATGACCTACAATTAGGTCTTTATCTATAAAGCATAGAGTGTGTACCTTCAAAGCTAATTTTAATTTTAAACTAAAAATTTACTTTTTTATTAAAAAAAATTTTATTGATGTATTTTGTTTTTACATTACATTTACATATTACTTCCACTTTCTGAAAGTTCTTGTAACAAAATAAAACAATGAAGTAAAGCTAATAATACAGTGATCTCATCTGATGTGCAGACAACTCTCCACATCTGGAGCTCCCTCCCATGTCTCTATTTTTTTAAATTGTTAATTAATTTTTAATTTTCAACATTCACATCCTCAAGATATTGAGTTCCAAATTTTCTCCCCATCTCTCCCCTTTGCCCACCCCAAGACATTGTGCATTCTGATTACTCCTTCCCTTAATCTGCCCTCCCTTCTATCACATCCCTGCCTTCTCTTAACCCCATCCCTTCTATTTTCTTGTAGGGCAGGATAGATTTCTGTACTCCATTGCCTGTATGTCCTATTTCCCAGTTGCATGTAAAAACAATTTTTAACATTTGTTTTTAAAATTTTGAGTTCCAACTTCTCTCTCTTCTTTCCTCCCTATCCATCCCCATTGAGAAGGCAAGCAATTCCATATAGGTTATACATGTGTAGTCATGCAAAACACTTCCGTAACAGTCGTGTTATGAAAGACTAACTATATTTCCCTCCTTTCTATCCTGCTCCCCATTTATTCTATTCTCTCATTTGACCCTGTCCCTCCTCAAAAATGTTTACTTCTAATTGCCCCCTCCTCCCATTTGCCTCCCCTCTATCATCCTCACCCCTCTGCTTAACTCCTTCCCCCCTTCTTTTCTGTAGTGTAAGATAGATTTTTATACCAAATTGAGTGTTCACATTATTTCCTTCTTAAGCCATATCCGATGAGGGTAGAATTCACTCTTCTCACTTCTCCCCTCTTCCCCTCCATTGAAAAAGCTTTTTCTTGCCTTTTTTATGGGAGAAATAATTTACCCCATTCTATTTCTCCCTTTCTCCTCCCAGTATATTACTCTTACCCCTCAATTTTATTTTTTAAAAATATCATCCCTTCATATTCAACTCACTCTGTGCCCTCTATCATATATATATGTGTATATATATATATATATATATATATATATATATATATATATATATATATATATATATACATATATATATATATATAATCCCTCCAATTACCCTAATACTTAGAAAAGTCTCAAGAGTTATAAATATTATCTTTTCATGTAGGAATGTAAACAGTTCAACTTCAGCAAGTCCACTATGATTTCTTTTTCCTGTTTACCTTTTCATGCTTGTTTTGATTCTTGTGTTTAAAAGTCAGATTTTCTGTTCAGCTATGGTCTTTTCATCAAGAATGCTTGAAAGTCCTCTATTTCACTGAATGTTCAGTTTTTTCACTGAAGTATGATACTCACTTTTGCTGGGTAGATGATTCTTGGTTTTAATCCTAGCTCCTTTGACCTCTGGAAAATAATATTCCAAGCCCTCTGATCCCTTAATGTAAAAGCTGCTAGATCTTGTGTTATCCTGATTGTGTTTCCCCAATACTCGAATTGTTTCTTTCTGGCTGCTTGCAATATTTTCTCCTTGACCTGGGAGCTCTGGAATTTGGCTACCATATTGCTAAGAGTCTTTCTTTTGGGATCTCTTTTAGGAAGCAATTGGTGGATTCTTTCAGTATCTATCTTACTCTCTGGTTCTAGAATATCAGGGCAGTTTTCCTTGATAATTTCTTGAAAGATGATGTGTAGGCTGTCTTTTTAATCATGGCTTTCAGGTAGTCCAAAAACTTTTAAATTGTCTTTCTTAGATCTCTTTTCCAGGTCAGTTGTTTTTTCAGTGAGATATTTCACATTGTCTGCTATTTTTTCATTCCTTTGATTTTGTTTTATAATTTCTTAATTTCTCATAAAGTCATTAGTTTCCATCTGCTCTGTTCTAATCTTGAAGTGATTACTTTCTTCAGTGAGCTTTTGGACCTCCTTTTCCATCTGACCAGTTATGCATTTTAAGGCATTCTTCTCCTCATTGGCTTTTTGTGGGTTTCTTTTGCCATTTGAGTTAGTTTATTTATTAAGGTGTTATTTTCTTCAGTATTTTTGAGGTCCCCTTTAGCAAGCAGTTGACTCATCTTTCATGATTTTCTTGCATCACTTTCATTTCTCTTCCCAATTTTTCCTGTACTTCTCTTAATTTTCAAAATCCTTTTTGAGTTCTTCTGTGGCCTGAGACCAATTCATATTTTTCTTGGAGGCTTTGGATGTAGGAACTTTACCTTTGTTGCCTTCTGTGTGTATATTTTGGTCTTTCTTGTCACCAAAGTAAGACTCTATAGTCTGATTCTTTTTCCAGTTTTTGCTCCTTTTCCCAGCCACTTACTTGACTTTTGAGCTCTTTGTCAAGAAAGAGCTTTGCTTCCAGTGGGGGTGGGGGGGTGTACTGTCAGCCACTCAATCTCCCCCATAATCCTTGGGCCTAGAGCTCCAGAAATGGCAGCTGCCACTGCTCCTGCTGCTGTTGTGACTACCTCAGTCTGAACCCCCCCGCCTCCCCCCCCTCATTCTTGGGCTGGCGTAGGACCACTCTACTGTCTCACACAGGTCTGACAGGTTTTTTTCCACTGATCTTCCAATTTGTCCTTGATGTTGTGTGGGGTCGTGAAGTCTGGAAACTGCCACAGATGCCAGTGATTCAGTTCCCCCTAAGCCTGCTCAGGTCCCATCTGTGCTGGATTGTGCTTTGCTCCCAGCATGGTGCAATAGACACTTCCAGGCTGTCTTGGGCTGGAGATTTGCTTTACTTCATCATTCTCTGGGTTCTGCAGCTCCAGAATTTGTTTAGAGTCATTTTTTACAGGTATTTGGCTGGGTTTGAGGGGAGATCTGTAGCAAGTCCCTGCTTTTACTCTGCTACCTTGGCTCTGCCCCTAAAGAATTACTTCTTTTTTAAAACAATTATGTTGAATATAATTACAAAAATATTTAAGAATAAGTTCATGATGACAGTTTAAAAAAAGTGTTCTAGAATAACTGAGAATTATCCAGACTCTGTATTTAAATATATATTTAAGACATTTGAAAGGTTTCCCTCTTATGTTTTTTTCTTAATTTATTTGTTTTCAGTTTTCAACAATCACTTCCATAAGTTTTTAATTTTTCTTCCCCTCTCTCTCTCCCCTCCTTCACACAGCAGCATGCAATCTTATATGGGTTCTACACATACAGTCTTACTAAACACATTTTCACATTAGTCATGTTACATAGAAGAATTAAAATGAATGGGAGAAACCATAAGAAAAACCAAACCAAAACATAACAAAATAGAACCAAAGAGTTACTTTTAAGCAGTATTATTGTTTGATTGGTAAACAGTAAAATTATTTCTTTTCTTATTTGCAGATCCAGACATTTAATGTGGAGGCACCATGCCAGACTGTGGAAGATTTAACGAATGGGGTTGTGATGGCCCAGGTGCTTCAAAAGATGTAAGACCAAATTGTTTTTATGCATGTATAATAGAAGCTATTAAATATACATAATTATTCTAATAGTGAGCTTCTTAAAGATTCAAAAGGACTGACCTGATAATTTGCCTTGAATGTAGAATTAAACTGTAAGTAGCTATGGAGAAATTTGGTTTTACCTATGCTTACCAGATGGATAGAGTGGATAACTCCAAATTGCATTTCAGAAAGGCATGATTAAATTAATTTAGCTTCATTGCAGCTAAATTGTAGCATATTGTAGAGAAACAAAGCTATCTCTTGGTGTCTAGTAAACTGGACAGATTAACTTCATTGTTTTGAATAAGTGAATGACTAAATTTTAACTTGGTAATGATGAAAAATGCTTATACAAGAAATACTAAATATGTATCAACAAATGCATCTAACAATAAAGACTGTGATCTGTGCCTATCTTTTTTAAACTTTTAACCTAGTAATGTTTTTGTGTTTTGTTTTCTGATTTTTGATTTTTTTGGTTTTTTAATAAGAGAATTATGAAAACTTAGGTAATAAGTCTATGATATATTTTTAGTTTGATGATGTGTGTATGTTGGTGTTGTATTAAATTCTAAGGTCTTTTCCTTAAATTCATGAATAGTTTTGATTTATAAGCCCTTATACATAATTGGCACATCAGAGAGAAGTTTCTGCGTGTGTTAAATTCTGTTGTAAAATAAGGTTCTATGTTGAGTATTTAATAACCTTGGCTATAATTGATGGGATTGTTTGGATTTTATTTCCCTTTTAAAGCTTCAAAGTATAGCACCTTCACTCCTCCCAGGAAGCCATTCATGTGTTTTCTATCTCCTCAGCATTTCCCATGCACTTCTTCTTTGCGCTTACATTACCTCTAGTCACCTCTTACCTGCACAATTGTACTAGTCTCTTAAACAGTCTCTGTGCCTCAAGTTTCTGTCCTTTCCAAGTTATTCTCTACATAGCCCAACAGTGATTTTTCCAAAATACGGTTCTGACTTTGTCACCCCCTACTTAGTAAACTCCAGAAGGCTCCCTATTACTTCTAGGATCAAAACATTTCCCAGTGTAGTCTCTTCCTAAATGTTACTCCCCTCCATAAATGCTACATTTGAGCCATACTAGCCTGCCTGCTGTTCTTCACAGTCAACACTTTGTCTCTCATTATTGTGCCTTTGTATTGGCTATCTCCCATAAGTAGAATGCTGTTCTCACTTTTGTCTTTTAGAATTCTTGGTTTTCTTATAATTCAAGTACTACCTTACATGTGAAGCCTTTCTTGTTCTCTCCTGTCTTATAGCTTCTAGTATTCTCTGTCGCCCAAAACTGTCTTGTATTCATTTTACACAGAAGGGATTATTTGTATGGCACCTACTATGTGCCAGATACAGTGATAATTGCTGTTTACAAATATTTAATCTATACAAAAACTCTGTGAGACAGGTGCTTTTATTAATCCCATTTTACTGTTGAGGAAACAGTCAGTGTAGGTTATGTGTTTTACCCACGTTCATACAGCTAGTAGTCCCAGGTCAGATTTGAATTCAGGATTTCCTAATTCAAGACCCAATGGTCTATCTACTACACTACAGGTTTGTATGAGAGGGTGGGTCTGAATGTACTTATACATCTATGTATACATATAAACAAATTATAAGCACTTCATAAAGTGCTTGTTGACTAATTGAAACACTTGAAACTTTTGATGATTTTATTACTCAGGGTTAAACTTATTTAAAATTTTTTAATTATATATTTTTTATGAACAAAATTCTATTTTATCCTCTTTCTCCTTTCCCACTTCCAGCCCTGTAGGAGAATAAAAGAAAAACAAAATCCTTGTAGCAGATAAACATAATCAAATAGCAAATTCTCAAATTGACCACATCCAAAATATGTCTCATTCTTCACTGTGTCCATTATTTCCTGTCAGGAGGTAGATGAGATGTTTCCTTAGAGAACTTGTGAAATTTTGGTTGGGCATTTAAGCCTTTTAAAATTGTTTATCTTTATAATGTTGTCATTGAATACATTGTTCTTCAAGTTCTGCTCACTTCCCTCTGAATCAGTTCGTGTGTGTGTGTGTGTTACATATTATATAAGCTGTTTCAAGCTTCTTTGAAATTGTTTTTCTTGTCATTTCTTACAGTGGAATGATAATTCCATTACATTCATATACCATAGTTTATTCAGCCATTTCCCAGTTGATTAAAAAAAACCCTTCACTTTCTAGTTTTTTGCTATAATAACAAAGGGGACTGCTTTAAACAAAGTTTTATGCATAGTGATGCTTTTCCTCTTTGATTTCTTTGAGGTATAGGAATGGTATCACTGAGTCATAGGCTACGTATAATTTGGTAACTTTTGAAGTATAATTCCAAATTGCTTTCTAGAATCCTGATAAATCCTCAACTCCCTTGGTAATTCATTAATGTGCTTGTTTTTTCCCATCCCCAGAAACAATTGTTTTCCCTTTTTGTCATCTTTGCCAGACTGATGATTATGAGGTAGAACCTGAGATGAATGAAAAGCCTGAGAGACAGACTTTGTGGGTAATTTGTAATCAATTTATCAATTAGGCTAGCTAATAATAAACTAATAGCAATTTGTCTCAGTAATCAAAGATATGAAGAGACTGGAAGCCTTAATGTACTTCTAGAAAAGGGGGTGCCCTGGCAGATGAAAATCAACCCTGATTGGTGAACAGCTAATGAGGGGATGGTCTAAAAGTTTTCTGCTCTTTCTGCTGAGAATGTGTGATAAAACTCAGACCTCTCCAGCAATCTGAACAAAGGAATCCACTCTGCCCAGACGCTCTCTCGCTGGTTTTCTCCTTCGTGAGTTGCATCACCTTATACTCCGGTAGTTGAGTACAAGGGCATGAATTCATTACTTAGGGCAGAAATTCACATATATTAGATTCTGTTTACACTCCTAGTTGTGTGGGATTCTGCTCTAGATCTGAGTAGCATGTACCACTAGGATTAGAGCAGTCTCGTCTATCAGTAATGCCCTTCGGAGACTGTCTATAGGGGATGAGGAAATAAAAAGCCTGTATCTTAATAAATAATGGGTTATTAATATAAGAGAAAATAAACATTTCTCTCAAAACTCAGTTTTAATTTGTGTTTCTCTATTAACAATTTGGTGCATTTTTATTTGAATCTATTTCAATTTGATTTTTTAATTCAACAAGCACTTATTTAGTCCTTACCCTGAAATACACACTAAACTATAAAATTAGGGATATAGGGGTAAAACAAAAATTAATCTGTTCTCTCAAAGACTTTATTAGGGGGCAGTGGCTAGGTAAATGACATTTACAAAAACACAAAAATTTATAGAGGGAGAAAGTGCCTTTGTGGAGAGTGGGGAGTGATGGTCAAGAAAGGCCTCCTGGTGGAGATTAAGAGAAGGCAATGGCAGAAGTGAAGTGGGAGTGCTTTCTAGGTAGGTGGACAGCCTCTCCAAAGCTGCTATGGGTAAGAGAGAAAATGCTCCTTTGGGGTTTAGCAAATCAGCTAGTTTGAATAGAATGTAGAGTATAGGAAGAAGAACAAGCATGAAGTATGGAGAGGAAGGTTGAAATCAAACTGAACAATTTTAAATGCTAAACTGAGGAATAAACAGTAAAGAGGAATCCTTAAATTTCTTCACTTCACTGGTGATATGACCAAACCTGTGCTTCAGGAAAATTATTTTGACATGTTTAGAGGACAAATTGGAGAGAGAAGACATTGGAAGCAGGGAGAACAGTTGAAGGGCTTTCATAATAATCCAAGCAGGAAGTGACAGTGGCTTATATAAGAGTGTTGATAGTGTAAGTAGAGAGAAGGGAACAGATACAAAAAACAACATGGAGATAGAGTGGATGAGGTTGGGAAAACTGGTTATGGGGGCAATGAGGAAAAGTAAAGAATCAAAGATATTCAGGATTAAGAATGCAAGGGACTGGAAATACAGGGAGCGAGGTGGTTCACTGGATAAGCGCACTGGGCCATAAGTCAGGAAGACTAGAGTTCAAATGTGACCACAGACACTTAATGGTGGGTGAACCTTTGCAGGTTGGGGTAATAATAGCACCTACCTCTTGGGGTTGTTGTGAGGATCAGATAAGATTATTGTAAAGTGTTTACAGTGTCTGGTACGCTTAGTAAGCACTACATAAATGTTGGCTATTATTATTAACAGAAAAAAGACAAGTTTGAAATGAAGGACAAGTTTTGTGGGGAAGAAAAGAATTCTGTTTTTGGACACAAGTTTGAGGTGCTTATGGGCAATTCAGATAAAGATTCCCAGGGCATAGCTGGTGATTTGGTACTTGAGTTCCAGAAAGAGATTAGGATCCTAAATCTGGAACTGGAAGTGATCTTATAGGGTCATTTTGTTTAACTCCCTTATTTTACTGATGAGGGCATTGAAGCCCAGAGAGGTCAAGTGACTTTCTCAGTAAGGCAGTAAGTGGCGGGACCAGGGTTCAAACCCAGGCTGCACAGAGATAATGGAAAACAGTAGAAACTAAGGAGATCCCCAAGAGTGTAGATATAGAAAAGAACCCAGGATACAGTTTTGGTGGATACACAAGGCTAGGGATAGATAGGCATGAGTGGTGATGGTAGGTCAGGTGGTCTGTATTGAATAGGGCTTTTGTTAGCAGTCAGATTTGAGTGTGACATTTTAAAATATGAAGTTGAAAACGAAAACAGCAAAATAATAAGAATTATCCCACCTGTCTGACTCAATTTGTGTTTTGTCTGAGTTGTAAGTTTTAGTGGTTACTACTGGCTGATTGATGCATTTCCTGTAGTAAATATCTGACCTTGTTCTCCAACTCCATCAACTTTACAGGCTTCCTATTGCTTCTAGGGTCAGTTGTTGTTAACTCCTCTCTTTGTCTTTTCACACTCTATTCCCACCTTGACTTTCCAGCCTTCTTATATGTGACTCCCATCCCCACATTGTACATTATGACCAAATTGACTTTCTGCTCTTCAGACGTAACACCCCATTTTCAAGCCTTTGCTCCGACTTTTCCTCTTGTTTCGTGTACTGCAATCCTCACCTCTACCTTTTAGTATCCCGCATTCCTTTGAGATACACCTCAAACATTACCCTTTTACATGAAGCCTTTGCTAATTCCTTTCTTTTTCTTCCCAGCTCCTCCTTCTTCTCCCTTTCAAAATTACCCTGTGTTTATTTTGTGTATCTCCTGGATATATATATGTATATGTGTGTGTGTATACACACACACATGCACATAGACTTGTGAGTGTATTTTTTAAAATTCTGAATTTATATATACATATTTTGTGTGTATTGGTATGTATATGTATATACTTAGGACTCAAAATTCACCCTATGTCATTGAATGTGTCACTGAACTTATTTTGGAGGTGATTTTTATTCTAAGACTTATTCACAAATTATCTTTGAAATGTACTGCAGTATTTTGAGAGAAGAAACACGATTTTATAGACCATGTGATGGGTATACTTCTTTCTGAGACACCGCTTAACTTTTTTATGTCTGTAACTTCAAAAGAAGTAGTGGTGTACCCGGATTTTCCTGTGATTTAGTTGCTATGAGTTTAATGACTACTCAGCTTGCTTCACTTATATTGACTTAGTGCTTTTTAGATCCTGTGAGTTCCCTCTCACTGGAACTGCTCAAGACTAAGCCCCACAAATTCAGAAATTTGGGGGACAAGTTTTAAGGTCCTTCTAGAATTAGGCTTCCCTCCATTCTTTTCTCCCTTCTTTCCTCCCTCCTCTCCCTCACTTTTTCTCTCCCTCCTTCCCTCCCTTTCTTTCTTTGTCCCTTCCTCTCTCCTTTCCTCCCTCCTTTGGTTCCTCTTTCCCTCCGTTTTCTCTATCTTTTTCCCCCACTTCCTCTTTTTCTTTCCCAAAAACATTGCTGTAGTAATATTGAGTGTTTAGAAGCTTGAAATAAAAATAGAGGCACCAAACTGGTTATAAATTGAGTTTCCTTGAAGTATGGCCAGTTAGTTTAATCTGCTTGTCTTATTGTAAGTATAGGGCATGGAGTAATAATTATATATCATATAAAGATCTATGCATATGTTTAGACGTTTTTTAAAGGTTGTACTTCTCCAGTTAATGACAGACTCTAATGTGATCTCCCTCTCTAGCTGAATTGTGACTTTTCTACTTATATTTGAACCTCAACTGTAGATGAGTCTAATTCATTATTACCCAGAATATTCTAGCAGGTACACATGGTGTAGGGTTCTCTCTTTCCGATTCCTTCTCCCTTTCCCACACCCCCAACCAGTCTTGTAGCCCAGAAAGAGGAGGCACTACAAGAAACCTTTCTTCCCCCAGCCTTCTCTTGCTGTTTTGGCTAAATGTTACTATCTTTCTCACCCATATAGAAGGGAATCCAAAGTGCCTACTCAAATTTCAAAACTCATACCTACTTATCTTCTTCCTCCTTCTAAGTGGTGGTGGGGTAGGTTCCTTTATAGAATGGCATACCACTCAAACCATTTGTTTGAGTAGTCATCAGCTAGGATGCCACTATGCCCTTAGAGCTCTCAGACATTGCCATTTCACCTGCCAATATACCCTAAGGACCTCTTGAGCTTTGCTAATGACATTGATTTGCCCCTTAGAACTACCAGATCTTCCAGCTCTCCTGCAGCAAAATCATCCCATATGTGTTGCCTCCCTGAATTAGAATTCTGTTGAGCTTGTTATGGAACATTGGCTGGTGTTGCAGAAAGGTTGTTTCATTTGATCGTATGTAAATTTGCCAGCTTGAGCAGAAGTTAGAATGGTTTATGTTTAATCATGCTAAGGTCTCCACATGCTTGAATAAAGAATAAAACATCTGATTTGCCTTTATAACTAAAATGAGTTGACTATTCATAAAGCAGTGAAGAATAATTGTATTACTCTTAGGGTAAAGAATACTGGCCAAGTTTGGCATTATACTGGGGAAAAACAGAATTTCATACTTTGAAAAAAAATTCATCCTTTAATATTTTAAATACCAGAGTTGGACTAAGCTGTGTGAGCAGTTTCTGTTTAGAGCATTTTACCTATGAATAGGGGTATTTTTCTTTTCTCATTTATTTAGTGCTTCCTTTTTTCTGCCTTTAAAGCTTCTGGATACTATTTATTAGTTGACATTCTCCAGGCAAGTGTGTCTCTGTTTTAAAGAATAAATAGCATTATTTTTGACCAAACACCTTTCACTTTATATATTTCACACAAATTTCTGTTTAACAGGATAAAGTATTCAGGTACAGAACTGAATGAAAAGTTGATGAGTTGTATGGAGTAGTCATATGTAATATTCCATCTGTAATCTGTAATTCCATCTAACATAACTATTTAAGGTATGGGAAAAATGGCAAAGCTGTGTGGTCTTAGACCCAGGTCTGCACTCATGGGTCACAAATTAGCCTTAAATATGAACCCTCTCTCTCTTTTTTCATGGACATTGCCATGTGGCTTTGGTTGCATTAATCTGATTATTATAGCAGTCACAAGTTTATTTAAGTAATTTGAATTAAATGGTTGCTGCCTAATTGTTTAGACATCTGTTGTGTGCGTGTTAGAAATAGGAAAGATCACTTAGAAACCTCCTGTAACTCTAAAGCCAAAACCACGCTGTTTCTTGTTTGGTCCAAGTTTGTGACTTAAACAGAAATTAGATAATTTTAGTATTAATGTGGTTTAAACTTTACAAGAGTACTTAAGATTTGGTTTTTTTACATCTTTGCAAGATCATTTGTAAGCTTTGAATAATCCTAAACTTTTTATAAACATTAAAGTTCTAGTCAAACTTCCAAGGGAAAGATAAAACCTATACCCGTTGTTGGTCTAATTAAAAAAAGAGAGAATATGAGCTCTTTAAAAGAACAAGGACTACCTTTTCTATCTATATCTCCATTATTTTACATAGTATATGGCATATAGTAAATGCTTAATAAAATCCTTTCCTTAAAACTGCATTCATTTATGTACAGCTTACATGATATTTAGCCATGATAATGTTGACTAAATAGTCATTAGCCAAGGATACTCAGTTGGATTTTTGTTCTTCTTTACTTGAAATGTTTTCCATTAACTCATTTGCCAGAGCTGTCTCATCTTGCTTGCATGCCTTGAACTATAGCCATTGGCTCAAGGCCTTTTGAGCTAGTTTCATAGTTTATGAATATCTGTTAAATAGCCTTTTTTATGCAAAGGGCAATAGTTTGCCCTAGTGTTGCTCCTTTTGCTCTTGATAATGTGAAATTCAGAAAGATGGACTAGAAAAGGTCAGGTACAGATACTTTAAATAATGTATTCATGGCAGATATTGTCTTTGGTTTTGACTGAGTTTTGTTGTAGGTGCTTTATCTTCTACCCACAAAAAAAGTTGACTGTTTCCTTCTTTTTAATCAATGTTAGATTAGAGGTTAATGTCCTTTCCAGCCTTTAATGTAAGAAATTTCATTGGCCAAAAGGTTTCTCAGGAACAATATATATAGATAGAAGATGAAGAAATAGAGCAGGAAGACCACCAGAATTAAAAAAAAAGGAGACAAGAGGAAGAAAAGGGCAGGGAATAGGAAAGGCTGCTGCTACCAGCATTTTCCTCTTGATTATATTATCTCTTTCAGTTTTGTTCTTTTTCCACCTTATGTATCTATGCCGGTGGTTTTAATTATTGTTCACCTTTTTGTGAGGTAACTGAGTTAGTAAAGCACTTAGGGCACAAAGAAAGGCAAAATAAGGATCATTCACAGGCTAACAAGGGAGCATTGTGCAAAGAAGGTCCATGCATATACCAGATAAATTGGAAATAATCAGTAGAGTGAAAACATTAGAATTAAGAGTGATTAGCTAAGGCGTCCTGTAGAAGGTGGGATTTTAGCTGGAACTTGAAGGAAGCTAGGAGGCAGAGATGAAGAAGGGAACATTCTGTTAGTGAGTAACAGCCCAAGGAAATGGAGATGCAATGTCTTACTGAGAAACAGTAAGATCAGTGTGACTGGGTCAAAAAGTGTAAGAAAACTGGAAAAGTAGAAAGAGACCAGTCTATGAAGGATTTTAAAAGCCAAACATGGGATTTTATATTTGATCTTGGAGGTAATAGGGACCCACTGCAGTTTGCTGGGTGAGGGGTGGGGTGACGTGGTGAGACCTGTGCTTTAGATATAATCACTTTGACAGCTGAGTAAGGTGATGGACATGACTGGGGAGAGACTTGTGACAGGAAGACCAACCAGGAGGGGTATTGCAGTAGTCCAGGCTCAAGGTAATGAGAGCACTAAGATGCTATCAGTGTAAGAAGAGAATGGGATTGTTTTGAAATCTGTTGTGAAGGTAAAATTGCTAAGCCTTGGGAACAGATTGAATATGGAAATTGAGAGAGTCAGATGGTGTTGCTCTGGGCAGTACAGTGGAAAGAACGCTTATAGAATCAGAATATCAATCTCAGTTCAAATCTGAGCTCTAACACTTAAAGTGTGATTTTGGACAAATTACTTAATTTTTCTGAGATTTTGTTTCTGTAAAATGGGAGAAAATACTTGAAGCAAGTTGGCATAGTGAATAAAGAGCAGGTCTCTTAGCCAAAAAGACTTGGGTTTAAGCCCCTCCTCAGATATCATCCCCCACTGTCTTCTCTTTCATGCTGGCCTTGAATTGACCAACATGCTTCAAAGGCCAACACTTCTACATACTCCCTTGATCCCATTTATAGATGCTTATTTCCTTCCCCCTCTCCGTCTCCATTCTCTCCCATCTTCTCCAGCAAATTGCCTCTGGTATCCATACCACTGTCTCTCTTATCTTCCATTTCTCCGTCTTCTTCTTCCCAGCAATCTACAAACATGTTCATATCTCCTTCATCCTCTTAAAAAAACACCAAAACCCTCATTACCTCCTACCTTGCCTGCGAGCTATCATTTTCTGTTCCTCCTTTCCTTTGTGACTAATCTCCTTAAGAACATTATTCTACACTCATCATGTCTTCTTCCTCTCCTCTTACTGTCTTCTAAATTCTTTGGCATCTGTCTTCTGACCTCCTCATTTAACTGAAATTGCCCTATCCAAAGTTACCAGTGATCTCTTAATTGCCTCTTCTCAATCCCCAACCTTCTCAACCTCTCTTCAGATATTTGACACAGCTGATCACCTTCCCTGGGCTACTCTCTCTTGTCTATGGTTTCGTGAGTACTCACTCTGAGTTCTCCTATATGTTCCAGAACTCCTCCTCCTCTCCTTTGCTGATTTTTTCATCCGTATCACAGCCATTAACCATGGGCATTCATTCCATGCTGTGTCCTGGAGCCTCTTCTCTTTTTTTTCTGTATTGTCTCACTTGGTGAATTTGTTAGCTCCCACGGGTTCAATTATCTCTGCAGATGATTGCCATATCTACAAATCTTAGACCTAGCCTCTGCTGAGCTACAGTCATGTGTCTCCAGATGTCTACTGGACATCTCATCTGTTCGATGTTGAGTAGGCTTGTTGAGTCATTGCAGTCATTTTTGACTCTCTGTGACCCCATTTGGTGTTTTCCTGGCAGAAATACTGGAGTGGTTTGCTATTTCCTTCTCCAGCTGATTTTAAGATGAGAAACTGAGGCAAACAGGGTTAAATGACTTTCCCAGGGTCATACAGCTAGTAAGTGTCTGAGGTAAAATTTGAACTCAGGTCTTCTTCACTCCAGGCCCAGCACTCTATGCACTGTGCCACCAACTGCCCCTTGAGTAGGTGTAGGCATCTCAAATTCAGTGTGTCCAAAGTAGAACTCATTATCTTCTCCAAAGCCCTCTCCACTTCTGAATTCCCCTCTTACCCTGGAGGCCTCAACCATTCTCCCAGTCACCCAGGCTCTCAACCTTATCCTGCACTCCTCACTCATATTCAGTGCTTAGTATAATGCCTGGCACACAGTAGGTATTTAATACATGCTTTGACCAACCAACTTTTACTTAATTGTACTCAGTGTTGCCACTGAAATAGAAATTTTATCTCTACCTTCACACCATCTTTTATATATATCCCCTTCTTTCCATTCACACAGCTGCCACACTGGTATAGGCTGCCATCACTTAACACCTGAACTATTGACATAATCTCCTGGTTGGTCTTCCTGTCTCAAGTCCCTTCTCACACAGGTCTATCCCCTACTCAGTTACCCATGTTTTTCCTAAATCATAGGTTTAAAGCACTGTAGTAAATAAAGACTGGTTTTTAATTAAGTTTTAAGGTCACAAAGTTCTTTACATGAGAGTTCTCATTTTAATAGTAATAGCTAGTATTTATGTAGCTCTTTAAAGGTTTACCAAGAGCCTTACAAATATCTACTTTTGTCCTTACAACAACCCTGGGAGGTAGATGCTATTATTATTCCCATTTGCAGTTGAAGATACTGCAACCAACCGAGGTGAAGAGCTCACAGCTAGTATCTGAGGTCCAGAATGAACTCAGGGCTTCCTGACTCCACATCCTGGGCTCCATTCGTTGTACTACCTAACTGCTTATTTTAGTCTTATGACAACCCAGAGAAGTAGGCAAGATAGATATTATCCTCTTTTACAGCTGAGTAATTTGAGGCTTACATTGGAGAGGTGTAAGTGATCTCCCTAAGGACACACAGCTGGCAAGCAGGCAGAGTCTAACCTTGAACCTAAGTTTTTTCCAAATCCAGTTGTCCCTCCATTGTACCTACCACAGTTGTCACTATACTCAAAAGAATTATCATCTTGAGCTCTAGCTTCTTGGCATCTTAATGTGGTATAATTAAGGGTATATGTGACTTCCTGAAAATCATGAGTGTCATTTTAAAAAAAATAATAAAATTTTGGTTGAATGAATACTTCCATGTCCAGAATATAGAAATTGCACCTAACTTTCTGTTCTGTTTGTGGTCCCCTTAAATAAGTTAGGAATTAACTGCAAGGTGATCCAAAGTAGCCATCAGAAATTCACATGGTATATGTAAAATGCTTTGCAAATATTAATGCACTATATCAGTGCTAGGGATTTTTTTGTTGTTGGTTTTTATTCTGCACAAATTATATAGGTTTTTTTTTTCAGAACATAGGGAAATGTATGCTCAGCTATGTTTTTAAATAAAGTGTTAAAATTTCTCTATCTTGAATTTATAATTACATTGCTTTCTTAATTAAACAGGAGGAGAGACCATAGCTTTAAAAGTACTTCTGAATAAGTATGGTTAACAGTTCCTGGTAGGCAGGAAGCCATTTTAGTTAAGTATCAGCAGATGTGTCTTGGCCAGAGTCACAAAACTAGTTGATGTCTAAGGCTCCTCCTTGCTCCTTCAGCAGACATGTCCTAATTCTGTCCTCTATCCTGATGGACGTTATTTCTTCTGAGAGAAGCATGGTACAGTGGAGGGAGTGCTGAATTTGGAGGAAGTAGACATGGTCTCAAATCTAAACTCTTCATGACTTTGGGAAAATCACTTATCATCTCTGGACCCCATCCCCTCTTTTCTAAAATGAGGGGATTGATCCAGAATTGAATCTCTTAACAGCTCTAAATCTATAATCCTATGATAAATGAAAAATCTAGTCATGAGGATATTGTGGTTAGATAACTTGAAACAGATTTTACAAAAACAACTGATTTTTATGGAGCATATCAACTGGAAATCTTGTCAACTGGGAGTTCTGTGTCATACATTGGCAACCCAAGTGTTATCATCACATTTCCAAAATGGTTCATTCTTAAAAGGAAGATTAAAGTTATATTTAACACCTGATTTGTTTAGGATTTTTCAAATTACTCTCATACATAGGTTTTTTATTCATCTTTACAAAATCTTTTATCATAGGCAAACCATACATTATTGTGCTCATTTTATTCATGAAGCAGTTGATGTAAAGAGAATGGATAATTTGTCAAAAGCTGCTTAGCTGGATTTAAGGATTCTCTTGATTTCCAGTTATTTCCATTACTTTATTTTGTCTAACTACATGATATTTTATATCACTTTCTTTGAAAAGAAATAGTAATCTGAAAGTTAAATCATACATGTGTTTTGGCCAGAATATTTAAGTCAGAATAGATTTTTCTTTTTCTTTTTTTGAATTTAAAAACCATTTTATTCAGAATCCTTCTACCTGGAAAAGCACTATATAGAACATAGAATCTGCATATGCTCTAATAAACTTATCACTGTACATTATGTATCCTATACATACAATACAGCATTTCAACAATCCAGCTTAAATTAAGAATCAAGGCTTTGAGTGAGCTATGGGATACTGTAGTTAGTAGTGTCTGTTAATTATTCAGAACTCTGAGCATAGTGCATTATGCATTTAAATCAGCGTTCTGCTTAAAAATTAAAATTTTGATAGCAGTTATTTGTGTTGAGAAAAAGCTGCTAAATTTTAAATGTATCTTTGTGGGTAACATTTTCTTGGAAAGGAAAGTCTACACAAACATTCTTCTGTTTCTCTTCTAAATATTAATTTTGCTATTTCTAGTACAATTTAAAATGAAAATGTTTTTTGGGCACTAGTACAGTGTTCACACCAAGAATATTCTCAACATCGAAATGTTAATCAGTTATTTGTGCAGCTAACAATAGGGTCCAAAATATGAAGGAAATCAAACAATATCCAAGTTCTGTCAAAGTATTACCTATTTTTCGGGATGAAGATGTTCTGAACATGTAGAATGTGGAGAGCATTTTCCGTTAGGTATGATGACCTTCTCTGTGGGATATGCCATTGCTTAATAGCAGTCAGAGGAGTTTCTGGATCTGCTTTGTGTAGTATAAGGGAGAGATAAAATGAGCTAGTCAAGGTAGGCTAATTAGTTGGAGGGGTTTTTTGTACTTAGAGAAAAAAACAATGTTAAATTCTTCTCAAATATTTTATTATTGTCACACAGGCATTTTACTCCTGAAAATACCAATAATTGAAGCTTAAAGGGGAGAGGAAAAGTTTAAAGTAAACCAGTAATTTACCTAGTACTATGCTTTTTGCTAGGTGAGCTCTGGCTACGAATAGCACTTTGGAGTCACAGTTTAGGTGTCTGTTGCAGATAGATTTAAAAGAATCCATGTTTATCTATTTAGCTTCCATTTTAAAAAGATAGGTTTTATAGAAAAAAATTTGTCCCCCAGATCTAATACTCAGTATAAACACATCAAAGGGAAATCTCATGTATAATAATTTTGGATATTTTAATAATGATACTGTTACTGAAAATAAATTACCAAAAAATAAAAGTGGACATTTTTATTTGAGTATTAGAGATTCTGAAGTACTATTTGCTAGTTCTCTTACCATTTGTTGTTCTTAGTTTAATAATGAGGCCTTTTCAGAGTGTTCTATAGAATGCATGGTCACTGTCTGATAACTCATTACAGTTCTTTAGTAAATAAGTTGCTAAAATATTTTTATCTTTTTGTTTCCAAAATAATGGTTTGCTTACATTTTGTTCAAATTCAGTAAGCATTTATTAAGCACCTAATACATTCAAGGCATTGTGTTAAACTGGGCATACAAAAGCAAAACGAAGAAGTTTCTATCCTCAAAGGAGTTTATGTTTATGGCTCACTTAGCTAGGTCCTGATTGTTGCCAAATAGTAAATGGTTGTCAGAAAGTTCAGCTGAGACAGACAACATGGGAAGCTAGGTATTCCAACTAATTGACCACATGTAATAGGAATCAGTGAAAACACAAGACTCTCAATTTCTTTAAAGATTAATTTTCCTTAAAATTAATGTATGACTCTATGTATTTCTGAAGTATGAAATTCTAGTAAGTGATTTCTGTTGAGTGGTTAATCAGTCACTCATGCTTGAATGTTTCCCTGGTAATAACTCAAATTCATACAGTGCTTTAAGCTTACAAAGGGCATTGCCTATTTCAATTTACAGGCCATTTGGACCCCTAGCTGCTGTATATGCCATAAGCAGTGCTGGGAGCTGAAAGGCAATAAGTACAACTTAAATTTGGGTGACCTATTTCAAACCTGAAAAAATTAATCTGTATGTATTTCATTAATATTATCTATATTTAAACTTTTGTGTTTTCTACCTGAAATAATATATTTAAATTACACAGTTGTTAATTTCACACGCACACATGCCTTAATTTAGTGGCTATTTTATCAACACAAGTTGAAAAAGACTTATTTTCTTACAAAATTTTATCCCATCTTTATTGCAAACAAAGTACCTTAAATCCTGTGATCTTTACTCCTTTTCTATATAATGGGTCTAATAGCATACAAATTTTGTATACTTAAATATAGCAGTCTCTAAGGAAGGAACCTTAAGAGACCTCATTTTACAGAAAAGGAAACTGAGCCCCAGAGAGGCTGAATGATTTGCCCAAGGTCATAAAGGTAAGTGACTGATCTGACTCCAAACCCATTGTTCTTTTCCACTGTACCATAATGTTTTCCATTCCTACCTTAGTACAGTGCCTGCCCCGTAGTAGAATGCTTAATAAATACTTGTTGACTGACAACTTCACAAAATTGTCATAGGGATTAAATGAGATAATGTAGCTAAAGTGCTTTGCAAGTTTCAGCGTGCTATGTAAATGTCAGCTATTATTACCATTCACATAGTTTTCTAAGGAGAAAGAGTTTCTTTTTAGTTATATAATGATATAATTTAGTTATAAAAAGGTAGCATTTCTTTTTTAATGCTTGTTTCCTTTTCTGTATCTACAATATTCATATTTTATCTATTTATATACTGAATAATAATTTGTATTTATATAGCAGTTTACCATTATAAAGCACTTGACATATAATGCTGTCTTATTGGTCATCATAATACTTTAACCTCAGCTAAGTCACTGTACTTGTACGTGGGCATCAGCTCCCTCATAAATAAAATGGAAGATGTGGACTAATTGATTTCCTTGGTTTCACTGAACTCCAGTGTATTATGATTTTATAATTTTAAGTAAGTCCTACAGATGGCATGATCTCCATTTTACAGATGCAAGCATTGGCTTAGAAAAGTTAATTGACATACCTTCATACAGCTAGTAAGGCCTAGAGCTAGGACTAGAATCAGATCTTCTAACTTAAAGTCTTAGCTTATTCCATTTATATGCATCTAGATGATCTTAATTATGATAGTGAGAAACCTAAAGCTTGTAATATGGATATTATTTGTTGTTGAGGGAAACCAAGTTGTACATTACTCTGTACAGAAAAAAATATGGATTGACTGAAGTGCAATTGAAACTATAGGATATCTGGGTTTTGGTATATATATTTAAGGTTTAAAATTTGGCTTTGTGTTCTCTTAGATTTTAAGTCCCCAGAGAACAGGAGCTATATCTGTCTAGTTTGATTTATAAATTATTACTAACTACAGTGTTAATAAGTGATAGGTATTCATTAAAATGATATTTGAAAAGTATAAAATAATAGCATTATTGATCTTTTAGTTATTACAGGATGGCATTGTTTGAGGTATTAGCAGAGATTAATTTAACCTCAGTTTGCTTCACTTGTTTTTTCTTGATTGGTAATGTTTTCTTATAAAGAGAATATTTTAGTGGCCTTTAAACTTACTTAGAAGTTAGCATGATCTGGTGTTTGTACCCTATCCCTTTCCGGTTTAGTATATTTCCTTTTATAAGGACTGATTTGTTTATTTAAAAACATTACTCTGCCATTGTTTACCATCTGTTTTCGTTGTTTTGATAGAATTCATAATGTTTAAACTCCTAGCACTCAGGTTGGTCTTCTGAAGTATGTAGTTTCATGCATATGTTTACTTATGGACTTCTTTAATATAGCAGATTTTTTATGCTAAGTTGCTGCAATGCAGTGGGAGGATATTCAGTTTTCGTATTTACTTTGATCTTTAAATCTACTATTAGTAAACCAGCTTTTTCTTATTTGCAGAGATCCTGCATATTTTGATGAAAATTGGCTAAATAGAATCAAAACAGAAGTAGGAGACAATTGGAGATTAAAGGTATTTTCCTATTTTTCCATCTACAAATGTATCCTTTATTATTTGTCTGTCTCTGATACTTGGGTTTTTTAGTCTATTGCTGTTCTGTGAGCTCTTTGCATTTGGATATGGTAGAAAGGGCACTTACTAGATTTGGAAATCTGAGTTCTAATTCCAGCGCAGCCATTTACCACATACTGTATAAATTTGGGCAAATCACTCTCTGTTGATCTGCAAAATGAAGGGGTTAGACTAGGTAGTCTTTAAGACCCTTTTCAACTTTAAATCCTTTTCCTTTCTTTTCCCAAATTTTTTTCTTTTTTTCCCCCAATTACATGCACAAACAATTTTTATATTTGTTTCTTAAAATTTTGAGTTCCAAATTCTCTCCCTTTGTCCCCTTCCCCTTCACTGAGAAGGCAAGAAATCTTATATAGGTTATACATGTGCAGTCTTGCTAAAAATATTTTCATATTAATCATGTTGTGGAAGAAAACACAGGAAAAAAACATGAAACATAGAGAAAGTTTAATAAAAAAGAATGCTTTCATCTGCATTCAGACTTCCATCAGTTCTTTTCCTGGAGGTAGATAGCATTTTTTCTCATGAATCCTTTGGAATTATCTTAGATCAATGTATTGCTGACAATAAGTCAGTCACAGTTAATTATGGTACAGTATTGCTGTTAACGTGTACGGTGTTCTCCTGGTTCTGCTCGCTTCACTTTTCATCAGTTCATGTAAGTCTCCTCTCATTTTTCTGAAAGCATTCTTCTCATCATTACTTATAGCAGAGCTGTATCACTCCTTGAGAAATAAGTTTTAAGTTGTTATTTGTGGTAGAATTGCATAGTCATCTAAAACAGTGGTGTCAAACTCAAATAGAAATAGATCCCTGTGTAGCATGTTCACTTATAAAACCACAAATTAGCATTATGTGTGTTGTATTTTATTTTTATTTATATTTCCCAATTATATTTTAATCTGAATTTGCCACTCCCACTGCAGTTTGATATTTCTGATCTAAAAGACAGTCCATTTAGTATTAAACACAATTCATCTTTTCTTTTAAATATGAAGTGAGGAATTAACCTTGAACTTTGGTTAAAAATGTTGACATGAAAAGTCATAGAAGGGCACAAGATTCCCACAGAAATTTCCCCCAAAATCTAAAAAAGGGACCTCATAGAATAATGATAATTTGAAAAATGTAGAAAGAAATTAGAAGTAAATTTCATCAAGTCCAGAACTGCACAAAAAGATGACCAAAAGAATACAGAAACTGATGGTGGGATTGAAACAGAAAAAGTAGTTCAAGCAAACATCGGTGGTAAAGCCTAGGTGACAGGTTTTTACCAAGTAAAGCAGCTTAAACTCTAGTACCTGAGCCAGAAGCAAGCAGAGTTGGAGAGAAGAAGGAAGCTAGGGAGAACTCCTGGAAGTAGACCTGAGGCCAGTTGGCATTCTGAACAGGGGTATAATAAGCCAGACCCAAATCCAGTGCTGGCGTATTGAAATAGAAGTGAAGGATGGAACCTGCCCCAATAGAGAGTTGAGCCAAGGAAGTAGCCCAGCTATACAGTCTTCAGAGCACTGAAACCATAGCAGGAGGATAGGGGCAACTTAGCACCTGTGTGCCAGCAGAGATTTGTAAGAGGCCTCAAACTCATGTGATTTCCAGCATCTCATTGCACCTATTAATGACACAAGAGGATGGAACCAACTCCTGATTGAGGATCATGCAAAGAGGAAGAGAGAAGTCTGGACCCAAACCTGCATTGGTCTGTCAGGAAACTTCAGACAGAAACCAGCAGGTGAAGAAGATGGTGGGTACTAGCCACCATCCATCCAGATAGGCAGTAACGTAGACTACAGGGGCAAGTACACCAGTTAAGAACTACCTAGCCCATCCAGGAATGCCAAAGGTGATGAGTCCAAACACAAAATTCCAATCCAAGACCTGAGGCTGAAAATATGAGTAAGCAGAAGACACCAAATAATGACAAGACACAGGCATACCCCATTTTATTGTGCATTGCAGACATTGCTTTTTTTTTTTTTTTTAAACAAATTGAAGATTTGGGCCAACCCTATGTCAAGCAAGACTTTCTGCTCTATTTTTCCAACAGCTTGTGCTCACAACATATCGCTGTGTCACATTTTGGTAATTTTCGCAGTACTTCAAACTTTTTTGTTATTATATCTGTTACTGTGATCAGTGATCTTTTGTGTTACTATTATAATTGTTTTGGGGCCCCATGAACCATGCCCATGCCCATATGACAGTGAACTTAATAACTGTGTGTGTTCTGACTGCTCCACCAACCACCTGGTCCCATTTCTCTCCCTCTCCTTGAACCTCCCTCTACCCTGAGACATAACAATATTGAAATTAGACCAGTTACAATCTGCAGTAGCCTCTAAGTGTCTCTGTGAAAGTAAGAGTCAGTTCACGTGGCAAGATTCATTGTTGTCTTATGCTATGAATTGTCACAGCCTCCTCAACCTTCAGCAGCCACCACCCTGATCAGTCGTCAGCTGTCGTTACCCTTCACCAGCAAAAAAATTATGATTTCTTGAAGATTCAAGATGATAGTTAGCATTTTTTAGCAGTAGAGTATTTTTAAATTGTTGTAAGTTAAATTAAATATTTAAATTAAATACATTGACTTTTTTAGACATACTACTACTGCATATTTAATAGACGATAGTATAGTGTAAGCATAATTTTTATATGCACTGGGAAACCAAAAAAAAAAAGTCATGTAATTTGCTTTATTGTGGTGATCTGGAACTAAACCTTCAGTATGTCCAAGGTATACCTGTACTGTGGCATAAGGGAAATCTGAATGATAAATCCGGAAGAAAGGAGGAACCGTATAACATCCACAAAGTGAATAACTATTTGAGAAAAAATAATGGCTTGGTTACAGGGACTACCAGAGTGACTGGAAGGAATAAAGTCAAGAGATAAAAAGTGGAGTAAGATTGAGGGTGAAAAAATTGGAAGAAGAAATAGCTTAGAAAAGAAAGAAGACATTACCCTGGGAGTCCTTGAAAAATAGTATAGAGAAAACTCATGGACAGAGTGATCTTTCTACTCTGTAGCTGCATGGAGCTGGAAGTTTTGTTTGTTCTTTTAGTTTCATGAAAGGAAAGAAAAATGAGGGGCACAGGAATACTCTAGAAAATAAATTAGGAGAGAGAAGTTTATTTTGCCTAAGTGTTATGCTCAAGAAAAAAGCATATAAACATGGGGGAAAGGTTTCAGAAAGTATATAATATCCCTCTTAATTGAACTGGATGAAAGTTAAACACACACAGAGTTCACTATAGACATGCATTAAACCTAGCAAGGAAGTACTCATAGATAGGGAAAGGAGAGAATAGGGGGCATGAGAAGGGGAGTAGAATTGGAGTGAATAGTCTCAAACTAAACAAATGTAAACCTGGAAATTGATTATAGAGGAGAGGATTGAATTGAAAGTATGAGATGGTGGTCTGGGCCTGGTGAAGAAAGGTGGAACAGAGGAATTAGGAACATAACATTTCAGTTATAGATTACTAGTATTGATCAGATTCAATACTCGTCTTTATAGAAAGAAAAACAGAAGGAAAAGAGGAAAAAATCTGAGGGGCTGTGTTAGACAGAAGTGCATACAGTTATCAGTCATAGTAGTGAGCATGAACTCAAAGATGCTGAATGAATTAGGAAACAGAATCTAACCACATGTTGTTTACAAGAAACACTTGAAATGCAAGATTCACAAAATGAGTGACTGAAGCAGAATTTATTATACTTCAAAATAATTCAAGAAAGCAGGCATAGTTATATTGTCAGATAATGCAATTGTAAAATTATACATTATTAAAATTGATAAGCAGGAAAGCTATAATATGCTTACAGATAGAATACTACAAATATGTGTATACATACATATTTGTGTAATGAATGGCATAGCAGTTAGGTTTTTGATAGAAAAATTATTCAAATTGCAGAGAGAAATCACAAAACTCATAGTAGTTGGGGATCTCGATATACCCTATTCAGGCCTAGATAAATTAACAAAAAAATAAAGAAATTCAGGATCTACATAGAAATTTAGAAAGTTAGATATGATAGCCCTCTGCTGATTACTAAATAGAAATAAAAAACTATAGTTAATAATACATGATATGTGTATATATACACGTATGTATAGTATATCAGCCATGTACGGCTTTACAAAAATTTACTATGTGCTACACCATAAAATCCTCATACACAAATTCAGAGAAACAGAAATGTTTCAAATGTCTTTTTCTGACCACAATACAGTAAACGTTTAATGAAATAAAAAGCATGTGGAGACAGGATTGAAATTTAAATGGGACAATAAATCCAAAATATTGATGGTCAAAGAAAAATTGGAGAAACAATGCCTGATTTCACCAAAGAAAATGACAGCATTGAGCCATCATCCTAAACATTTTGGAATACAGCTAAAACATACTATGGAACTAACTTTATATCTGTAAATACTTTCATTAACTGAGCACAAATCCAGAAGACTTGTGATGACTCATGCTTCTCCAAAACCTCTTAGAGAAGTGATAGGAGTATTGATATAGATGCGTACATTTTCACATAAGACCAAAAGACCATGACATTGTTATAATAGACTATACTAATTTATTACAAAGGAGGTGTTTTATTTCAAGGGAGTATATGGGGAGGGGGGTAAATAAGAGGGATAATTATGTAAAAAAGAAAAGAATGTCAGTGAAACATTTCAAAAATAGAAGAGAGTAGATGGAAGATATACTTAAGCAGGTTAATGTTCATACTACCATGGTTAAATGTAATTTATGTTAAAATTACAATCTGTGTAATAAATTCAGAGTTTCATATATAATCCTCTTTCTGGACTTCGGATATAGAAATGATTTTGAACAACAGTTAATATTACATATTCATCTTTATGCCCTTTTTCTATTATTTTCTACTACTTAGTCTGTGCTAAAGCTTAGCCTTCAATTGATAGCTTTTGAGATTTGTTCTTTTCCTATATAACAGTGTCAACACATAAAGAAAATATATTTTTTGACACCATGAAGGTAAGAACCCAAAACATGATAGCTAGATTCCTAAAAATACCACTTTATCTCACTAAAATCATTGGTCATCCACAATGTCTTGAAATATAATTGGACTTAACAATTAAGTTGTACTTCTATTCAGCTATCTTCTCTCTTTCTTTGAACAGATAAGCAATTTGAAGAAAATTTTGAAAGGAATTCTGGATTACAACCATGAGGTAAGGGGGTTGGGGAATTTATTTTATTTGCCAACATAACTGCTAGACATGTTAAATTCCAAAGAGAGAAAAAAACAAGTAATAAGGAATCCTTAAAACAGTCTGAATGGTACAGGGCACTGTAACTAGGTATAAGGGAAAATAGGTGTGGGAAGGAAGGGGGTCAAAAAAATTGAGTTGAATTCTAGAACAACCTACCCCTTACAGCCAAGTCCAGATTCCGGTGTTGACATCTCATTTGAAGATTTAGTTTTGGTCTCTTCATTTTAATATAGATATATAAATGGGATTTTCTTTCCCCCTCTATTCAGATTTTAGGACAACAGATTAACGATTTTACACTTCCTGATGTTAATCTTATTGGGGAACACTCAGATGCTGCCGAGCTTGGAAGGATGCTTCAGCTCATTTTGGGATGTGCTGTGAACTGTGAGCAGAAACAAGGTAAACATTTTGGAAGTTACTATGTGTGATCATAAACATTTAAGAAAAACAGTAGTAGGAACACTCCGCCTTCTTCTGAAAAGTAGAGTGGAATGGCCAGTGTCTGAACAATTTCAGCTCCTCAGAGATCCAATAAACACAGCTAGTTTCCTTGTGTCTCATATAAAGGATTACTGTGGGCGAACAATGAAATGATGTGCCACCAACAAAACAAATAAAAAAAATGATGGCAAATTGTTGAACATACCACTGTTGTCAGTTTTCTGTAGTACTTATGTCAGGATGATAGATCTCAAATACTGATTACATATTTCCTATTTAAGATAATCAGCATGGTTCATTTTCCTAAAGTTATTCCTTGGCATATTTTATTTCTGCGATCAAGAGAGTTTGCTGAAATTAGGAGCAGTACAGGGAAGTTGCAGAAAAGCAAGTTTAATCATGATGCAGAAAGGAAAATTCCTACCAAGAGCTCTGTTCAAAATGCAGTGAGGTTTCCTTGGGATATAACAAGTTCCCTCATGTTAAAGGGCTTCCAGTCAAGGCAACATAAACACTTGAGCATATTGTTGAGGAAATTCTTTCTCAGGTATGGATTGTATATGTGGCTACTTCAGACTTTCCCAACTTAGAAGTGTTGTGATTCTTTAAAAAGCTTTATGAATCTTTTTAGGATTTGATCAAATTTTGTTAGTATTAATTTGCTTTTGGTACGTAAGGAAGTACAGATCTGAATGTTTAGTGCATTTCACTTCAGTGAATAGAGGAAAGTCAGTATTTGTTCATCCAGTCCATCTGAAAATGTGGAACAAATTGCTGTAACATAAGCTGCTATGATAGGTGTTCATCTGTCCCTACAAAAGCTGCTCCTACGTCCTGTGCCAGGAATAGAAACAAAGACTTTATCAGTAAGAATTGGCATGCCTTTAATTGCATACGCTAAAAACTTGCATACACATACATATTATGAGATGGAGAAAGTATTTCAACTGTTTCGTTCTGTTAACTGTGAAGGAGAAAGGCCTTAAAATTGTTGGACCTATCTTCCTTTTGTTGAATGGAAGCTTGAAGGGTGAGGGTGGTTACATAATACACCTTTATTGTTTGTTGATAAATCTAAATTATATTTAATAGGCAAAAAGTTCATTAAAATAAAAATGATAATTTATTTTTAAGGATAACAACTTTGTTTTAGTTAAAATTTTTACTTTTTTATAAGTAATAATTTATATCCTCTCTCCTATTTCCCTCTCATATACCCCCTTCTCTCCACTGGAAAAAAAAAAACCCAAAACCCTAGTAACAAATGTGCTTAGGTAGGCAAAACAAGTTTTCATATTTGCCATAGCTGAAAAAAAAATGTCTCTTTCAAATTCTGTCACCTATGCTCGGATGTGGGTGGCATGTTTCATTATTGATCCTCCATAATTGTGGTTGGTTCTATTGATCAAATTTTTTACAGATGCTGTATAAATAGTTCTTTCCAGAAGGTCTACTGAAGTATGCTGATATGTGATAGAACACACGTTAGCATCTACTGTGTGCATAGTACTTTGCTAGGCAGTGAGCAAGAGGTACAGAGCTTTTAGGGACTTTATAACCTGATAAAAGAAGATAAGAGCAGCACATGCAGGGTTTCGCATCAGCAGCTAAAGCTTAAAAGTGCCCTAAGACTTTTGAGGCACCCTGTATAAATATAATGCAATGAAAAGTGCATTAAAAGGTTACAAAATAAAGTTCTGTGAGGTCTAGGGGTGCCAAGTTGTTAAATGACCCCAAGGGGATCAGAGAAAGTTACTAGAAAATGACTTGGACTTCTAAGTGATGAATAGAGGAATTCATTCAACAGGAAAAGAATAGGGAAGAGAAGGTATATTATATGTGGGTATCAACCTAAGAAAAACATAGAAATAAGAACATAATGTATGAAACTGGGGTCTAGCTATTTGTCTAGTTTGGATAGAACATAAAGTAAATGGAAAGAAGTGATGTGAGCTAGGGTTGAAAAAGTAAGGTGTTGCCAGATTGTAGAGAGCCTTGAGTACCACACATGGTGACTTGTACTTTAATCAATAACCACTGTGGATTTTTGAGTAGAGTGATATGATCAGATCTGTGCATAAGATTAGTCTAACAGTGTGAGTAAAGGATGGATTCAAGGGCATAGTTAGGCCTTGAATGGGAGGAGTAGGGGTGGATTATTTCAGGAGTTGGAGGCATTGTTGACAAAAATACATATACAAAGTGTTTGGTGACTAATAATATTGGACAAAGCTGAAAAAGTAAGTTAAAACCAAATTGTGGGGGGCTTTGAATGCCCTTATTAAGTTCTTTGGCAGTCACTGGGAAAGTCAGCAGGTTGAATAGAATATAACCTTGAGACAGAAGCATTTTTGTTTTTTCATATATCCATAGTTCCTTCTGATTAGATGCTTAAATGTTTTCAGGTTTTGTTTTTTGTAATTAAGTGTAACAGTGGTAAGAATGGGGTGGAGAATGGATGGGCTAGATGCCAGGAGACAAGATTCTGTTAAAAATGATTTAAGCAGGCAAATATTAAATAGACTTGAAGCAAGGAAGTTGGTATGAAAGTAGAAGGGAAGAGTTAGAGAAATAGATCATGGAAATAGAAATGCCAAACATTGGCAACTTACTGAAGGTGAGGAGTAAGAAGGAAGAAAGAATAAATGATGTGTCTGACTTTAAAAGCCTAGAAAACACAAGAACAGTGAAGCCATCAACGGACATAGAAAAATTAGTGGGAAGGGGTAATTGTGGTATGCATGGGATCATTTCAGTTTCCACCACATGAAATTTTTGAGGTACTGATGCATATCTAGGTAAAAGTTTCCATCTCTCCCAGAACTGGAGCTCTGGGGCAGTTGTTAGAGGTAAAGATATAGATATGAGAGTTATGTGCTTAGAGGTGATCATTGAGTTCATGGGAATGGGTGAAAAAAGAGGGCCAACCAAATACAGAGTCTTGGGGAATCTCACATTTAAGAACTAGAGAAAAATAAGAAGGTAGGAAAACAGAGTTCTGGTGTCATGAAGGCTAAGGAAGGGAAGTAATAAAGAAGACAAAAGTTTGTCCCCATGTCAACTAGGCCAAAGAGGTCTAGGAGGTTAAATGAGGGCAAAAAATACTGGATTTAGAAACTATACAGTGGTCATTAGCAGATAGTGAAATCTTAGTGTCATTAAAATGATGGGAACAGAGTTAGTTATATTTGCAGGGTTAAGTAAGTAAGTACAGTCTCACTATGATTTACTTTGCTTCTGAAACTAGGTTAAAACAGATAAGCCTACTAACTTTTTTCTTCTGACTCAATATACTTTTTTAGTATTGCCTATGTTTTCTAGAATTCTAGTGACAAGAGAATTGGAATGATGAGAGACAAAGTGGCATAGTAAATCAAGGCCCAGCTTATTTCAGAGATCCTAATCTGCACTGGTAGAAAAAATATCCAAAATGGGAGTTCCTTCTGCAAATAAATTCACAAAGTCTTCACCTCCCTCTCGCTCTGCAAGAGTGGTGATGAATTTGATAGCCGTCAGCACTGGGGAACTGAAGGCATTTTGTTGCCATTGCTTTTAGGTCTTTTGTATTCAGTTTTGTCTTTACATATTTAAAAAATTTCTTGTTTGCTGCATCCTGATTTCTTTCATATTTGGTATTCTTCATCTGTGTTAATATTCTGTTCTAGTTTTGTTTAGCTGAATCATATTAGAAAATCAACACAAATTCTCTTTCTTCAAAGAAAATGCTCTTCTCTCACTGTATCTGTGCAACTAACATGTGTGGCTAAGTTCCTACTGCTTCTCAGAGGAATGATATTATGGATAAGTTTCTTAAGACTGAGGAAGTGGTTTTCTACTTCTCCCACTCACTAGATTCTGTCACCACAAAGAATTGATTACAATAATGAGAATATTTAACTCTAAAGGTTCTCTGAAAGATCTTCAAGCTCAGAAGGGTTATGCGGTGTTTGTCACTACAAGATTGAGATAGCCTTGATGAGTTCTTCCTTAATTCTTTTGATGGTTTGCAGAATTATAGATAGAATTATATAAGTATATTCTCATAGTGGGAGGAGCATCTTATATGCCTTTTTCCATGAAATAGAAGTTAAGTGATATATAAGTTTGGTGATGCTTACAATTAAAAAAAGCTACCAGACATCCTAAAAAGCTAAAGGAATGTTGAAAGTTTTATTGAATGCAGTATAGAAAACCTTATTTACTCGGAAGATATATGTGTGGAATTTAGCAAGAAAAAGAGTTCCCAAGACAAGCAAAATTTTAAGACTCTGCATTTTTTCAAAAGGTTCTGCATTTTCTTCTTCAGGAGAGATCTATTTAGGCTTCCATTCTGAGTTTATTAACTCTTAATTTAAACATTTAATAACCTTGGTTATCTGGTGCCTCATATCACAACAAATTAGAAGGAAGAGTGATAGGAATGATAATGACAGAAGTAACTGAATGGAGAACAGAAAAGCTGCTGTATTAAAGTTCAGTGATTGGTGATAGCAGTCGACTCAGGTTACCAAGTAAAGGTTAAGTCATGTTCCGTACAATTACTTTAAGCAGGCAAGTAAGTGTATATTTTATAATTTAGATTCACAATGTCAAGACTGGATGAGAATTTACAGGTTAAAAAACATCTAGTCTAGTCCGCACTTTTATAGATGAGGGAAGTGAGGTCCAAAAATATAATGTGATGTACCCCAAAATGACAAGCTAATCAGTAAGTAGCCAATTCAGGACCAGAACCCCAATACAAGGTATTTTCTCTTTTTCTATGCTACAAGTTTTGGCACTCATAAGATTCTACTTTAATTTTCTACTAAACAACTAGTAAATGTAGATTTTGACAGTAAAGTTTAAATACTTAGAAAAGTTTTCTGGAATAAAACATTTCCAGTACTTTAGTAAACTTATGATTGCATCAATATAGGTGTTTCCTACAGTGATGCAGATCACATTGAAACTCTCTCTGCCTATCTTGTTCTCAGTTTCTTAGCAGGGGTTCCACCTAGCATGCTACAGGCTTCCATTTAGGTTCCTTGACATTGGATTCCACGCAATGGATTTCCAGATGAGTATATCCAAACTTTGACTCTCTTTTGAATTGACCAGTTACCTCTTGGATGTCTTGAACTGGATGATGTGGGCATCTGAAACTTAACATGTCCAAAAGAAATAGAAACAGTCTTTATCATCAAGGAGCATACATTCTAATAGAAGAGACAACATGTAAATAATAAGGCACGTGCTAGGTACATATTTTGTAAATGGGAGGTTATCTCAAAAGAAAGGCACTAGCAGTTGGGGAACCAGGAGAGGCCTCTTATAGAAGGTGAGATTTGAACCAAGTCTTGAAGGAAGCCAAAAGGCTAAAGTGAGTAGGAAGGCATTCCGGGCATGTAGGATAACCAGCAAAAGTGTAGAGAATTAGGACACAGTGTCAGTTTTGAGAAATGCCCAGAAAGCCAGTGAATCATGAAATATGTGAATAGAAGTAAAATATTAAAAGACCCCCAAGCTAGGAAAGGGCTGGATCTTGAAGGACTTTAAAAGCCAAACAAAGTTTGATCCTAAAGGTAATCAGGAGCCACTGGAGTTTATTGAATTAAGGGTGACATAGACAAACTTGAACTTAAGGGAATCACTTTAGCAGCTAAAGAGAAGAGTAGAGAGAAATGCATGACAGGGAGAACAACCAGAAATCTATTGTACTGGTCCAGGATTAGAGCAGTGAAACTCTCTACTAGGTTAGTAACTATATGGCTAAGGGGAAGGGAATGCATGCAAAAAATATGAAGGTAGAAACAAGACTTGACAACATATTAGATATGCAGGTTGAGTTTGAATGAGAAATCACTGGTACCAAAATTGTGAGTTTAGGTTACTGGGAGGATGGTGGTGCCTTTGCTAGTAATACAAATGTCCAGAGGAGAGAAGAATTTGTGGGGAAGGAAGAGTTCTGCTTCTTTGGGTATCTTGAGTTTAAGATGTCTTTAGGACATGAAGCAGATGACATGTTGGCAGTTGGTGATATGTGATTGGATCTAGCTCAACCTTTTCTTCCTGTTTAATTCTAGATCCCACTCATTGTCTTTAAATAGTATTTGTCCCAGATACATGTACTGATGAATCAGTCACCTGTATGAGTTGTCTATCCATTGGCATAATTTTGACTCAAGACATTTTTCATTGACTTAGTTTAGATAGGCCAAAACTTAGACTGATTTAGAGAAGGCTTGGCCATGTATCCAACCAAGCAAATTGTCCTGAGGGGATTGTGAGGGATGTGGATGTAGGCTTCCCAATACATGGCACAGTCACCTTCTCTGAGTGATGGTCTGCTGATCAGCTTTCTCTTAACTTGTTGTTCTTGCAACTCTTTCTTATTGTTATATGAGATGACACTGCCTGTAATCCTTTGTCATCTTTTTCTGCAAGATTTTACAAAGCAGATTGTATTCTAAGCTGATTTTGTCTTTGATTGCCACATTTTTCTACTTGGCTGAGGGAAATGTTAGTTTCTTTTGTCTCTTTGGAATGATTAATTGGGTCAGTTAAACTTAGACAGAAAATTGTAACCTGTGTTTCAGTCTGGTTTTTTTTCTCATTTCTCATTTTTTTCTGCATTAGGTTATGTTGGTGTTTTCCTCAGTTGCACATGATCTCTTCATCTCAGTTTTGTTTCACAATGAGTTTTATACTGATTTTCATCTTTGTTCCAACGAGACAGTGGTCTGACTTTATTTACAGACAGATGATTCAGAAGTGACCCTTTCTCCCATGGGTGATCAATCATTTCCCATCTATTAGAATGTAACCACTTTAATTTTAAAATTAATGTTAATTGGTGCTTATTGTATCCAGCACTTTCTAACCGTTCTCAAGGAATTATTCTTGTTATATTCTTAAAGCCATTGTCCTCTCCTTAAAAGAACAAACTTTTTGAATATATATGTACGTATATATATCTACACACACATACACACATGTATTTACTGCTCTTTCTGCCCATCTTTGCCTTGAAGTCATTGGATGTTAAAGTTGGTGTTAATTAAATTTGGAGAGTCTTATAGAATTCTTCATACAATTTCTCTGCCTCCTTGTCTACTTTAATAGCTCTTGGTACACAGCCCATTTTTCATAGTGCTCTTTTTTACAAATACTTACCATTAGCGTTGCAATTCATGATGACCAAATGTTCCATGAAATGTTTTTCTTTTGAACATAGAATAAAATCTGTTCTGCCAACTCCCTTATTTGCCTCTCCAAGAAGAACCTGTGAACCATCTATCCATTAAGTTGCAACTTCTTTTGTTTTTTTGTTTTCATAAGTAGTGAGGATTTCAAGTTGGCTGAAATTCAGTTCTTCAGTAATATGCATACTTGATCACTGGACAAGGATCTCACATTTAGAGTATAAAAATTAAGTTAATATTTATAAACAGTCTAAAAAACTGAGTTCTTAGGCTCTGTACCTTTTCTGCTACTGCCACCATCACTTTAAGAAGGGGGTCTGAATAGGACTTTTTCTTTTTTCTTTCATGGCTTTCCTTGTCCAAAGGAATTCATCGCCAAGTAGCCAAGCCTAATGGCAAGGAGCCTGTCCATATTTAGCTAGGCTGGTCCTTGGAAATAATTTTTTTTGCCGGGCATGTCATCAAACCCACCCCAGTGGTAGAACGTGTCATAGTTTATTTTTGTAGGGAAAACCTTTAAGAACATGGGATCACTCTCATACCACAATGTGACATCTCACAATGAAGCCCTGGATTTACAAGTTTGTAAAATAAAATATGTTATATTAATGTAGTACTCATGGTCATTTTTTCATTTAGCATTTTACGGTGTTCGCGGGGAAGGGCCTTGACGTGGCAACACCGCTTATTAACTAACGCTTCCCCCTCTCACACCTTACTAACTTTCTACCCTCTCCACTCAAATGTCACTTTCTCCTCTCCTCTTATCCAGTACAGTATCATTACGTCCCCTAGTACATTGTCACCGTCATTGCTGCTTCTGTTTTTAGGGCTCTAGAGCATTATTCTTAATATGTCTACTGCATTTAGACTTGACATTTAATACTTTTGAATGTTGCTGTGTTTCAACAGTGATGAGGAACAGCTTCTTAGAAGTATTGAACTCTCAAAACCTAAGGACATTGTAGAATCTGGTCAACTCATGAAAAACAGGACTGTGTGTCTGTTGTCTGTATTCCTTTGTAAATTGTTTATGTTCGTTGGATTGGACCTTCATGTTTTTTATTAGAATGCTTTCATTATAAAGCATTTTATTAAACTAGAAGCTTTAACTCTAACCTGAAAGGCTACCACATCACATTGGATTAAAAGAATGACAGCTGGATTTTTTGTGGTTGTTTATCATTTAAGTTTTTGCAAAGGGCTACAATTAATGATGGCCCGCAGTGATTAGAATTTCACCCATTTGAAGATTATTTGAGTTGATTTTGCAGCTTGCATTAGTTATCTATCCCACTGTTTAACAGGCCTCATAATAGGAGGTTGTTTTATCTAGTTACCAACCTGTTTTCCACAATTTAAACTCATTTCTTTCACAGTTAAAGCCTCTAAGGCAGTAAACTATTATCTACTGTAATATCCATTCACATTATCTAAATGACCTTAAAACAGGCCTTGAGCTTAAATTTTCTTATTTCTTAAGAGAATTATGGGGAAACAACTTTGAAAACTAGGTTCTGTTTTCATTTCAGTTTTGCCACCAATACAGTCTTATTAAGCTCAAAATGTATGAAACTAGTCCCACAGCTTTTTCAGTAAATAGTCTTAAGGCTGCCATTATTGATAGTCAAGAAGTGATTCTTTATTGGTAATAGTAATCTTAGAATTGACAAATCTGTTTTCACTTGGAAACACTGAGCATACCAGTTTTAATTACATTTCTATGAAAATCCCACCCCCTAGAGGCCACTGTCTAAATAATATCAACCTTTTTGCTTTTGTCACTTAAATGACAGTTTTAAAATCTATAATAAGTTTCTTAGTTCTTTAACATTTTTTTTTAGGCTAAAGGAAATGAAAAATAATTGTGTGAAACCAAATACCTTTCATCTGCATACATTATTGTAGACCTAATTTTTAATAACATAACAGACACATATAAAACAGCATTTTCCATATTTAGGGAAATTGATATAGAGTCTGATCAATCCTGTTGTGAGTATTTTTTCCACATTGCCACATAAACCATTTCTCACTAAAAGCTGTCGATACGCTATGGCAGGAGCAGGGAACCTCCAGCCTTGAGGCCACATGTAACCCTCTAGGTCCTCAAGTGAGACCTTTTGACTGAGTCCAAGTTTTACAGAACACATGCTTTTATTAAAGGGCTTTGTTCTGTGAAGTTTGGAATCAGTCAAAGGGCTGCACTTGAGGACCTAGAAGGCCACATGTGGCCTCGAGCTTGCAGGTTTCTCACCCCTGCCATACACTGACTTTAGGTGGTGAGAAGAAGAAAATTATTTTGTAGTTTGAAAGAAATATGTGAAGTTTGGGGCTTACTTCATACTCATCCCAAGTGGGTATACATGAGAATTCCCCAAGAAGAACCTAAAGCAAAAAAAATGCTTGTCAACAGATCCATGAGGTAATAAATAGCCTTCAGTCTCTTGAGAGTTCTTAATTTGAACAGTGACATTTCAGAGCATTCTTCTTTTCAGAGTACATCCAGGCCATTATGGTGATGGAAGAGTCTGTTCAGCATGTTGTCATGACAGCCATTCAAGAGGTATGTATTGAACTTTTCACTTTTCATGTTTTTTGGACTTCAGCATGTATCATTTTAACTAGAATTGGATATAGAAATGTTCTAAAAGATGTGCTTTATTCTGAGTAATAGAAATGGAAATGAAATAATTAGGTTTGGTTACCCTGTTACTGTTAGAGAACATTTTTAATTATTCAAATTCAGTAAACATTTATCATGTACTTATAGGAGAGGTATTAGGCTAAGCTTTCAGGATACAAAGACAAAAATGACTGCCCCTACCTACCTTCAGGAAACTTAAATGTTATTGAATGCAGTATGCAAACAAGGAAATATAAGGTAATTTGAAGTATCTGAAAAGGTACTTTTGCTTCTTAGATGATTCTTAAAAATTGTTTTTCCTAGCTTGTTTTTGTTTCGGAAATTAAGGCCATCTTTTAAAAAAAAATAAAAATCTATGTCATTTAATTTGGCTGTTATATTGTACTTCCTTTCCTCTGTTTTGGACATAATAACTGAATTTAGTAGTTTTTAGCTTAATGAATTTCTTGTTTCATTGTAAGAATAAATTATGTTGATTAAAATTGTTTTTACAATTGGGGAAAATAAAATACTAAATAATTTTAAAAAAATAATAAATATATTGGATTGCTATAGTTAAAGCTTATACTAGAATATCCAGTTCTGGTATTTTAGACTGCCTCTGGATTTAAGTTACGTACCTGGACCTATCATGAAACGCATATATCATTAGACAAACAATAGTAAGTAGTAAAAGGTTTCTGTTTCTGTTTTTTTGTGTTCTAATCTTAATTATTATAGTGTTCAGTCACTTATGCTTGTAACAGAGCACCTAGAATGGTATATAGAATATACTTTTTACTTTTTGTTCTCTTTCTTAATGTTATTCCTCAAGTGAAATCTTTGTTATCTTTATTTCAGCTGATGAGCAAGGAGTCTCCAGTTTCTCTTGGAAATGATGCCTATGTTGACCTTGACCGCCAGGTACCTAACATTGGGTGTTGTTTTTTCAGTAATAATAGTTGCTAACGTAGACATTTTGTAAACTGTGAGACATGAAAGTCTTCCCTTTGATCTTTAAAAAACTTGTGAATTATTCTTCTAATTTTATAGATGAGAGATCTGTGTTTCAGAAAAGTGACATTTCAGGCTTCCTGAGTCCACATCAGCTAGTGACAAAGCCATGACCAGGTCCTCTGACCTCAGGTTCAGTCTCCTTTTATTGTGCTGTACTTGAGTGTTCAATCTTTTTCTTCTCTGACAAAAAGTTTACTTTGGGGGAGGGTAAGGATGTCTTTATATAATGGATCTGTAAAGTTCTTTAAATCTAGACAGTGTAGCTTCAAAATTAAGACTGAAGTATCTTTATTACAGTAAAGAAAAGCAATTCTTTACTGGATATTGTTTATCTAAATTTGAATATAGCCATCTGCTTCCCTGGTATAACCTACTTTAAAAATAGGTTAACTCTTCTTAACTTAGTCTAGAGTTAAAAGTTTTCACTTTGTATAATTTTGGTTCAAGTAATTCATCCCTTTATAATTTTCAGTACGTATCTACTTCACTTAGACAATTAGTATATACCTAAAAAGTTCTTTGAAAGCTTAAATCACATTTACCCATCAACTTTTACAGTTTCAATTGTGTTCAGGTTCATTTTACCTTGATTCTGAGTAACATTTTTGCCAACAGTTTAGTGGGGTTTTTTCCTCCTCATACTTCCCTCTTCACAGAGTAGTTAATCATCTCTCAAGACATATAGGCTGAACAACAGTAGCTATAATTTGAAAAAATACTATAATGATTCTCAGAGGGTTATAAAGAAATTTTTTTGGTAATTTTAATAATTATCTCATTTAACTGTTTTTACTTGGGTATTTTCAGAATATTTCACTTTATAGGTACTGCTTACCCTTTCCCATTCCACTTCCACATTTTATACCACCCCCAAGAAAAAAACTCGCAGTCATCTACAGAAAACCATGTGGTGCTATATTTGTGTAGGTTTTATCAGAAATTTCAGCAAGTTTATGTTTCTTTAGGGATCTGTTAAATGAAAACATTTTATTTTGGCTTTTATAATGTATGTAAAATGAAAATTAAAAGTAACATAGCATATTTTATTTGAAATATTTCATTTCACTAAATATGAAGTATTACTTCACACTCCTGAGTCTTTCCTTTCTAGCAAAGTATATGAGTCTTCTCTTTTTTGAAACCATCTGTAGCAGGCAATGAGGCCAGCCTAACCACTGGGATGTAAGTCCTTTATGTTGACATTTGGGGCTTTCTTGGTCTACCCATATCTTTCTATTATAAATGTCTCACGAAAAAGTCATTTTCCCATACTCTGAACTCGTTATTTTCTAACTTTTTCACTACATCAGAATGATATGGCAGTTCTTATTTCGTATTTAAGGTGTGACAAGTATGAATTCTAGGAATTTCATGAATGCCAGGCTTCATAATATGCATGCTGCAGCTTGTCTCCATTTGTAAATAAATCCAGAGTAATTAGTTTTCCAAGTTCTTTTGATAGTTTCCTTTTGCTATTCTGGAATGATTGGATTTGGGGCAAATAACAATGAAACTGTATGTAAAGAGAGAAATTAATAAATAGAAAAAAGGCAGAGTTCTAAGCAGCTAATTTTTGATTCTACTTAATCACTTTAACCTATTTTCCTTTATAATCTAAGTTAATTTTTCATTAATAAATGTGAAAAATATTTGAGGATCAACCTGGCTTTTAAAAGAGTAGGATAGATTTCCAAATGATTTAATTCAGATCTAGCAGTTTCAATATCATTCTAACTCCATCCCACCCCCAAACCTCAAAGAAACATGTGATAAGGGTTTGTTTGTAGAACATAAGCCTTGCCAAGAAAATATTGATACATCATTCTGTTATGCAGATACCAAGAACAAAACAACTTTAAAGTGAAGCTAATTCCAAATCACTTGATTTCCAAATGGCGACTATAATTTCTCTGGGGTATAAATAGGAGGGAAATACAAGGATTAAAGGAAGGAATTCATGTTTCTGAAATGATTTTGCAATATTCTAAATGAACAAAAAACTTTTTATCAGCTTCCAAAGAGCATGGTGATCACATCTCACTGAAGTTAATTTTTAAAGATGCTATGACTACAAGTGTATATATTTGAATATTTTCAGAATCTTATTTGGAAGATGTGTCAGATGCCATCCAGTCCAGTCTGTATCTGAACAAGAACTCTCACTATAAATGATTTGACAGTAGTCATGGTCATCTTAGCCTAGTCATCTCCTCTGCCCCCAGGAGCTCTTTTCTTTGGTCTTAAGGATTGTTGCTCTTTAGTGTGGTAAGAATATTTATAGGTGCTCATTAACATTCCTAATGAATTCTTATTTATTATTTCATTGTTTCCCCTTTTAGTTTTTTTAACTTTCTTTCATGTTTTTCCTTGTTTTGTGCAACATGTATTTTCGGGATTGCCTTATTTGATATTCATTGATGTTTTGAAGTTATTTTACCCATCTTTAAGACATTTTTGACAATCCTCTTTGGCATTGGCTTTTTGGTCCTGTAGGTAGATAGGTAGATTTTTTTTTTTTTTTAGTGTTGTTTTTGGATTGGGTTTTTTTGTTTTTAGCATTAGTTTTTGGCATCAACCTGCACAGTTGGGTTTTTGGTTTTTGTCTTCCCTGTCTTTTGTAGACTATAGGAGCAGATGCATCTCAGTGGCTTGAAGACATACACCTGTACAAAAGATATCTATAGCCAGTGACACCATCAAGAACATCGGATGTTCTTGAAACATCATCATGATTAGTTTGGATGTGAAATGTACAAAAGATACTCTTCAAACTATTGGGTTTGGTGGTGAGTTTGTGAAGCACAACTCTCTTGTCTCCCAAGTTCCTCAAAAAGTGAATCAAAAGTGCCTTCAGAGAATATCAAATAATATACTCAAGTATGATTACCGAAAGTCCTTTTCTGACATCAACTACTTAATTTCTGGTTATTCAGAATGAGTGTTGAAAAGTTTCTGGTTATTCAGAATGACAGTGTTGAAAACTACACTAAACACTGAGAAGACATTCATCATTTCCTATCAACTACCAAACCTGAAAACCTTGATTAACTGGCATAAGTAAGGTAGCTGTGAGCAGCTTATATGTTCAAGGATAGTCTCCCTAAGTATCCAAGAAGGTGCGCATCAATAGCCTACTGAAGTTCTCCCTGGAGTCAAGCTTTTGGGATTCCAGCTGAAAGAAGTTTGCAAAATCATGAAATATGTGTAATACTGTACCTTAGTAATTCAGATAACTTTGAAACGTCAGTTTTCTAATGACATCTCTCAGTAGCTCTAACAAAGTTTTATAATTCTTATTTTTAAAATGGAGGATATGAGAAGATAAAGAAGGGTGACATAGCGTAAGTCAGCAAAATGTCTGCTGAAAGAGAAATACCCTTGTAGAAGACCTGAGGAAAAGAAAAGTATGAACCCTACTGTAACAGATACCTTCTTTTTCAGTGGTTAAGAAGATTATTAAAGTCTTACATTTTAAAATGACAAAGAACTATTGAGTGATATAAACAATGCCATACCTAAGAATTAACTCAAAATAATTTCTTTAGTTAGAAATCTCACTTGAATGAGTCTGTTTAAGAATACATGATTACCCCTTTAGAGTATCTCTAAAGTGCTAAAATATTAACATTATTGCAAAGAACATTTTCCATGTTCCTTTCTACTCAGTTGAGATATAGAAACAAGGTTCTTACCAGGATTTTTGTTCATTGTGTATCATGATTACATGGCAAACCAATATTTATGGACATTCAAGAAAATTTGTTATTATTAGTTCATGAGAACCAGGCTTGTTACTCTTAAACTGAAATTAAAACTTGACAATTTATTGGGAAAATACTTTATCAGGGTTCACTGACTGCCATATAAATCAGGAGTTCACTAAATCGGACCACAAAAAGAGATTGCTGGACTATTTCTTTCACCTAAGAGAAAAGATGTTGAATCTGAAATGCATTTGGAAATGGTCTGTTAGCTGTTTGTGGGATAAGAAGAGTCTTATATGTGGGCATAAATCTAATTTTTGAAACTACCTAAATAAAGCTTCTGATTTACATATGATAGGAATAGTAACCTGATTTAAAGAAAAAAATTTTTTTCTATAATCTGCTTTCCACTATCATTGTTTACAAAAATAAAAGGAAATCTTTTTTTGGAAATTATCTTGATTATATTTTGTGCAAATTGCTTTAATGTGGTCACTTAAGCACCTCATTTTAGGGTAGTGATCCCCATACCTGGTTTACTAAGATTGTGTTCCCTGGTCATTTCAAGATGATTAGTAGAATTCCTCCCCTAAATCATCAAATTTTTTAAAAAATTTACTTAAATTACATATAATAAACTATTTAAAGGGAATTTTAAAATGTTATTTCTCTATGTAGACTATAATTCATTTTAACTGAAGGCTTGTGTTGTCACTCCTAAGAAAACTAGAGGATAACTGAACCAAAAGAGATTAGAAATCTTAAAAAAAACCCTAAAATGATGTTAAAAATCTAAGCTTTTGAAAAGTTACAGGGATAAGACTACTACTTCAGTTAACTACTTAGTATGTCCTTATAAAAAAGGGGGCTTGTTTAAGTCAGAGGGACAAATTGAGACTCTCACTATTACAGTTGTACTGTTTTGTATTTTTTTTCTTACATCTCATTTAAGTTTTCCTTTAAGGATTTAAATACTGTACCATTTGGTACATATATATTTAATATTAATGTTATTTATGTTAATTTAGAATATTGGTATCAATATATAATGTGTATTGATTATAATTCTAGTATTTGTAGTAATACTGGTATTAACTTAATATCATTATTCATTTTTATGGTGCCTTTTAGCAAAATAAAGTTTTCTTGTTTATCTCTTTTGATTAGGTCAGTTTTTGCTTTTGCTTTGTCTGAAATCATTATTGCTGCCCCTTGCCTTTTTTACTTCACCTGAAGTATAACAGATTCTACTCTAGCCCCTTAATTTCATTATGTATGTCCTTCAAGTGTATTTCTTACATACAGCATATTGTTGAATTCTGTTTTCTGACCCATTTGGCTGTTCTCTTCTGTGAGTGAGTTCATCTCATTTCCATCATTGCTCCATCCTGTTCTCTTCTATTTTTCCTTCTCTTTTTTTCCTGTTCTCTAAGAGTCTATTTTGCTTCTGTTCTCTCTTTTACACCTTCTTCCTCTTTCTCTTTCCTTTAATCTCTTTCCTTTCAGTTTGCCCAGCTCTTCCCTCCTTTAACCAGTTCCCATGAGAGTGAGGTTCAGGTGTTGCCTCTGCTCTCCCTACCATCTCTTGCACAAATTCTTCTTTACACACCTTATTTATGTGAGATTATTTCTTTCATTCTTCCTTTCCCTTCCCCTTTCTCACATGTTCCTCTTCCCTACTCTTTACATTCTTCTTTTGAGTTCATGAAAATATACCAGTCACTCCAAAGCCAGTCCAATTGAATTCCCTTTGTGACCCCTGATTATGATAGAGTTCTGTGGAGCTACATGCATCATCTACTCATGTAAGAATGTAAACAGTTTAACCTTGTTTGGTAACTTCTTATTTCTCATCATGTTGACCTTTTTATTTTTCTTGACTGCTATTTGTATATTAAATTTTCTAATCAGTTCTTGCCTTTTCATCAGGAATGCTTGCAAGTTCTCCATTTTGTTAAGGGTTAAGGCTCCATTTTTTCCTCTAGTAGTATTAAATTCTGTTTTGCTGTGTAGGTTATTCTTGGTTCTAAGCCTAAATCTTTTGCCTTTTGAAATACTGTGTTCCAGTCTCTCTACTCCTATATAGTAGTAGCTGCTAAATCTTGTGCTAGCATATCTCTCGCTACTTGGTACTTTGTTGGGGTCCCCTAGACCCCTAGACAGGAACCCCTGACCCCGACCCAAGGCTCTTGTCCGGCAAGAGGCCTTGATCTCGTGAGTAATGAAATGGGGCGGGAGACAAAGGTGGTGAAGACTCCGTTTTATTCATCTAAATCACATGCATAAATAGTCTAACCTACGTACATTCCTAAGCCTTACGTAGGACCTATCACCTATCACCTATCACCTTTCACATTGAACCTATCACCTATCACCTTTCCTTATATGGGTGTCTTCTCCACTGGACATCCAGAGCCAGGACAAAGAACTGCCACGTTGCAAACAAGGACGAGACCCTTCCTCCTGAATCCATCTAGTTCCACCCCTACTGACAAGCCCCTAGGTTATCTAGGCAGGCTCTCAGTGTGGCATCCTGAAATGGATAGGGGTTGGCTCTAACTCGTCCCGTTCCAGTACTTGAATTGTTCTGGCTCCTTGCTGAAGTTTTTCTTTAACCTGATGAGAGCTCTGAATTTTGGCAGTTATTTTTCTTGAAGTTTCAGGAGGTGACTGGTATATTCTTTCAATTTCTACTTTGCTTAAAATCTAGGCAGTTTCATTTAATGATTTTTTAAAAATTGTATCTTAAGTTCTTTTTTTGTTTATGGTTTTTAAGTAGTTCAGTAATTCTTAAATTATCTCTCCTTGATCTGTTTTCTAGGTCAGTTATTTTTCCTATGAAATACTTAACATTTTCATAAGTTTTTCTATTTTTCTCGACTTTATTATTCCAATTCTCTTTTCACATCATTCTTCCCTAGCTCATACTTCTTTTCCTATTTTTTCCCCATCTCATTTTTTAAATCATTTTTAGCCCTCAAAAAAAACCCAAAAAACTTGGTTTAACTTTTCTAGGCATTCTTGTCCAAGCTGCATTTTGTTCATAGATGTTCTTGTGTTTGTATCTTGTACCCTTTCAGCATAATAGCTCTTTATGATGGCATTCTCTTTTTGTTTACTAATTCTTCCGGCTTCCTTCTGGATTTTGGACTTCATGTTTGTGTTGGGCTCTGTGTCCTTTGGAGGGGGATGTTTGTCCTAATCTGCTTTCACTGCTCAGGTTGGGGGCCTACAAGCCTTTCATGCTCTCAAAGTGAGATGATCTGATGTGAGGTCTGTACTCTGTTCTGGCAAGTTCCTGACTCAGATTAGGGTCTTCCCACTTGTCCTTGTTTGGGAATTTGAGAAGATTGCTTTTGTACTTAGCCAGTATGAGCCTTCGAGGCAGCTCCACAGTTCAGTGACTAAACTACTGGCTGTCCTGCCGTGGCTATTTAACTAAAGGCTTCCAAGCTAGGCTAAATGATAGAACTGAGGGTTACCAGTCCTGAGAAACTCGTTCCTTTGTTACACCACTAGGACCTACACTTGTGACTCCTCCTCTCTGCCCTAGGTCTGTGACCAGGACTGGGTAGTGGTCAATAGAGCACCCATTCCTGTACCCATTATTTAAGGGACCTCTTTCTACCCTATTGCTTCTTGCCCTGGTGCCCTGCCTGTGCAGGCCCTCTGTCAGTTCCTGGGTGCTAGAAGTCTTGCTGCTTTTGCTGTTTGTACTCCTGGCCAGACCCCATACCCAGTGTCTGCAAACCTTGCTATCCTTCCCTGAGTCACCTTGGACTGGAAATTTTTCTTGGCTTTCCTTATGGGAATTTGGTCTAGTGCATTTTCTAGATCTTTGTCTAGGAGTTGTGCTGGGCAGAATAGGCTGAACTGCTTCCTCCCATTCTGCCTTTTCTTTTAGCAAAGGGTTTTGCAGTCTGTTGATAGCAATCTCTTTCAGTTGGTTGGCCCAGAGGACCTTCATTACAGAGTTCCATTACTATTTCAAGGTCACTGTCGGGAACTAAATCCATCTTTCTTGAGTGCTTTAGTTTATAAATGTAATATGTTAGCCATTTAGTTTTTGATACTATCATCTGGCTCATTTTATACTTGTTAGCCTTGTGCAAAGTATGGTATGTATGCCTTTGTGTACATGAGCTTTTGTGTTAATGTTTAATTCTTTTGGTTAGACAGTCTTTTTTAATTGGCAGCTAGTTGGCACAGTATATAAAGTGCTGGACTTGGAGTGATGAGGACCTCATTCTAAATATACCCTCAGACACTTAACTAGCTGTGTGACTTAGGTAAATCCCTTAATCTCTGTTTGTTTGATTTGCCTTGTTTGGGGGTGAGAATAGTACCTACTTCCCAGGGTTGCTGTGAATATAAAATATGATAATATTCCCAAACCTTAAAGCACTATATTAATAGTAGTTATTATTAATTAATTGAGCATTACATTGAATTACAAATGTGAGGTTCAGCCTTTTCTTTGAAAAATATTTATTTTAGGTTCTTGTCTAACCTTTTTTTTTTTCCACTTGTGAATTTTGCTTGTTACATTAGAGCTTACCTGATCATAAAGAAAAGTGATCCAGATAGCTCCATCAAAAGTGCAAGGAAACATCCCCAAGTCACCATCTAAAAGTGAGCTCCAGTTAATTGGCTTCTTTGAGTACTCTCCCAAATCAAAAAGCAATATAATATTCCCTTATGGTACTGAAACTCAGTCACATCTAATTTGGGCTCTTCTTCCCCAAATAGCCTTTTATGGGGGCTGAATTTTGTATTATACTATCTGTCTTCCTAAGACCCATCTTCCCCAAGCATTCAGCATTCTATCTCAGTTTAATGTTAGGAATTATGGAAACAGACAATTTTTATTCTTATATTGTATTACAAATTTGCCAGCATGACCACAAAAGAAAAAAACTGGAAAGCACTGGCACATATAGCTGATGAAAAATATAGGAACAAGAAACTTAGAGGCTTTGTTCTTATTTCTTAGCGCACAGCTGTTTCATGTCTTTTTCTTAGTTGTTGTTAAAGTTGTTTTCAGTGTTGTTTGATTCTTTGTGACCTCTTTTGGGGTTTTCTTGGCAAAGATACTGGGGGTTTGCCATTTCCTTTTCCAACTCATTTTATAAAGAAACTGAGCCAACAGGGTTCCATGACTTGCCCATGGTCACGTGGCTAGTAAGTTTCTAAGACTGGATTTTTTAACTCAGAAAGAGGAGTCTTTCTAACTTCAGGTCTGGCACTCTCTCCCCTGTACCATCAGTGGATATATCTTTATCTAGGGGAAAACAAATTCTTTCCCTATTTCATCAGAGATGTTGTTCTTGGGTTGGTTTTGCTAAATTACAAACACTTTTACTGATCCCAAGCTTCCCATGAAAGCAAAGACCCATCCTTTAATATTATTAACATTTTATTGGTGTAACTATAGGGAAGCAAGACATAAAATGCAACAGACTCCAAAGAATGAAAACTGTCTCACAGAAAGCAATGTTGAGTCCCATTGGGATTTGAAGGGGGTGACAATATATAACAAATGAGAATCTTCTAAGAGAAAAAGATTAAAGATTTATGTATTATAGACTTTTATGAAAGAAGTTTATGTAGAAAAAGTATGTAGCCAAGTTTTTCCTTCAGTTTCCTCAAAATGTCTGAAGAATCAAGAAGTGCCTCTAGCACCTTTGGTGAATTCCCTTTGGTAACCTCATGGGAGGGCAGGGACAGAGATGGAATGGATGAGCAGGCATAGGTGGGTGACCTACAAAGTTGGAGGAAACTCCTAGATCAGTATGATAACAGACCCGTTTAAATGAAAACCTTTTAAAAAGTTTCCTGATTGAAGGGACCTTAAGGATCCTCATTGCAATCCTCTCTTTTTATAGATGAGGAAACAGACCTCTAAAGGTGAGGAGACGTCAGCTATATGCAGACCAGTGTACTAGGTACTGGGTGAAACGGATGGTTTACAGAAGACAGAATCAGATTCTGTCTTTGTAGAATTTTCCATCTAGTGGGGGAATACAACACAGCTACCTGTGTTCTACAAGATATTGTGTGATAAGTATATTAAAGAGGCATAGAAGAAAGTTCTGTATTGTGAGATCTGAGGGTGAAAGACATTTAAGTGGAAAATAGAGTAATTTATTTAATTTATTCCCAACTTGGATAAAGATCCAGAGAAGAGTTGAAAGCATTATTAAATATTTTTTATGTACCAAGCACTCTGCTAAGCCCTGGGGATACAAAGAAAGGCAGAAGAGGTCCTTGTTCTTAAGGAGTTCACCTTCTGATTAGGGAAAGAAAATATAAAGAGGTATACAGAAGATCTAGTCAGTAGTCAGTGTTTTATTAAGTACTTTCTATGTGCCAAGCTCTGTGCTGAGGACACAGGTACAAATAAAGAATGACAGCTCCTGACCTCAAGGAACTTAACAGACTAATGGCAGGAAGACATTACACAAAAGGAGGCTGAGAAGTAGAGAGGAAATGCCTGGTGTACTGGCTCATTTATTAAGTATGTACTATGTTCCTGGCATTGTACTAATCATTTGGAGACATAATTGAAACATCCAGCAATCCCTATTCACAGGGTACTTCTAAGTATGTACTGAACAAATTCAAGAAAATAAATACAATGTGGCTAAATAAAAGACAGTCTGAGAAGGTGGGCACTAACAGTGAAGGGGATCAAAAATGACTTAACATCAAAGGCAATATTTGGACTGTGTCTTGAAGGGTGAAAGGAATTCTGTGAGACCTGAGGTAAGGAGCAAATAAGTTCTAGGTAATAGGGAACAGAGAAGACCATTGAGGCTAAAATTTACTTGGGGAGTGGGCAAAGAGGCAACTCAAAGGGGAAGGCACTCCCAGCCAGAGAAAGAGTAGGGCCACAGAGATTAAAACCAAGAAAATTAAGCAGAAGGGAGAGCATTTTGGCGTGAGAGATTTTATATGTCACAGGACTTTATATTTGATCTTTTAGGTTATAGAAGGCCCCTGAAGTTGATTAAATAGAGTGACATGATAAGACTTACACTTTAGGAGAATAATAGCTAAGTGAAGCATGAATGAAGGTGGGGAGAGACTTGAGACAAGGAAACCAGTTAGAAGACTAATGAAATAATCCGGGAGAGATGTCATTAGGTACTGAAGTAAGGAGTGTGTGAGTAGAGAGATGGGAGCCCACATCTAAGAGATGTTGTCAAGATAGAAATTTTTAAGATTAGACAATAAATTAATAAAAATAGAATTAGACAATTTCCAGAAGTCAACAATTTCTTCTGTTGAAAAAACAAAGCATGGGGCAGCTAGATGGTAAAGTAGATAGAGTACCAGCCCTGGATTCAGGAGGACTGAGTTAAAATTCAGCCTCAGACACTTACTGGCTACGAGACCCTGGGCAAGTTACTTGACCCCAATTGCCTGCCACACGTACAAAGAGAGAAACGCACAGAGAGGTTCTACTTTTGAGCTCTAAGAAATAATAACCACATTTTAAAAACAATTCTAGCAGCATTTAGCCAAGTTCTTAATCTTAAAGGATAATTATAGTAGCTAGCATTTTTAAAGCACTTTATATTATCTCATTTGATCCTCACTACATCTTTGTCAGACAAGTATTATCATTATCACCATTTTGTATATTAAAAACTACAGAACAAGATAAGTGACTTGTCCAGCTTCACAGAGTTAGTTAGTGACTGAGATAGAATTTAAAGTTCAGGTCTTACTGACTTGTTTTGAAAGGGCAGCATTAGTGATTTCAAGAAACTTGAGTGTTGTAGTCCTAATGCTTCCATTAGTTTGTTTATGATAGGTACCTAGTTTCATAAGATTAGGCCTTCTTCCTCATCTGTAAAATGGAGGGGTTGGAATTGGTGATCTCTAAGGGTGCATCTAGTTCTAATGTTCTTGGTTCTAAAGTCATTCACTCTTTGGATTGAGGGGGTAGGAGAGAGGAGTTTTATTTTTAACGTATAGAAGCTCATGGAATTCTGTTTTCACTTGACTGTGCCATTAATGATCCTGAAGATAAGTGATACTCATTGGAAATATTTTCTTTCTTTTTTATTTTGATTCCATGAGCTTACATTGGAGCAAGAAGTGTAAACATAATGATGATAGGACCCAGATTTTCCCAGTTGCAAGAATTATTTCAGTTCAGTAAACATTTAATAAGCACTTCTCTTTTTCAAAGTACTAGGGTACAACGATAAAAAGAAAACAAATGGTCCCAAGACTTCAGACAGTGTCTTGTTATCCCCTGTATCCTGATTTCGGGCTTAAAAATTAGGTTTAGAATCAAGTGATTTTTTTCATAACTTACTAATCACTTACTTTGGTTCCTAGGAAGAAAGTTTCTCATCCATGAAGTGTGAGTTCCAAGCTTTTAGCTACTTAGAACTTTCTTGAGTAGTTCATAAAGGTAGTCCTATAGTACACATTCATATGGTGCTTCATGGGAATAAAGTAAGTACCTTCTCATTTAATATTACAGCAACCCTTTGAGAAGGGTATTGAAAGTACTGTATCCATTTTACACATAAGACAGTAAGCTTAGAGAAGAGTGACTTGTTTAGAATCAGACTTGATTTCTGAATTGAAATTCTATGTTTTCAGTTATTCTAGATAAAAGCAATCTTTATGTGGTCAAGATTATCCTCACAAAGGAAATTTTTGGTGTTTGACTTAAAAGCAACTGTTTCTGAGGAATTCTGAGAACTGACTGGTTGTTACAAATCAAATCTATTTGAGGTGGTTTGTAAATAACTTTTGCCTGTAGAAATCTCTAGGTATTAGGCCAAAATTTATTTTTCTGACGGTTGTTTTTTTCCAGTTTTCCTTTAAAAAAAATCAGCATAGCAAAGACTCATGAGTTTGTTACCGTGGGAACTCCATGGCAGCCTTTTTCCTGCACAGGAATCTTAACAGTTTGCCTGAAGCTCATAGAGGTTAAGTGATTTGATATTTTTATTTAGCAAGATAAGTGTCAGAGCCAGGATCGAATTCACAACTTCCAACCCTTTATCCAGTATACCATATTGTCTCTCAATATCTTTGTAAAATGAGTTTAAAAATACCCAACGTTAACAAAGTATACCCAGCATTAGATTTTTAGGCAAAACATGGGCCGATTATTGAAGAGGGAGGGAAAACCTGTGCCTTTAGTGTTTTTCTAGTTATATTATAAAGGTCCCATTCTCACTCATATGTGTACAAATACCTTCAGTGTTTTATTGCTTTATCAGAAAAGGAAGGTGATTCTTTTGCTAATCACAGTCTCACCTCAAGATGTTCCAAGTTGGAGCTAGGGTCTGAAGTCTTTAATAAAGTTTAAACTTAATTCTTTGTTTAACATCCTTTGAAAACACTTAGCTCCTTTAGAATGGACAAGAAAAGTCAGAGGGCAGAGTAGTTGACTTAGGGAGAAGTAAAAAATAGCTAAGCTTTGCTTTTCTGTCTTCTCTTTGCCTTCTCCTTCCTACCCCCAGGTTTTCCTGTCTCCAATGTCATTTTCTTCGTCATTCTCAATGTTTCTTTAAGGAAAATATATGCACTGTAGACTTGATTTTATCGTGTGAATTTGAGCTATTTTTGATATTCCTACATTTTAGACAGTTTCTCATGTTTCGTTTGAAAGTTGGGTACATGGCCATGATTCCACAGATACTTGATTGGTTAGAATAAAATGCCTTTAGTATAATTTTATTTTTCTAGTTTTGACTTAGCTACAGTGTAAGTAAATATGAAGCATAATTCAGAAATGTCCTATTATGTTTTTACAGTCAGAATAAAAGCAAATTAAGATCTAAATGATTTTGATACAAAAAAAAGATTCATTTAGAAAGCTGCACTAAAATTAAGAGGGTCGAAAAAGTGAAAATTAATCCAAAATAAAACAATTAAACTTATAAACTCTTACTTTTGATTATTGCAAAAAATTGGCTTAATTTTAGAAATGGAAAGGAAAACATTTCTGATAGAGGGCCGTTTTGAATCCCACAGTTTACTGCATTTGATTCTGTCTCATAAATTTTTTTTTCACCTTTGTGTTTAACTAGTTGAAGAAAACTACAGAGGAACTGAATGAAGCTTTGGCAGCAAAAGAAGAGATTGCACAGAGGTGCCATGAATTAGACATGCAGGTAAGGAGTGCACTGGGTGCACCATCAACTTTTGTGAGAAGATCTTGGCAACACTTTAAATTAACCCTAATGAACATTGGGTAGAAGTTGCCGAAAGTTTGCTTTAGGTTGAGTGTTAGGAAAATCTTCCTAACAAGTAGAACTGTCTAGAAATAGATTGTGCTGTCTTAGAGGGTCATGAATTTTCCCTCTGTAGTGTTCACGCTGGAAGTCTTTAATCAAAACCTTAGGAACCACTTGTATATATTTGTAGAAGAGTTTCTCATTCAGGATTAGATTTGACCACATGACTTCTGAAGTCTTTTCTAACTTTGAGATTCTGTGATTGGCAGTCTTAGTCCTATATAATATGGTTTTTTCCTTTCCTTCCCTGGGATAAGACATTTCTGCTTCAGTGGAGTGAAATCCTCCCCACCTCTACTCTGCTTATTCAGTTATCCAATAAAAAGTTCTATGTTTAAGTATGCGGACTTGCTCATGATCATATATCAGATGTTCATATGGATAGAGTGCAGTCTCTTGCCTTCTCGCTGCGTGTGACTTATGTCCAAATCTTCCACAGGGTATTCACCCAGTACGTATACTAACTACTTGCACCTTTTTACATAGCTGTAAGGAGAGAGAAGGAGTGAGGGTGTGGGTGTGTGGTGTCCCACATTCTGCTTTTTCACTGAGGTTTAAAATAATAATAGCTACCATTTATGTAGTGCTTTAGATATATTATCTCACTAAGATGTTTGTGTTTGTAAATGAGGAAACTGAAACCTAGGAAGGCTAAATTGCCTGTGTTCACATGGCTAATACATTTTCTCAGACATGACTTGAACTCAGGTCTTCCTGGTTTCAAGTCTAGCACGCTGTCTACCAAGCCACATGCCTGCCAGTACATTAACTGAACTTCTCCATTAACATTGATCTTCAAAATTAACCTCAGCATTACTGGTAATTAATGCTACTGCAGTGATGAAATAGCTTCATAGGTGGCCTTCAGATAACCACATGGTACATATATATGTACATGCACGTATGTATATATGTATGTGTGTATATGTATATAGCCATATAGTTTATATAGCCATATAGAATGATATAATAGAAGATGTTTAATGGAAGACTTAGTGAAGATCCAGGTTGGACCTCATTAACAATAACTAGGTGTGAAACCATGGACAAATTATTTAACCTCTTGATTTCATTTTCCTTACCAAGGCAGCTAGCATATCTCCTCTTCTCTTAAATGTGTTCTTTTGGGTCAATGTTACTCGTTCATTCAGTCTATCTTTCTATGGCCTGTTCTTCAGTCTTCTTACCATACATGATAAGGATGCTGCATTTGAAACTTACATTTATCTTCTTTTTCACTTTCAATAGGTTGCAGCATTACAGGAAGAAAAAAGTAGTTTGCTTGCAGAAAATCAGATTTTAATGGAAAGATTAAACCAGTCTGATTCAATAGAAGATCCAAACAGTCCAGCTGGCCGAAGACATCTTCAGCTACAGACTCAATTAGAACAGCTCCAAGAGGAAACATTCAGGTAAAAAAAGGGAAGAGGCAGGGCTATTTATTTGACCAGACTCAGAGTTCTTGATAAGTTGTGTATGATAAATGGTATATATAGTACAGGACATGTTAATAGGGATTCAGAGGAGGAAGAGAACACATATGATAAGAAAAGGTACTGGACACAATTGTGGGCACTTCAGATTCAAATAAGGTCTCCCTAGTTTCCAATTCCTTCATTTGGTGTGAAATATCTTTCCATATGAGTTACTGTGTTGTAATTTAAATGTTAGCTCTAATGAGTGGTAAATGAAACTTTTATACAAGACTTACATGTCCAAAGGAGATTTATTTAAAACTATTATTCACAGGTATTTGGGGTTGGAGGTGGAATGCTATAGGTCTCCAAATATGAATGTGAACTGGGGTGCTAGTATAGCAGTTCACCAGACTGGGGTGATGTGGCAGTTCAAAAGATGACTTCCCAGCTTTCCCATTTTGTATAGCAGAAGGCTCATCTCTGATGGGTATTAGAGATGCTCCTTTCTTTTGGGTCATTCTAGAATGTAAATTAGTAGGGAAAAGGATTTAACCTGCAGGCTTCTCTTTCAGATCCACACTTGGGAATTGTTGAGTACGTTGATTTGTTAAGGGTGAATGAGTGTGAGAGGGGCATGTCCTTTGAGTCACTCAAGTTTAACTAATCACAGACACATTGGAGGGTCCTGTCTATGAAGCAAAGTGCCGGGAGGTTTTTTGGGTCCCTAAGAATACATTATCTTTGAGGTTATTATTGAGAAAAGAAAAGAGACCTTGTCTCTTGGTTTTAGAGGTAAAAGCAAAAAGTGAGGGAGGAGAACCAGCAGAATGATAGAGAATTATTCTCTCAAGTGAGGAATTATTAAGGCTTTATAGAGAGTTTTCCATGGGATTTTTAATATGAAATGCTAATTCATCTTAATGAGAAACTTCCAAAATACAAATACTTTAAGGAGATAAATACAACATTTATTAATACAGCTATCTATAAATGTATGTATTCAATAGCAAGCAGTATTTGTTCATTTATATTTCTCAGAGGAAGGAAGCATTTGCAGCCACATAATTCTAGAAAGCAAAATCATATCCTTATGCAATAATTAGAACAATGTAGAACTATAAGACCAAATGTTAATGAGCATTGTAGTAAAGTTATAATGGCCCTGACACAAGGATATCAGTATATAAAGTCTGTCATATGTGATATGTGTTCCAGTTGCCCTGGTTCACAATAGCGACATCCATCATAGTCCCATTAAAGAATGGGCTCTCTCCTTTCTTCCTTATACTTTAGGGAACTGTGTTAACATTTCACTTCAATTCCTAAAAGAACTTCTTATTCTTAGCAATCAGTACAACAATAAGCTCTTTTCCAGCCTTTTCTTCTTGCAGATTCTCTACCTTACTGTACACCCCAACCAAACTGAATTCATTTCAGTTCCAGAAATATTTATTAAACATGTATTTTATGTAAGACACTGTGTTGAACAATGAAGATTCAAAAATGATATTTCCTGGACTTATTTTACAATCTACAAAATTTGCAGTTTTTTAGTAGAGGTTGAAAGATAGGGTAAAATGGTATGTACACAAAAAAAATATGATTGAGAGGCAGCATAGTACATTGGGGAGAGCCCTGGCTTTTTAATCAAAGCACTCCTGTTTAAACATCAGTTCTGCTACTTACTGTGTGACTTTAGGTAAGACATTTAACCTCTCTGGGCCTCAATTTCCTCATCTTTGAAATGATAAGGTTGGACTAATTACCTAAGGTCTCATCTAAATCTCTTCAAATCAGTAAACATTTATTAAGCACAATATGTGTCAGGCACTGTGCTAAGCACTGGGGATACAAATCATAAGAAAAAAGACAACTCCTGCCTTCAAGAAAACTTAAAATCTAATGGCAGAAGAGGCACAAAAGGAATATGATGTTCTTGAGAGTTCAGACCAAGCACAGCTGCTAATAGAGATTGGAGAGTAATCTGGAAAAGGCTAGTTTGCAGTCATCATTAAAGGAGAGCTTTGGGAATTCAGTGCTCCACACTCTAGCCCTCTAGGCAGAGGAGAGGGACTAAGAGAATTGGGAAGGTGTTGAATATCTGAAGTTGAGTCTCTCAGCTAAATTTGTGAACCTCTAACTGTGATGGGGAAAGGAGTATTGTGGTAAAATAAGGATGTTGCTCATAAGCAAGCCAGTAGAATTTTTAAGTGAATACTAAAAACACAGATGTGTGTTTCTTTTAAGACATGCGCATGCACACACACACACACACACACACACACACACACACACACACACACACACACTCTTACACACTTACTGTCCCTTAAAAGAGTTTAATACCTTTTCTCTCCTTCCAGGAATAGTAATAGCTAGCCTCCTTTAATCTTAACCTTGTCAAATGAGCTAATCTACATTTTCAGAAATAAGATTTAGAGCTGTTTTATCAGCCTTGGAATCAACAGGACAGGAGTGACAAGGATTCAAAGGAATTGAGACAAAGGAAAATGTGACTTCCTGTTTTAACTGAAATAGAGGTCTGTTTCCATGGTGGTCTTATTCATTCCAAAACCCTCTTTCTCTGCACAGGAATGATACGGACTACATTTCACTCCTGACTTTATGATAATCTATAGATAGGTTGATGAAGTACTCATCCTCCTTAATGCATGGCTTATCCCTTCCTACCTTTATTCATACTCTTCCCTATACCTAGAATTTTCTACCTCTTCCCTCCAAGTCACTACCTCACCTACCCACTAGTATATTTCTGTGCCAGTCATTTCTGGACATCTTGTCAAATCCAAGTCAGATACTCCCTTCTTCACGAAGTTTTCCCAGAGAAACTTAGATTGTAGTGGCCTTTTCTAATTTACTTTCTTGGGGTTTTTTTTCAGCTCTCATTGCATTTTTACACTCTAGCTAACGATACTTTGTTTTAGTTTTAAAATTAATTGTATCTCCATACCCATGCTCTTTGAAGTCATAAACTAATTTTCGCGTGTTCCTCCCCACCCCCACTTCAGCACCTTTTTGCACAATTAAATGTTTAATATTTGTTGAGTTGAACTGAGGGAATAATAATGAAAAGACCTCAAACCTCATTTGAAGTATGGACCAGATTTGCTTATTACTTCTTTCTGTACTTTTTATAGATATATCTGTGCTCATTATAGATCCATACCCTGTCTCTATCCTTTATAGATTTTTACCTGTCTATGCCTTCTATCTGTACCTATCTCTGCCAAGACTTCTTGGCTATCTGTGTTGTAGCCAAATTGAGATTTCTGCATCTCCATGCCATAGTATTGTTAGGCCTCATCATGACAGGGGATGTGAGATAGTCTGTGAGACCTGTGTAAAACACCTAAGATTACCTTCCTCAGCCCTGGTTCCAGGGAGGCTCTCATTCTAAACCTACGATCTTTATCATATGTCCAGAACCCATCTTCCAAACCTAAGCTCAAATCCCAGCTCTTAATATTTATTAACTTCATGATCGTGGTCAAGCCACTTCTCTTCCCCACCCCCACCTCAGTTCCCCATTTGTAAGGTAGAAATAATGATTGTGTAATAATAATCTGTAAGGCTTCAGTGAGAAAAATTGTATGATATAAATAATAGTTGACAGCGCTTTAAAGTTTGCATAGGAACTTACATACATCATCTCAGAGGAAGTTTTCAGGGAGTTTCCTATCACTGTCTCATATCTTAAAATAGAATTAATAGTAAATTCTAGTATTATTTCAACTTTATTGCTTCTGTGGTATCTCAATAAAAATGTAAAATAATTTTTAAGTTAAAAATGATTTAAATAAAAAATAAAGATTTTTCTGTCTTGGATTTTTGTTGTAAAACAAATAAAGGTTTTATGCAGCCAAACACATAATAAATGGTAATTGCTGGTGATACAAATACAAGCAAAAAGAAGAAACAGCCCTTGCCCTCAAGGAGCTTACATTCTAAAAGGGGAAGACTGCACATAAAAAGGCACTGAAAAGCTGGAGGAGAAGACCTCAGTATGGGCTATGAGGGTCCTAGAGAATCACAGGCACACCCTGAAGGGAAATGGAACTGTTTGGGGCCCATCTACAAAATGGAAGTTCTGGGAAAAGACCAATGGGAGAAGCGCACTGTCATGACAGAGAGAGGTTATCAATACTAGAAGGCAGCTGAGCCATGGTGGCAAAGTCCAGAGAGTTAGAAGCATAGTCAGAAGGGGAAATGCCTTTTTTGGTACCTGAGAGACATCTGAAAGAACATATTTTTAAATACATTAAGAAAGCAAATACTTTCTTTTCACTTAATATTCACATTTTTTAACATTTTTTGTTAAAATGTTCTGTGCTTTATAAATATATGTTCTATTGAATCACCGGCGGGCACATGAATCCCACTCCCAGATTTCTCTTAAAGATGCATGTTACAGTAGTAATCTGATTTCAAAGTTCTGATTATATCACAGTTGTACCAAGACTAGACTCAGTAGTTAAAATATTCCTTTAACATCATGTAGCCTAAAGGCTACATCTTTGAAGGTAAAGCATTTTCTATACATTCTTCTCAAGGAAAATTTCTGTTTAAAATTAAATTCAAAGTTTTGAGGAAAATACTATTAAACATCTAATTTTTAAACATATGTATTCTGCCATTCAAGAGCAATAGTTTAGCTGATCTAAACCCCTTTTTTGCTCCATTAGCAACTCTTTTCAGATTTGCTGTTGAAGGTGTAAGAATTCCATATTTGACCATAGAGTAGGGAGAGATTTTTGAGGGAGAATTTTTTTCCCCTTCCTTCCTTTCCCCATGTAGGTGCTTGTAAATGTTAAATTGAATTGAGTTATAGTTTCATACTGTGGTCAAAGGAAATTTTGGGAAATTAATAGTGTTTATTTTATTTTATCTTGATTTCCAGACTAGAAGCAGCCAAAGATGATTATCGAATACGCTGTGAAGAATTGGACAAAGAAATCTCTGAACTCCGGCAACAGAATGAAGAACTAACCACTTTGGCGGATGAAGCTCAGTCTTTGAAAGATGAAATAGATGTTCTTAGGTAAGCAGCTTTTTTCAGTTCCATAAAAATTTAGAACCTTTTAGTCAGTTGGGATCTTAACCAACTACCAAGTCTTATCCATTGAGTTTGTAAGTGCCTACTTTGTGCTCATTACTGGGCAGCATTCTAGACTTGAACCTGGGCTAGGGAAATACAAAAGAAGTATTTGACACAATTAATTCCTTAGATCTGGTACAGGAGTGAAGAGACACACCTGAAATTGTTAGAGACTTATCCAGCGCAGTTTGGAATTAAACTTTGGTATGACAGCCAAGAAAAAGAAAGCTCATAAAACCTATACTGCAATGAAATGCATAACATCCAGGAATAAAGAGAAAATCAAATTGATTTTTATTCCATTTTGTAATTGGTTCTATTCTATATCACCCCCAGTATGTTGTAAAAGTATCTGGACTGTCATCACTGTGACTCTAAACGTGCAGATGGATACCACCAGTGAGTTTTCCATAGCAACAAGAGGGAAGGAGGGTTTGTTGCCAGTTCTGCATTCCTGACTTAGTTTTTTTAACTTAGTCCTTTAGTTTTTCCTCATCTGTGACACACTTCAGAGTTTGTAACCAATCATTGTTTTATGTTTCCTATTCTTTGTTTTCTTGTACTTCCTAAAACTATATGAAGGCTAATGAGCCCTACCTTGTGGCTTTTTGGCTGAATGAAGAGTCAAAAGACCTCTTTTATTGGGAATTGTTACCCTTACAAATAAATCAATGTGCCTGGAACTTTGTGCCTCAGTTTAATTTCAGAAACTAAAGGTGATAGTCCCCCTGCCCTCTACTCTGGTGTTATTAGTTCTGGAAATGTATCTTCCATTATCCATATTCTAGGAAGGCCATTGATAAGACATAGAGCAATCAGGAGAGGGCAGCCAGGATGATTGAAAGACTTGAGTCCATTCCATATGAGGACTGGTTGTAGTTGCTGAAGATGTTTAGCCTGGAGTAAAAAATACTTTGGGAGACTTGATAATTAGTTGTCTTAAGGTGTGTAGTCACATAAAAGAGTATGTTAGTAAGAGGGCAAAACTAGGAACAATACATGCAAGTTGTGAAAGGCACTTATTTATCCTCCATGTAGGCAGAACTTTCCTGACAGCTAGTGTGGTGTAAAACCTGGGTGGGCTACCTCAGGAGCTAACATGTTTCCCCTCTCTGAAGGGGAGGATTCCATGCAAAGGCTAGATAACCACTTATAGACTTGTTTTAGAGGGCATTCTTTTTCAGGTACAGATTGCCATTAGGTATATAGGGTGGTCACCGCAGCCTTTTCCAACACTGAAATTATGTAAACCGGGTTCTGGGTAGTTCAGATAAGGGAAAGAGTAATGTGAATCTGATTTTTAATTCCCAATTTCACCCAGGCATTCTTCTGATAAAGTGGCTAAACTTGAAGGCCAAATAGAATCATATAAGAAGAAATTAGAAGATCTTGGTGATTTGAGGCGACAGGTGAAACTCTTAGAGGAGAAGAACACAATGTACATGCAGAACACTGTAAGTCTAGAGGAGGAGTTAAGAAAAGCCAATGCAGCTCGCAGTCAGCTTGAAACGTACAAAAGACAGGTAAGAGATTTTTTTTAAATTGGTTTATTCATGTAGACAAATTTTGGTTTTTTTATCACACTGCCCATTTTTAAGACAATTCCTACTAAATTTAATTTTTTAAAGTGTACTGTATCCGAATTAATTTTGAAAGTCATCTCTAGAGCTGATTGGCAGACTCTATAGTAGATAGCTTTTTAAAAAAAATCTAGGGGGGGGCGGAGCCAAGATGGCAGAGTAGAAAGACGCATGTACACATAGCTCCGAACCCACAACCCATAGAACGGCTACAGGGAAGTAACTCACGGCAAATTCTGCACCCAGAGGCCACGGAACATTGGAGCGAGGGAGATTTCTGTTCCGGAGAGACCTGCAAACCTCTCACGGGGGGGAGTCCTTCGCGCTGCGGGTTGGGCGCTGGGACTGGGAGCTGAGTGCAGCCCTGCCGCGGCTGCGGCACTGAGAGGAAAAGATCCGAGCGGGCTTCAGGGACGGGATCTCCAGCAGCCACGCAGGTCCCTCCACCCACAGAGGGACCTGCAAACCTCTCGCAAAAGGTCCGTCGCGCTGCAGACGCGGAGCCCAGCCCAGACCTGCTGCGGCCGCGACCGAGAGAAACAGATCCGAGCAGGCTTCAGGGACAGGATCTCCAGCGGCCGCACAAGTCCCTCCACCCACAGGTGATGGGGTCGGTGAGAGAGTCTCTTTGGCGGTCGAGAGGGGAGTGGGGTGCCGCCATAATTCAGGCCCCCCCGGGAGGTAGAAGCTGAAAGGCGGCTGCAGACCTGGGCTCCCCAAGCTGGCCGGAGCCTGAATCCATTGTGGAAGGTCTGTGCATAAACCCCCTGAGGGAACTGAGCCTGAGAGGCAGCCCTGCCCCGACTGAAACTTAATCTCATACTGAATAGCAGCCCTGCCCCCGCCAAAAGCCCTAAGGCTGGAAGCAGCATTTGAATCTCAGACCCCAAATGCTGGCTGGGAGGATCAAGAGGCGAGGTGGGTGTGAGGAGAATATTCAGAGGTCAAGTCACTGGCTGGGAAAATGCCCAGAAAAGGGAAAAGAAATAAGACTATAGAAGGTTACTTTCTTGGTGAACAGGCATTTCCTCCCTTCCTTTCTGATGAGGAAGAACAATGCTTACCATCAGGCAAAGACACAGAAATCAAGGCTTCTGTGTCCTAGCCCACCCAATGGGCTCAGGCCATGGAAGAGCTCAAAAAGAATTTTGAAAATCAAGTTAGAGAGGTAGAGGAAAAGCTGGGAAGAGAAATGAGAGACATGAAGTCAAAGCATGAACAGCAGATCAGCTCCCTGCTAAAGGAGACCCAAAAAAGAAAATAACACCTTGAAGAAAATAACACCTTGAAAACTAGCCTAACTCAATTGGCAAAAGAGGTTCAAAAAGCCAATTAGGAGAAGAATGCTTTCAAAAGCAGAATTAGCCAAATGGAAAAGGAGATTCAAAAACTCACTGAAGAAAATAGTTCTTTCAAAATTAGAATGGCACAGATGGAGGCTAAGGACTTTGTGAGAAAGCAAGATATCACAATACAAAACCAAAAGAATGGAAAAATGGAAGATAATGTGAAATATCTCATTGGAGAAACAACTGACCTGGAAAATAGATCCAGGAGAGACGATTTAAAAATTTTGGGACTACCTGAAAGCCATGATCAAAAAAAGAGCCTAGACATCATCTTTCATGAAATTATCAAGGAAAACTGCCCTGAGATTCTAGAACCAGAGGGCAAAATAAATATTCAAGGAATCCACAGAACACCGCCTGAAAGAGATCCAAAAAGAGAAACTCCTAGGAACATTGTGGCCAAATTCCAGAGTTCCCAGGTCAAGGAGAAAATGTTGCAAGCAGCTAGAAAGAAACAATTCAAGTATTGTGGAAATACAATCAGGATAACACAAGATCTAGCAGCCTCTACATTAAGGGATCAAAGGGCGTGGAATAGGATATTCCAGAAGTCAAAGGAACTAGGACTAAAACCAAGAATCACCTACCCAGCAAAACTGAGTATAATACTTCAGGGGAAAAATTGGTCTTTCAATGAAATAGAGGATTTTCAAGCATTCTTGATGAAAAGACCAGAGCTGAAAAGAAAATTTGACTTTCAAACACAAGAATGAAGAGAAGCATGAAAAGGTAAACAGCAAAGAGAAGTCATAAGGGACTTACTAAAGTTGAACTGTTTACATTCCTACATGGAAAGACAATATTTGTAACTCTTGAAACATTTCACTATCTGGGTACTGGGTGGGATTACACACACACACATGCACACACGCACACATACATAGAGACAGAGTGAATTGAAGAGGATGAGATCATATCTTAAAAAAAAAAATGAAATCAAGCAATGAGAGAGAAATATATTGGGAGGAGAAAGGGAGAAATGGAATGGGGCAAATTATCTCTCATAAAAGAGGCAAGCAAAAGACTTATTAGTGGAGGGATAAAGAGGGGAGGTGAGAGAAAAACATGAAGTCTACTCTCATCACATTCCACTAAAGGAAAGAATAAAATGCACACTCATTTTGGTATGAAAACCTATCTCACAATACAGGAAAGTGGGGGATAAGGGGACAAGCAGGGTGGGGGGGATGATAGAAGGGAGGGCATGGGGAGGAGAATGCAATTCGAGGTCGACACTCATGGGGAGGGATAGGATCAAAAGAGAATAGAAGTAATGGGGGACAGGATAGGATGGAGGGAAATATAGTTAGTCCTATACAACACAACTATTATGGAAGTCATTTGCAAAACTACACAGATTTGGCCTATATTGAATTGCTTGCCTTCTAGGGTGTTGTTTAGGATAGAATTGAATCTGCCCAGTTAATTCTTAAACCCTGACCTCTTCTGTTACTTTGTTCTGTTTGGCTCTACATAGATTAAATCCATAAACTTCTTAAATTTTTCAGTTTCTTTATATATTCAAGTTTGAGACAACATGGTATGCTAATAGTGACAATTCTGTATATTATATTCTCTATAAGTTTGTATATGTCCTTGTTGTCTCACCCACTAGACTGTAGCTCCTTTTGAGCAGAACTTCTTTACTATATTCCATTTCTATCCCCAGCACCTAGCACAATTAGCAAGTACTCAGTGAACTATTGATTAATAGACATCTTTATAATGATTCAGTGTTCACAAAGCATTTACATACAATTCTCATTTGAGCCTCAATGTTATCCCCATTTTAGGAGATAGATTAGGAAATTGAGGCTCAGAGAATTTGAGCCTTTGGTCATCTTGCCATCTACCCCTGACTTCTTGCTGTCCACCCTGCTGTGGAGGCATGTATCACTGCAGCCTTTTCCCCTGCTTTCTCTATGTAAGCTAATCAAATGTTTAATACCATTGTTTCTGGAAAGGGAATATCAATTGATTTTCTGCCTTGTGGATCAGCATATCATGTTAATTTGCCCACGTGATTTGCCTGTGGTCACATAGCTGGTAAGTGTTGAAGGTGGATTTGATCTTCCTAACTCCGTGTGCAACACAACAGCAAGTTACTTAGTCTGTCTCAGCCTCATTTTCATCATCTTTAAAATAGTAATAATACTACCTAAATCACAGGGTATTTGTGAGGAAAGAGCTTTGTAAACCTCAAAAGCACTAAAAGATGTGAATCATTATTAAAAATATAATTAGACCTCCTAAAGGGTCTTTTAGAGAAAATAAATATGTTAAACCACATGCATTTGGTTTAAATTAAACTTTCTTTCTGTATGCATATATCACATATATAAAAAATATGTATATATATTTCTCTTTAGGGATTTCTAAAATAGAGAAAAACTAGTGATTTTTATTACTTGTTATTGTTAATAATTTCCTCTTTCTGTAACAGGTAGTAGAACTACAAAATAGATTATCTGAAGAATCCAAAAAAGCAGATAAATTAGATTTTGAATATAAACGGCTGAAAGAAAAAGTGGACAGTCTTCAAAAAGAAAAGGATGTAAGTATATATTCTTTTTTGTTTTTATTGCACTTATTGACTGTATGACCCTAGGCATGGCACTTCTCTAGGACTAACCTACCAAGTCATTGGTTGTGATCTTAATCTAAAGCAGCCATTCTCAAAGCATAGTCCAAGGACCTTTTAGAGTCCCAGAGACCAAGTAAGTAAGCTGTTTCCATGATAATACTAAGAAGTTAATTGCTTATTAAAATACTTCTCCCTTTTCCAACTACCTATCCATGTGAGTCTTGATTTTCTAAATATACTTAAGGCAAAACAATATTGTAAGAAATCGAATGCAGAAGAACATGCAAGAAACCAGCTATCTGTTAAACCCAGCAGTAAAGAAATTTGGAAAAAATATGTAAAACAGTACAACCCTCACTAATTTTTGTTTTGTTTTGGAAAATATCATTATTTTCCATAAAAATACGTTGTTTATGTTAATATTTAATAGATTTATTATTGATATTTTTAATGAATTCGTAAATATTTTAGAGTTTTACCGGTTTTAGTTTTTAATGAAGTATATATGAATAGGTATCACCCACCTGAACAAAAGATCTTTCAAGGTCCTCAGTAATTTTGTTTTATTTGGAAACAATCAGGGTTAAGTGACATTGCTAGTGAAAGTTTAAGAACTGTTCCAGAGAGTTCCCACTCTAGGAGTTCACCATTCATGTAATGAATGCAAAGTATTAAGCACTTAGGATGTGCAGTCACTGTGCTGAACCTTGGGACACAAATACAAAGTATGAAAAAGGTCCTGTCCTCAAGAAGCTCTCATTCTAATGGGGGAAGACAACAAGATACAGGCTCATGGTGGGATTTTTTTCAGGGACTCATGGGGATGACATATTCCATGGGAGAGTTAATTAACGATAGTCCCTTTCCAGAAGCATTGGCACTAGTTATTTGGTTACTGTGTGTAGGGAAAGAAATGGCAGGGCTATAGTTATTCACAGCTATGGGGTAGATGCCAAGATGGCCTGAGTGGAAGGCTTGAGAGGGTATGAACTAAAGCATATCTGGGGGCTGGCCTCGATATAGAAGGTAAGTAAGTTTGTACTCACATATTCCCCAGTCAGAAGTTTCAAATCAGAAACTGGAGCATGAATTCTGTATAACAGACAGGTCCAGGTCAGGGGAAATGGGGCAGTTGTAGCAGGACAGGTGACAAAAAAACCTAGGTGAATGGGTGGGTGGGATGTGAAATGAAGCATGATCTAGATATGGCTGGATGTGGAAGCCTGAGTGAATTTGTGCTCATTCAGTTCAGAACCACAACTATACCTACAATTCATTACTTATAAAAACCAAAATTAATAAAACATTGTATATAAACATTACTTAAATAAATAGTTTAAATGCCTTGATATTAGCAATACCAAAAGACCTATTATTGTGTCAACTTTGGAACTCCTACCCTGGGGCTGAGCAGTTGTAATTCCTATTTTCATCACAGGATGAAAATAGCCTAAGAATAAATGAAAAAACATTTCTTATACCATAGTAAGCTATGTGCTAAGCACTATCTATAGAAATACAAAAGCCAGAGAGTCCCTTCTCTCATAAAGCTTAACATAATAACAGGGAAAGAGAGCATATGTGGGTGTTTAGTGAGAGATGGATATTTTTACTTGAGAAGTGACAGGGGTGGAAGTGTAGTTTCTTGTGTTGGTAGAGGTACAACATGAATAAAGAAAATGATGAGTATTGATATATTTCAACATAGCATGATGCTTTGTGAAATTTACATTATAAAATTTATATTTCCTTAACTGAAATCTAGACAAACTATACTCTTTAATAAAGATGAACAAATCAAAGTAATTGAAAATTCCAGGTGAAGCTTTAACATTTTCCAAAAAATGTAATAAATCACACATCAAAAAAGTTTTTTTCTCATAATTACTAAATACTAGATTTACATCATGTAATAGAGCCTTCCTTGCTACTGAGTTATCATAAATTGCTAATGAAAACCATTTGAATTTTAGAGTTTGAAAGGACACTACAGATCATTCTATTTCAACCCCTAAATCCTAAATGGTCTTTTCAGTATTATGTTCTTTTCTTTTATTCCCTTTTCCCACCACATTATATGTTTCATACTCCTATTGAATATATAATACAAAATTGCTTATACTTCCCTACTCATCCCTTGCAATCTAACTTCGGTCTGTCCTAGCATTCTGTTGAAATTTCTGTCTCAGAAATTACCATTGACTCTCTGATTGCCAAATCCTGTGGTCCTTTGTCGTGTTGTGTCAGCCCCTTCATATCTTTGGTGCTGTAAGGTACTGATTCCTCATTCTTCCCTCTCCAGCCCCTTCTCTCTGCTTTAGATTCAGAACTACCACACACTCTTGAATTCTTAGTACACTATATTTTTACGCTTCTTTATCGTCTCTTTTTCTAATTCCTCATTTTCCCAAGTTCCTTGATAGAACCCATTCGGTCATGAGAAGTCCTCTTTCTCTCTCCTTACTTTTCCATTCTACACAGTGTCTTCTTCTTGGCTTCATCTACTGTTTTCATACAAATACAAATTTTCAAACCAGTCTGTTTCTCTATCCCTGACTTCTGAGTTCCATACCCATGTCTCTAGTTTCCAGAAATGTTTCCAGGACATTTCTACCTCAATGAATCCTTGCTATCTCAAGAGCAACATTCCCCAAACTAACCTTTCCCTTAAACCTGTTTCTGCTTTTGACTTTACTATATCTTGCCATTGGCACCAGTATTTATTCATTCCCCTAATCCAGTGCCCTCTATGGGTTTACCATGTCAGTTACACTTATACAGTGTATCTTGCCTATGTTTCCTTCTTTCTACTCTTGATGCCACTGCCCTGGAGGTCCCATTTAGGAACAATGGATAGAAATTGCAGAAAGGCAGATCTCGGTTAGATATAAGTAAAAGCTTTTTAACAGAATTGCCCAAAAGTATAATAAGCTGCCTCAGGAGGCTTTCAGGCACAGGATAGATAATTATTTGTCGATAATATTCAGGCAGAGGTTACACCAGATAACGTCAGAAATTCCTTCCAACACTAGAGGTAATGTGATTCTCTGTAAAACAAATTTTCATTCTCTTCCTATATTCTTGCAATGGGCATCTAGCATGTCTTCTTCCTTTGCTCTTGTCTTCCTCACGACCATGCTTTATCCTACTACTAATCTTTCGTATGCACAAATCTAATTATGTTGACTTTCACCCAAAAATCTTTAGTCAGTCCCTTTTGTTTAAGTAAAGTTCCATCTCATCTGCTCATTCAGATTCATTTTTAATATGGCATCACCCCATCTTCCCATTCGTATCTTAGTTCTTTAATCCAAGCAGACTGGACAACACTGCTACTAAACAGGTATCTGCAATATCACCTCTGTGCCTTTGCCTTCACTGTTCTGTTCACTTGGGCTATCATCCCCTCCCTCTTTACCTACTGAATTATTCTCCATCTTTTAAAGCCCAGCCTGAAGGCTACTAGCTCCTAAAAGCCTTCCCTTCATCCCTCTCACCACCTTTTCTCAATGACCTCCCTGTTCTGGCCCCATAGAGTAAATTGTTTTTCTGCTTCTCTACAGTAGTAATTTAATATTGTATGTTATAGTCATCTGTGTTTGTATCTTATCCACCTACTAAAGTTTAAGCTTTGTAAAAGCAGAAACCATGGTACAATAGGAAGAACATTGGCTCAGTTCTCTGAGCACCTCATTTCAAATTCTGTCTCAGTCATAGCAGTGAAATAAGGGCCTTGGCTAGATGATTTTTAAAGTTCCTCTTAGTTCTGAATCTGTGATCCTATAGGAATAAATGTTTGCTAATTTGTGGTTGTCCATTTAGAAGTTTGTTTCATTTTAAAAAGTGTTAGGAATCAGCTTTTAAATGGACTATGAAAAAGTGTTCATATTTAATAAAACGTACCCAAGTTCTCAGTAACTATTTTCCTGAATGTAATTTGGTAACGTAAATATTACATCAAACGTTAAAGTATGATATCTGTGAAAGCACATATAGTGGACCAGTAGAGCCAACTCTGATACCTGGGTTTAATTTTTCTTGTGCTTTGTTCTTGCAGAGATTAAGAACCGAACGGGATTCACTTAAAGAAACCATTGAAGAACTTAGATGTGTACAGGCCCAAGAAGGGCAGCTCACTACTCAAGGTAACAAAAAATGCCCTGAGTTCAAAGCAATGTAATTTATGTTCTATTCTTCCTATAACATACGTAATACAAGTATAAGCAAAGGTGTTTTCAGGAAGTTCTTTTTGAGCTAAAAATTTTATTGAAACATTTTTATTATAGAAAAATCTAAAGCAGTTCTTAGGTCTCCTTAGAAGTCTATAGATAAATTTCAGGAACCTCTGTGAAAGAAAATTTTACATAGAAAAAGAAAAATTACATATTTATTTTCAATAATATTGTATTACCTTTATAATCCTATGTATTTTATGCATATTAAAACATTTTTCTCAGAAGGATCTGTTCACCAGACTAGCAAAAGACTAGACATCCATGACTCAAAAAAGTCAAGAGGTCTTAATTTTTATTATTTAAGGAAGGTTTTTCCTCTAATAGGGGAAAAAATGGTAGTCCAGTCGAGAAAATACTAAGAGTTGTTGCACTATTTTACGCAAAACAAAGACTGGAAGGCTTAAGGTTAGAGCTCCTGAGCTATGAATATAGTTCCTGACTCTGGTTTTTAAAAATGTAGCCTAATACTCTTCTTATAGGAAACAAAAAATAGAATTATGAGGCCACATTTGTTAAGTGACTTCCTAAAAATTCTTTTCACCAATTGTTGACTGCTTATTGGGTCAGTGAAGTCAGTCTATTAGATCCTGAAACAACCTCTGAGGATGGACTTTCATCTCATTATATAAACACTTTATATAAACATTATATAAATTTCTTTATTAATAGATGTTTTTAACTTCATTTTACTAGGATGAGTTTTCTGCAAAGCATAAAAATATTATTTGATATATATTAATATACATAATATATATGATAAATAATAAAAAATAGAATTTTATTTTCATCATAATGGTAGAAAGAAATTAGGAAATATGATCAATAATTCATCAAGAGGAATATTCAAGTATTTGGTGTCTGTGGATTGTAAGCTTGTGGTGGTATATCTTTCCCTTCCATTCCCTCCTACGTACAACTTCCCTTCCTATAGTGTTTCACTTGACTGCTCTGCATCTCTAATTTTTCTTCTATTCCTGTTTCATTTTAGTCTACCGCAACCTTCTTGATTTTTACTATGTAGTTTTTTTTGTCTCTTCCCTTGACATCCCAAAGAGAGCTTATGCATGTGGGACAAATGCATACTATCTAGTTTTGAGGAAAAGGTTGAGAAATGCTTAGAATGTTTGCTTCGGTGCTCCTTTCAAAACCATTCTCCTCTCTGAAGAACTATAATTCCATCTATATCAAAACCTGGAACAATATCCTAATAGTTGATCTGTTTGGAAATATAAAAAGTAAATAAGTAAATGTTTTCCCACACTTTGATCTTCATATTTCATATTCAAAAGAGTTTTAACATCTTAAATACTACTAACTTTTATGAACAATAGGAGGCCGCAACTATTGCTTCCCAAATAACCTTTCTCATTCCTTCCACCAAAAAAAAATTTTTCTGATGAAAAAAACAGGCTTTTAGCTATGTACATGGAGAAGGCTTTTTTATCCAGGGAGAAGGATAGAAAACTTAAATATAGAGGAAAAAAAGATGACAATTTTATCCTAACTTCTCTGTTCCATCATGTGTGTTGTAAATAGGATTAATGCCTCTGGGAAGTCAAGAGTCTTCAGACAGTCTGGCAGCAGAGATTGTTACACCTGAAATAAAGTAAGTATACTATAATGCTTTGTAGCTACCCTATACAAACACATTCCATCTCCCATAACTGGAAAGGAACTTCCCTCACTATCCCTGATCCTTCCTAATTGTCAGCTTTCTCTCCCCTTGAGGTTGAACTTGAATACCAGCTCCTTCCCTGATACTCTCAATTAGAAGTTATTCCTTCTTCCTTGAATTTGATCCTTCAATTTGATTTCTCCTGAAAATTGATACTTTTTATAATCACCTTTATTTCCCAAAATATTGATCCACCCTTTAGAAAAAGAAAACAGCTCAGCAAAACTAGCTAGCACTTTTATGTTCCCATACCCATAGGTATTGCCTGACTTGTGGTCAGCACTTATTAAAAATTTATTGACCAACTTTATTGGACACATAAAATGTAGCAGTATTTTTCTTATTTCCAGTAATTCTGAAGTACAAAATTTTGCATTCATAGTTTCTGTTTCTTTAAAGTGAGGGAGATACATTTTCATATCTAATTGTTGAACATCTACTTTGTTTCCAGTTTTTCAGTACTACAAAAAGTACTGCCTCAAATACTTCAAGTATATACGATGCCTTCTGTTACTACTCGTAACCATAAGAAGTGGTGTAACTGAAAGGACTTTAGATTTGGAGTCAGAAGACCTCAGCCCAATTCCTCACTCTACTTCAAATACACTGTATAACTCTAGAAAATTCAGTTGAACTCTGTGGGCCTCAATTTCCCATCTTTAAAATAATGAGATTGCATTCATTGATATTGTTAGGAATCCTCTTAATTGAAAGGAATGGGGACTCTTGGGAGAGGTTTACTACCAGCAGAAATCCAGTGAATATGGGTCAGAGATAAAAGGCCAAATTGAAAACAAAGACATTTGTTAGCATGTGAAGGCAGACTGCTTTCTAATAGCAGCTTTAGCTTCCTAGGGTACACATTTGTTTTTTTATAATTTTTCAGGCTCACTTACAGTACCCAGCCAATCAGCAGTATTCTGTGGTAGTTCAGAATTGATAAAGTATTTCATTGACAAGGGAGGAGCAGAGAAAGGGGGAATCATTCAGAGGAGAAAAGGGGAGCTATTTGGAATCCGTCTGTAAGGAGTTTTATTATCAGAGTAAGAGAATAGCTTAACTCTGTTCAAGGGCAAAAGACAAGGGGAGAGGACCAAACACTTTTACAGTTGTTAAAGAAGTCCATTAGACAGAACTTCAGCATCTCTTATCCAAGGGCAGCAGATAGTTGTTCCAGCAGTGTCTTTGCATAGTCTGTTATTCCTCATTTAGCAAACAGTGGAAGACCTTCTGCTGTGAGGCAGGAGAGTGGGGGATCTTTACATTATTAGTCCATCAAGATGTTTTGAATTGATTGTGGTTCCTGCTTTCCCCCTGTACTATCGAAGGTCCCTTCCAGATCCATGTCTTTTGATCCAGTGACTTTATATCATAAGTTTGGGTACATATCTCTTCTTCCTATGAGCCCCTAAGCTCCTTGAAGGCAAAAACTGCCCTTCTTTATCCTTGGAGAGGCACTCTGTGGTGTATTAAATTGAAGAAAAAATCTTTTTTTCCCTCCTCCTCATTGCAAACATCTGTTTTACATCTTTCAGGTAATTGTTCTGCTTCCTAGGATAACAATAATAATAATAGTCGACATTTATATAGCACCCACTGTGTACCAGACACCATTCTAAGCACTTTACTAATATTCTCTCATTTGATCCTCACAGCAGCCCTTGGAGCTAGATGCTATGTGTCTTCTTGCCCAAGGTCATGCAGTCTATGAGTGTCTGAGGCTGAATTAGAATTCAGATCCTCCTGATTCTAGGGCTGGTGCTCCATCCATTCTCCCACTTAGCTTCTGCATAGCTCTATGATCATGGACAAATCATCTAAGTTTGCAGAATATATGTTCCCTCATATGTGAAGTAAGAGTGAATTATTTGAGGATGAATTGGTAGACAAATTTCCTTCTAGCTTTCTGTAAGTCTATCCTCTGAAAAATATTAAAACCTCTGTTTTCTGAGAGCTAATAATTTAGATTATTAATATTTGTTGTCTTTCCCACAAGTTTTGGAGAAGGGAGTAGGGAGCCTGTTACAAAGTGGTAAGCTCATTAAGAGGAAGGACCATGCCTTACATATCTTTGCATCCTTTGTACCATCTAGCGCAGTGCTTCTTTTCCCAGTCTTTCATACAGTAAAACAAAGTTTAATAAAAATTTGTTGAATGAGTAAATTATGTTAATATACCTAAGACCTTGGAGTCTAAATCTGAAAAGAAATAGGATACTTAAAGTTCATTACTTAGAAAAACTCAATCGATGGCATTGACCATGTTCAGATTATCTATTCTTAAAAATAAAAAGTTTTTAACACCTTGCTGTCTTAGCCAGTGACTTCAGTAATTATAATACAGAGACAGTTCAGTCCTTTTCTATTTACTTGAAGTGTAGTCTGTGCCTTGCATGTATGATTACATATTGATGTTTTTTTAACAGTCATATCATAAATACTTAACAATGCATTTCAATTTTTATTTTACCTATCCAGGGAGAAACTTATTCGTCTTCAGCATGAAAATAAGATGTTAAAACTTAATCAGGAGGGCTCTGACAATGAACAGATTGCATTGTTGCAGAGCTTGCTCGATGATGCAAACCTACGTAAGAATGAACTAGAGACAGAGAACAGGTAGGAGAAGAGTAATAGCATCAGCTGCCAGACTGATCTGTTATGCGAACTTAATTATTCTGAAATGGAGCAGTTAAGTTTGCAGTGGAGATGAAGCAAGATACTGTATTTCTTTTTTCCAGCCTGCCTTAAACTTTCCTACTAACGTTTTATAGACTCATCTTACTTTCATTCCTTTTCCAATCACATGTAAAACAGATTTTTTAATATTCCTTTTTCAAATTCTGAGTTCTAGATTCTCTATCTTACTCTCTCCCCTCACTCCTTAAAGAGAAGGTAAGCAGCTTTAATTTGATGTAGCTTCTCTACATGCACAGTACAGACTCATCTTAAGAAAGTACCTACTCACAGTTTTGTGGATTTATTCTGTATGCTTCCTTGTTAGTCATATCGAAACAGTGTCTAAATCATCTTCTTTCTCTGATTTTTATTCTTACTGATCAAATATCAGGGATGAAATCTTCTATGGCCATTGTCACTCTGACAGTTGTCAGATTGTTAGATCATGTTCCATTTTTTGCAGGCTAATTTGTCTTTATTCCTAATGATAGAAATGTCAGAATCTTCAATTTGCTATTTTCTTTTTTTTATTTCTTTAGTACTTTATTTTTCCCCAGTTACATATAAAAACAATTTTTAGCCTTCTTTTTTAAAGCTTTTGAGTTTCACCTAAATTAAATTACTTATTCAGTGCCATAACAGTCAAACTACCAAAAAAAATTTTATAGATATAGAAAAAATAAGAACAAAATTCATCTGGAAGAACAGAAAGTCTAAACATCCAGGGAATTAATGAAAAGAAATGGTAGGGAAGGTGGCCTAACTGTACCAGACCTTAAATTGTATTATAAAGCAGCAGTCATCAAAACTACTTGGTACTGGCTAAGAAATAAAATGGTGGATCAGTGGAATAGATTAGGTACACAAGACACAAGAGTCAGGGACTATAGTATCTACTATTTGATAAATCCAAAGACCCCAGCTTCTGGGATAAGAACTCTCTCTTTAAGAAAAACTGCTGGGAAAACTAGAAAATAGCAGAAACTAGGCATGGACCCATATGTTACACTCTATACCAAGATAAAGTCAAAATGGGTACGTGATTTATATATTAAGAATGATACTATAAACAAACTATGAGAGCAAGGAATAGTTTGCCTGGCAGATCTGTGGAGAAGGGAAGAACTTAAGACCAGACAAGAGGTAGAAAACATTATGAAATGCAGAATGGATGATTTTGATTACATTAAATTGAAAAGTTTTTGCACAGACAGAGCCAGTGCAACCAAGATCAGAAGGGAAGCAGAAAGCTGGGAAACAGTTTTTATAAACAGTGTCTTTGATAAAGGTCTCATTTCTAAAATATAGAGAGAACTGAGTTAAATTTATTAGAATACAAGTCATTCCCCAGTTGATAAATGGTCAAAGGATATGAACAGAGAGTTTTCAAAGAAAGAAATTAAAGCTATGTATAGTCATATGGAAAAATGCTATAAATCACTATTGATTAGAGAAATACAAATCAAAACAACTCTGGGGTACCACATTTACACCTGTTAGATTGGCTAACATGACAAAGCAGGAAAATGATAAATGTTGGAAAAGATGTGGGAAAATTGGTACACTAATGCATTGTTGGTGGAGTTGTGAACTAATCCAGCTATTCTGGAGAGCAGTTTGGAACTATGCGCAAAGGACTATAAAATTGTGCATATCCTTTGACCGAGCAATACCACTTCTTGGTCTGTATCCCAAAAAGGTCATAAAAATGGGAAAAGGATCTACATGTGCAAAAATATAATAGCAGCTTTTTGTGATGCCCAAGAATTAGAAATTGAGGGGATGCCCATCAATGAATGAACAAGTTGTGGTATATGGATATAATGAAATACTATTGTCCTATAAGGAATTATGAGCAGGCAGACTTGAAAATCCTCGCAAGACTTATATGAACTGATACTGAGTGAAGTGAACAGAACCAGGAGAACATTGTACATAGTAGCAGCCACCTTGTATAATAACTGACTTTGATAAACTTAGCTCTTCTCAGCAATGCAGGGATCTAAGACAACTCCAAAACACTCATGATGGAAAATGCTATCCACTTCCAGAGACAGAACTTTGGAGTCTGAGTGGAGATGGAAGCATACTCTTTGCTCTCCTTTTCTTTTGTTGTTTTGTTTCTTTCTTGTGGTTCTTCCCATTAGTTCTAATTCTTCTTTAAATCATGACTAATGTGAAAATATGTTTAATATGAATATATAAATACAGTCTATATTAGATTGCATACCATCTTGGGGAGAGAGGAGGAGAAGGAGGGGAGAACATTTAAAACTCAAAATCTTATGAAAGTGAATGTTGAAAACTAATAATTATTTTTAAAAACTTTTGAGTTCCACAATTTGCCATTTTCTCTTTTGGGCAGGGAAATGGTTGCAGAGGGATCAAATAGATTGCATTTGTGCTGTATAATATTTGTGACTAAATATTTCATATTTTCTAAGTTGTAACCCAGTATGCTTGAAAAATACAATTCCTTTTTACAGTAATTAGTTGACAAAGAGGTTATTTCGCTTAAAAATTTTTTAATTAAATTTAATTTCTTTCATATAACAGAAATCCATTTTCTCCTGTTACCAGCTCTTTCCTTCCCTCACTCCCCACTGAGAGAGAAAGGTTAATGAAAACCTTTGTAACAAATGTGCATAGTCACCAAACAAATTCCCACATTGACCATGTCCGAAAAATATATCTCAATCTGTACTCTGAGGATATCATTCTCTGTCAGGAAGCGTATTTCATCATGGGTCCTCAGGAGTCATGGTTAGTCATTGACTTGATCTGAGTTCTTTCAACATTTTTTTCAACATTGTTGTTATTTTATAAGTTCTGATTCTACTCACTTCATTCTATATTAGTTCATACAGGTCTTTACTATTTTCTCTGAAACTACTCCCTTCACATGAATCCTTTTCCTCTTTCTTTTGTTTCTTTGGGGTATAGATGTAGTCATGATGTCACTATATTAAAGTTAAGTAACTTTTGGGGTGTAGTGCTTTCCAGAATGGCTCCACATGTATATTCATATACCACAAACAGTATATTCATGCACCTAGTTTCCTACAGCACTTCCACATTTGTCATTTTCTTTTTTGTCAGTTTTGTCACTTATGTGGGTGTGAGGTGGAACCTCAGTTATTTTAATTTGTGTTTCTTTAATTATTAGTCACCTGAAGCTTCTTTTCATATTATTGATGAACTTCTTCCCTTAAGAATTGTCTGTTCATATCTTTTGACCATTTATCAGTTGGAAAATAGCTTATTCTTATAATTTTGAATAACTTTTCTATGTATCTTGGAAATGAGACCGTAGATAAATTTTGCTACAAGGTTTTTTTTCCCTCCATTTACCTGCCACCCTTCTATTTTTAGCAGCATTGATTTTATTTTTTGGTTCATATAATTAAAATTGTCTATTTTATTTTCTTTGATGCACTTTATCCTTTATCTTAAGCCTACTTTCAAAGAATGTTCAAATTCAGCTACTCATTGGACAATGGCTTTGTAAGTTTCAAACCTACATTTTTGAATTATTGTACTTTAAAGAAGCCTTGAATTGGAGGCAGTGAGGGGACGAGTTTGAACTGCTTTGTGACATATTTTATATGTGACCTGGGGCAGGTTGTTTCATCTCCACCTTTCTGGGCCTCCTATTTCCTCATATGCTAAATCAGAATAATTACATTTGCATTTTACTTGATAAGAGTTCTTGTGAGAAAAGCATTTTGTGAATCCTCTGTTGCTATCATTTGTGAACCATTTTTATGAGCTACAGTTTATCCCCACTAATAACATGAGGTTATTTTTGTATGCCTTCCTATTTTCTATACACAATATTGAGTCATAAAGGAAAAAGAAAGTATAAATTATCCTAAACCCGCAAAATAAAGTGTTTGTTTATTTCTAGACTGGTGAATCAAAGACTTCTAGAAGTACAGTCACAAGTTGAAGAATTGCAGAAATCTTTACAGGAACAAGGCTCAAAAGCAGAAGATGTAAGTATTCATAATACACACTTAGAATTTTTAGCAGTTGCACATTAATGAGAAAACTAAAAGTTTCATTTTGTTCATTTTGATATTATTTCCCATGACTCTCAAAAGAAATTAGAAATATTTCCTATTTTTAAAATTTCCTTGACAGTATCATAGGGACTCTTTCCTAGATTTACTCTGCCACAGTTTGGATTCTTAACATGAAAATGCAGTCCTTTCCCCAATCTCACCTTTCACAGTGTTTGCCTACAAGGAATGTGCTACATATTGATGGTATTTATCTATGCAAAATAATTTTTCTCTTTAATGGAAAAACTGCTATGAGTAACTTTGTGATTATGATTAAGATTTGTAACTTATCAGTAAGACTTAACAAATTCATTAACTTCTTCAGGCAAATATGCAAAGGGGGACTTGCTTGTTAGTTCACATTTCTGCAAAAAACTGGAAAAACGTAACTAGATTTTAATAATCTACTATTTTAACCTGCTGATCCTTTTCTTTGGTGGATCAGTTTGTTTTACTTTGAATTCTAGCTGTAGAGATAGAAAGGGTTTTTATCAGTCTTTTTACTTGCTTACAAAGACTGATCTTTTTGGATCACCTTTTGTAATAAATAGGACCATTTCTTAAATCCAGTTTTATCTGCTACTCAAGGACTTTGGAGATCCAGACTTAACTCAAGTCTCTCGGGCTTCAGGGTCCATTTTGATGCTAAGATGGCCATTCAAATCTACTTTGCTATAATACAAATAATTTATTTCACATAACCTCTGCCTTGTAAAGCCCTCTCATATTCCTGCAACAGTATCTTCTGAGATTTCTCAAAGCAAGGGATACACTGAGAAGACATTGACAACAAAATTCTTGTAATTGTTGTGTCTCTGAAAGCATAGAAATACCAACAAATTTTTCTTTTTTCTAAGTCCATTCATTCACTAAAAGCTCATTGGACCGCTGCCTTATTTAAAGTAATATAGAAGGTTTTGTCTCATTTGAATAATCCAATTCTCGATGCAGTATGTAACCCCAGTGTTCAACCTCATTGATTATAGCTATTAGAGGTAATTGAATGGAAGCAGAATCTGCTTTATACCTCCGGCTTAGTTTTCGTTATGACTCCTATCCACTTAGGGCATATATTTTAATCTTCATAGATGTGCCCTTTTCAATTACCAATCAGTGTTTCTCAGATATAGAGGACATTATTTAAAAGAAAAATTTTCTATAGTTTTCTAGTCAAATTTTATCATGCAGTTTCTAAAATTTTCATGTGTTCTTCTAATTTTGTCCGGGCCTATCTCCAGTCATCCTGATTTGTATCTTGCCGCTAGACCCAGATGGCTTGTGAGGAGAAAGTGAGGCTGGTGACCTTGCATAGCCTGCCTCACTTAAATCCAACTCACTTGCATGTCATGGCATCACTTCCTCTTCGAGAACAAAGGACAAACCACAACAGCAGTTTTGTACATCCGCCCTTTTCTCTTTATGTTATGAAAGAATATAGGCACATTGACTAGATTTTTTTTTTTAGTTTGCAAAGAAAAAGAAGTTACAAAAACACTTTGTGGGATTGTGGATCCCCTAACATGAAGAAGAAATGTTGTACATTTCAAACAAGTTATTGATAATTCAAGGAAATTTTAAAATCTCTTTGTAGATATTCTGGACAGTTATAGTCCTTCATCCACAGCTAGCTTCAGCTCTCTTAAACACAAAGCCATAGAAAGGAAAAATAAGTGCAGCTGTCTCCCTCCACCTTGTAGTTACTGTCTCACTGTCCTAAAAATTGCCAGAAGGTTTCCTGAACAGTTTTCCTTACAGTAATTTAGTTAGTGTTTGTTTTGCCATTTTTTGGTCTTAGTACTCTCTCAGTATTGATGTTGAGTAATTGCTCAGTAACACGGGGAGAAGAGTATCCTCTTTGATATTATCTTGATAAATAAGAAGAGTAATACTCTCATATAAAAAAAGTGTATGAAGGGGGTCCAAATTTTTAAAAAGAAGAAAAGTTTTTAGGGAAATAAATAATCTAAAACCCTACAATATCAAGCATAGAACAGGCTCATTCTGATCATATTACATGTATCTTTAACACTGTGAATACATCATTGGTTTTAGTCATGCTAAGAGTTCCAAAACTCGGAGAGATTTTGGGATTAATTATCTATTTTTAATCCTCCTTGGAATCCTAACCTGAAGAGATAATGCTAGAGATTGCTGTGACCAACAATTAAACTGACTACTTTGTTTCACTTTTAAAGCAGGAAACCAATGTGAAATGCTAAGTGCTATTTTATACCTTCTTTTGTGAATGATACTAAAGCATATCTGTACTAAAATCCTTCACTGAGGCCTCATCATAGTACAGAAGTGACCTCAGTTACCCAGTGGGTACATGAGCAAAATACAGTCTCTGACAGATTGTAAAAATTTCGACAACAGGCATTCTGCAGATTATGTATCTGTCATCAGAGGATCCATTCTGAGTTCTAAAAGGCTCATCACCACAGCATTAGATTCAGGTTAATGGCTTTTCATAGTCAAAAGGAATGGAAAGGTTGCTCTCTGAATTGATAAAAAATATAGACAAAAGAGAGAGAACTGGTGTACTACCAAATCATAGATCATAAAATGATACCTTCCTATGATGCCTAAAGAACATTATAAAGCCTAGAGAATAGTACTCTAAAAGATGAATTTTTGAAAATGAATTTTAAGAACTTAGTGAAAGTGAAAAGAAAATGAAATTAACCTAAGACTCTTTTCTGTTTCCTAATTTTGGATTCTTAGTGCCAAATGAAAGAAAATTTTGAATCACCTGAGCTGTTAAAATTGATCTTTTTGCTTATCAGTTGAAAAATACAGTTGTATTTATTTGAACATTTTTATTTTTTGTCATTGACCATATTGGACAATATCATCTGAATCACATTTATGTTTTGTCCACTGCTAGTTAAATCCACAGCCTTACACACATACACACCCCTTGCTACTTCCATTGCTGTCCTCGTCTTACCCAAAAACTAGAGGCTAGATAGACAAAGTGCTGTTCTTGCAAATTAGGGAACTTAATTGTAGATGTTGAGGTGTTTGGGGAAGGTAATGTACCTTTTAGAATTTCTACCTTTAATTATTTTTTCATACTGCATTCATATTGTCTTAAAACTTTTCATGCAGAAAAAGCCTATCAGATAGAATGTTTACTTTATTCTTAAATTTATTCTTAAACTATACTTTCAAGGAACTAAGGAAAGTAGTGCTAAATGAAATACAAGACACACAGTCTTTCCTTCTCAAGACTTGAATGTCTTTTTCTTCTTTTTCCTCACTAACATATAGTTGTTCCTCAGGAATATATAACACACATTGCTGCCTCCCAAATCGAAGTGATCCTCTGAGAAAGAGGAGCTGCTATTCTCTTATCAAAAACAGACTGTCCTTTCATGTGACCAGAAGTTTTAGAGTGGGCTGGTTTACATATTTTTTATTATTATTTTTATGTCATTTGTTTTTAGCATGGAAGCAGAAAAGCATTGTTATATCCAGTCACATGGATAATTTGAGCTAGCCACAGTGTATAAAACTACAGAGAACAAGACAGGATGAGGAGAACATAGAAGAAAGAAAAATGTACATTTCTGAAAAAAAAATTGCATATCTTTTCCTTCTATTCATGAGTTACTAAATCGTTCCTTCTCTTGGCTGCTGTGTTTGCTTCATACTAATATGTCCTCTCTGTCTCTTGGCATGGGTTTCTGCTCAAGGCTATTGTAAGTATGGCTTTCTATTTATTCCTATTTATTAGATACTATTCCCTACTTTTTGAGTTAGAAACATATGGATTAGAATGTAGATGGTTGAAAATGCATAATGATTATTCAGATATGACATAACCTTTTAGTTTATAATCTTTGCATTAGACACTATTATTTTCAAGTGTCAGTAAACATATGATCAAACCAGAGAAAGTCTGCTTTTGGTTCATGGTTTCTTAGTTCACTGACTATCTTAATTTTTTCCTTTCCTCCATTCTTAATTGATATGTCCAATTACAATAGATTTCAAAATGTTGGAGCTGTTTGTCTCCATCTTCACTTAGTATGTGTTTATAGAATACAGATTTTGTTAATAGGTTAGGCAGTATTAGGAAGGTATGTCTTTTGAAAAATACAAAGTTTTGAACTGATCAGTGTTGTCATACCACCAGTCTGCTGCTTTAGAAAGAGACCAGCTTTGTAGTTTCCTTTATTTTTGTTACAAGGTAGTGATATAGGATATTTTGCTCTACTGAAAATTTAATATTTTGGTTTTAGTACTTAAAGCAGATGTGAAAACTATCAAGTGAAAAGAATAAATGCCTTATTTGAAATACCCTGACTATATAGATTTTAACTTTGGACTGGCATTTCAGATAATTGTTATTAAGAAGAAAAAGTAAGAGTCAGAAGATCCTAATTTTCATTCTCTTCTTTGCCACAAATTAATGTAGTGTTGCATAAGCCCTTAAGACATTTTGCCTTAATACCTTTTCTTTTATACTAATTGAAATAAATTTTGAATATTAAACAACATATTTGAAGAGTATGATGAAGGTCTTTGGCTTTAAATAAAAGGATCTGTGCTAATTAAATGTAGTTGTTAATCTAGCCTTTCATTCTTATGTTTATCCCAAGTCTTGATATTTTGCTGTCATGGAAAACTTCCTCCAGACTTATTCTCAAAGATGCTTAAGGCAGCACTTGGAAATCTGAGTAATAACTTGCCTCCTTTAGATTCATATTTAACAGGAAAAAAGTTTGAAAAACATTGTTTTACTATAAAACCAAATAATTTTTGAAGTTGTTTTATTAGTTTGAATGAGTTTAATTATACAGTATGAAGTAACATACTATTTTCTATTTTTAGTCAGTTCTCCTGAAAAAGAAGCTTGAAGAACATTTGTAAGTATGGGATTGTTCCCTCTTCTTAATTGAAGTCTTTATAAGTGCCTTTGCATAACCACATTAGAGAACAGTAGCTGGGAGGGAGCAACGGGGGAATGGCAGGGAAACTTAGATTAGGAAAATGTAAAGCATACACCAAGAAAATGTGCTTTTTAAAATCTAAAAATTAAGAGTCTGTTTTATTTGATGTTTATTTTTTTGTTTGAAACAGGTCATTTTCATCAGGTTCATAGTTCAAGTTCTTGTGTTTCCAAAGAAAATTGATTAAGAGTTTGCTAGCTTTGCAATTATGTTTTATCATCCTATCTGTAGCTATATAATAGTGCAAGTTTTTTAGAAGTCCATTCTCAAACTGAATAAGAATGCAAGGAAGATTTGCAGCAATTTCCTTCATCTCTATTAGGGGTTCATAGTGTAAATCATAGACCCCTCTGGCAATCTGGGGAAACCTATGGCGTCCTTCTTAGACTCTTGTTTTTAAATGAATGCTTTTATGCATTTAACTACACAGGATCAAGCTATGAGATTACAAAGAAAAATAACTATGTTGAAGTGTAATTATCATGGGGGTTTTTTTAAGTTCACAGACCTTAGTTTATGAACTTCTACTTTAAAACATGTTTTAAAATGTTAGACATGAAAGGGATCTGGGAGATCACAACTCCATTTACAGATATGGAAACTGCATGTAAACTGAATTCCCAGTTTAGATCACTTTCATTAACACCAAACTATCACTGTAAATGGGGGGTTTTTTTTGCTACCTAAAGAAGAGAGTGAGAAAATGTTGCAACTATGTATTGTATTTCATTCGGAAAAAATTCTTAGGAATCTTTAAAATTAGCAAAAATAGCGTAAGGAGAATTTTGTTGTGTTTGAAAAGTATATATAATTCACCAGGAAAATATGCTTATGATGGTCAGTAGTGGAACATAGAGAAAAAAAAAAGTTGTGCTACTTTTATACTGAATTGAGAAGTATAGTGTCCAGTTCTAGGGTGCTGAGAGTCCAAGTGTACTCTTCCTTAGTCAAACCGAATATCTCAGACGTTATAATAAGTTCTGGGCTCCACATATTGGTTAGAACGTGAATACACTGAAGAATGTCTAAAGAAGAGTCCTCAGAATGTTAAAAGGGGTCCGAGGATCATTTAGTGTGAAAATTGTTCAAAACCATTTAGCTTAAAGAAAAGACTAAGGGGAAACATGGTTGCTGACTTCAGTTACTTATTTGAAGATCTACCATGTGGAAAGCTACATAGATGACTTGCTGTGTTTATTCATTTTGCTTTTCCTAGTTATATTTATTTCTATCAGTATTTTATATCAATGTTGACTTTGAAGATTTTGAAGTTTGATTTTTAAAAGGTTCTCATTCCTGGGCAATGAGCGGGGAATAGGAAAGATCACAGAATTTTCTTTTAGAAGCAGCTAGATGGTACAGTGGTACTGGACTTGTCTGGACTTGGGATCAGGAAGACCTGAGCTCAAACATAACCTCAGATACATACTAGCTGTGTGACCCTGAGCAAGTTACTTAACTTCATCGGCCTCAGTTTCCTTATGTATAAAATGAGGATAATAAAAATACTTGCCTCCCTAAAGTGTCATGAGTTTAAAATGAGATAATGTTCATAAAGTGCTTTCCAAACCTTAGAGTGCCATGTTGTTATTGTTGTTGGAATATTATAAAATAACTAGTAAATGGGCCTAGAAGAAGAAATTCTATCTTTCGTTTTTATTCATTTCCATTTTTTAGAAATGCTTCTTGCTCAAAGCATGCCTTCTGTAAGTTAGCTTCTATTCTAGGAAGATGTTCATTTGAGGTAGAAAAAGATAAAAAACAGTAACATTTGACACATGGTTTTACAATGTCTTATAATAACAGAGAGAAGCTACACGAAGCTAATAATGAGTTACAGAAGAAACGGGCCATTATTGAAGACCTTGAACCAAGATATAACAACAGCTGTGAGTTTTTCATAATGAACAGGGCTTTTTAAAAAGTACGTATTGTTAAACTCAGAGATCCCTGACAGTTTTACCTTCAGATTGAATTGACTGTTAAAAAAAAGATGGATTATAAACAGCATAGGTATGATGAAACCTAATTTAGACAGCAATCAACTGGAAATTTCAGATATTAATTATATAGGTTTCTATGTTTGATATGTTAGTGAAGAGCTTGTATTAATGTGTTCCCTTTCCCACATGTACTCGGATCAGGGATTTTTGAAAACTATCAACAAGGAAAATTTTTTGTATATTCAACATGTCTGTAGTTTAGCCTTAGAATCCAGACATATAACAATAAACCAGGCAATTCCCCAAACGTTTCCAAAGTTTTGAACATTTTCTATTGCTATGTAAAAGGCGGTGGTAAAGCTGAAAGTGATTTTCTCATTATTTTGTTTTATTTTGTGCAGCAATAAAAATTGAAGAATTACAAGAAGCTTTAAGGAAAAAAGAAGAAGAAATGAAGCAAATGGAAGAACGATATAAGAAGTACTTGGAAAAGGCCAAAAGCGTAGGTGTTTTCGTTTCCATTTTGTGCTCCACTCACCCATGTTAATGATGAGTCACTGAGAGTAACCAAAGGATTTAGAGACTTATCAGTCTTCCAATAACTGTAAACTTCAAGAATGATGCAAACCCGCTGTTCCGTATAGTGTTTGCAGCAGCCAGAGAAGCCACTAAGCAGTGAACCAAAAAATGAAAAGAATTGAGAAGACTCAGAGGCACTTTGAGAAGACCCTTTTCAGAAGCACAGTCCCCCTTTTCACTCTCCAGAAGGAGAGCATTCCATTCAGCCAGTGCCTGGTCAGCCTCGTAGGGCTGTAGGGGAAGGAGATGAGTGAAGAAGGGCAGGCAGCAAGAGGGATGTGGAGATCAGAAGCAGATACTGAAAGCTATGAGAAGCAGCAGTGGCAAACAGCCAGTTAGTTAGGAGAAAACTTGAGTGCTTGGTCAGATATATATCTCTGAAGCTTCTGAGGACCTCTTGAGATTCCTCTAACACATCAGCTCTAGGGTGGCTCTGCACACCAGATAAAAACCCCTATATCCCTCACCAGCTTCCCAGAGTACCACTGCTCCAGCTTTAGTGTCTTGTGGCATTTAATGAAAAACCAGATTCACTTATAGCCACATAGAAGGATGACACTGTTCATGAGTGCTGCCTTCAAGGTAGCAATGAGTTTGGCCCAGTAGTCTGAAAATTGTTCTCTGGTTCCTCTCTCTGCCTTTCGCCCACTAGAATGTTAGTTCTTCAAAATCCTGTTGGTTTTTTTTGGTCTTCATCCCTTTAATATTGATCAGAGTACCAATCTAATCCACAGTATTGTACAGCACTATAGCTTGTGTGTACCAGTTCTTGAAATGTGTTTCACATGCCATCAGCAAACTTGATGCAAGGTCATTTGAAACTCATAAGATGGAAGGAGCTGGTGTGCTATTGATGAAGAAACTAGAAATGTTTTTAATGCTGTGGAACGTAAAAAGACTCTCTGAAGAGTATTGGCAGCACAGGAGTGGGAGCAGAAAAGTGTGTAGTGGGAATCAACCACAAATTGAATTGAAGCCAGGGTATCAAGGAGGAAAAAGATAGAAATGCCTTAACATGGAGTAGTGAGAGGCAAGTGGAACAAGGGCACTCGACTAGGAGCATGATTAGGGATGGGGGGGTGTTGAAGGAAATGATGGCAAAGGTTAAAAAACTGTTCAGGAAAAATGATTATATGGGAAAGGTCAGACGAGATTGTATTCAGTGGGGAGTTTCAGTGTATGTGTATGTATAATAATACACAATTACTCTGTTCTGCTTAACTTGAGGGGGTTTTTTAATGGTTTTTTTGGTGAGCTTTTTTGTTCTTGTTTTTGGTTTTGCTTGCGTTGGCTGATAGTCTTGTTCCCACTTGGATGTTTCATACATGTCACTGGAAGTTAAAATTTGTCATTTAAAACGCATAATAGAAATGGGACATTTATGAATGATAATTAATCTTATGGCCCTCTCAGTAAGTAATGGAAGTAGGTTGATGATGAAATTAATAGAAGCTGAGTTGTTCTCGTAGCATTTTATACTGCCTTTATGCACTTGTAATTTGAGTCATTTGTCTGTATACATCTATTATTTCACCCTACTGAATTACTTAAAGATAGAGTCTGTGTCTTTATATCTCCCCTAGAAACCTAGCACCATGCATTGAGTATGTTGTAAGCCTTTAATAAATGCTTGTTGAGTAAATGTATTAGATATTTTGTTCAGGAGGTTGAGAAGCTATGAAGCTTGAATTACTGTGAATTGTTACATTTATGTGCTATTCAAATGTCAACTACTACATTCAGATTTTAATGAATAATTGTTAGGTTTATTAAAACTGCCTTTTCATAGTATACATAATTGTTTCTCATAATATTAGCTACCTATGTTTTATAATTCCTCACCTAGATATTTTCTACAACACTGTATTATAAACCTCGGCTTCTGTTATCATTTTTATAGGTTATCCGTACTTTAGATCCTAAGCAGAATCAAGGAGCAGCTCCAGAAATACAGGCTTTGAAAAACCAACTACAAGAACGGGATCGGATGTTCCATTCATTAGAGGTAGTTTCTATACTCTTCAGTTATTGTGTGTGTTTGGGGGCACTTTTTATTTAGGTATTACAGAAACATGGGCTTTAAGACCTAGAAGGAACCTTAGAGACCATGTAGTCCAGACCCCTAATTTTATAGATGAGAAACAGGCTACGTGGAGATGAAGCAGTTTACCTAAAGGGACACAGTAAGTGGGAGGGGCTAGTCTCTTACTCCTGTGTTTTCCAATCCACTGTACTCTCTGTCACACTGCAGTGTCCTCCCTATACAATTGCATCCTATGAATTTTGCACTGGTGTCAAACTCTTTAATACCTTTATTTTTTTTATTATTATTATTAGAAAGAATATGAGAAAACGAAGAGTCAAAGAGAGATGGAAGAAAAATTTATTGTTAGTGCCTGGTACAATATGGTAAGAAAAATAACGTTTCAAAAATAGATTTCCAGGTTCCAGTAATTTATATAACATCTACTACATTTACACTAGAAGTAACACTACCAATGGAATCTGAATGCAGTTGCTTTTTAGTAAGAAAACTCTGTCCTAACCCACACTAACAAAAGCTTGATGCTGACCTGGGGCTAAGAAGCAAATCTGTGAATAAATGATAGTTTTTTAATCCCATAAATAAATTTTTAAAAGAATAGCTTATTTATGATACTGTAGTGGAGACCAAGGTAGGATTTGAGAGGAAGTAAATACCATCAGTCTTGTGCCCTTTTTATTGAGCCATTTTGTAGTTAGGCTAGTTTTCTGTGTAAGATGGGAAGAAGAGGACTCTGTAATATGTTCTGATTTCTGCTTCACTGGTTCACTTTGTAGCAGTGATGCTCACATTTAGGGTTAGACTGGTAGTAGCAGGGCTATAAGATCAGCCCCTGATCCAACTTGTTCCATTGTCTGGGAAGTTTTTCAGTATCAGACCATTGGACAGAGATTTTTTCTGGGAGAGGTACTTTAAATTGGCCTCCATTGATATAGACAGTTTAAATCCACTTTGGAACAAAGTGCTGATCTGTAATTCTGGATACCTGATAACATTCCCTTTGTGAATGGATAGAGAATTTGGAGGGTGCTGGGCCTCCCTTCCTTGATTCTACCATTTCTTCCTAGCTTCTTTTCCTTTCTGCTTTCCCTTACACCTGACAACCATGTCCCCACTAAAGCCATTTATTCTTCCCTTTTCCTATCAGTGATCCAGTTAATGGCTATTGTACCAATACTCCCCTATCCTCTGATAAGGAGTAATGAATTCAGCCCATCAGAAAATAGCTACCTAAGGGAATTTCTTCTCCAAAAGAGAAAAGGAACAGGTCTTGCAAGAGAAGAGGGAAACAGTTTTCTCCTTGGTGTCTTTATGAACTCTTTCCATTCTTCTCCTTGTGCTTGTCAATTATTTCTTCTGTATTAGTTCTCTCTCCCTTTCCTTTCTTCCTGTTTTTAGTTTTTGGTAGTCTGAATGTAGCCAGTGGGCTCCATTTGTCGGAATATGCTTGTCTGTGATATAGGTGTGGTATTTATTGAAGCAAGAGATTTAATCAAATGTCCTTTCAGGTACTAACCTGTGATTCTAGAGTTAGCATCTTTAGAACCCACTACCTCCATTTTTGTAGTTATCATTGATACCCCTTTCCTTCTGGGAGGTTCAAGTAGACAACCCTTGTGGAATTATAATTGGGTCTTTGCCACACATTCCCAAAAGAAATCTCATTCCATTTATTGTTGCTGTTTGTTTCTGTCCTGCTTTTAACATTTCTTCTCTAAGGAATAGTATCAGAAATCAGCTCAAGCTTTTAATCACATCATTCTTATTTAGCCTCTCAGTGCATTTTTGTTGACCTGAATTTAGAATGAGAATGTCCTATTTTTCATCATCTGTGATTTCAGTGTTGGACTGTTGTAAGAATGATTTGATACTATCTCTCTGAATGGTGTTTTTTTATGTGGTGTTATACTTTGAGGTCTGATTTGTTATATTCTGGAGCAGTCATTTTTAACTCTCCATGGTGTGTAAAGACATGAATAAAAGTAGATTTACTCCATCTGTGTCTACACAAGGTCTCCATAAAAATCATCACTGAAGGAATGCATCTTAAAAAACTCAGTAGAAACATTCTTAAGACACTGGTTGAGTTAAAGTTAGTTGCAGGTGATAATGAAGAATTAGGGAGTAGGGGGAAAGAGAGACAATGAGCCTGGATCTTCCTTGCTCTCCAAGGCTTGGGAAGTATGGCTCTTCATGGGCCCAGTCCCACTAATGATTGGCACAAGAGTTTTGACATGTTCTACTTTTGACCTAAGCTACTTCACCCTTCCTTATGTAGTCTGATGGCCTCTGGCTCCTGGGGGTTCACTATTTAGGATCAGACTTGTGTACATCCCATTGGCTTATTAGCCTGTTGCAGCTTAGGATTCCAGGGCTCAAAAGATACATTGGCCATGGTCTCCCCAATATCAATGATTATGTACCACTATGCCTGGTCAAAATTCTTCAATGAACAGAAATGCTTAGTAAAAAAAAGATAAAAATGTAGTCCTTCCTCCTACTTAACCACCCAACTACCATGTCTTGTACAAATTGAGATATCCTACTAAGATATCTTCTGTATTGGATTATTTATCCAAAGAAAACAGAATCTGTTTTCAAATAAGTTGGTCTTTTCTGTGGCTGTTTTCATATTGTTGAAGTTGCCATTTGTCTTTCTTTCTACTTCTCATTTGTTTATTTTTTTACTTTTCCTAACTTCTTTTTCCTTACCTCCTACTTAGTTGTATCCAACTTGGTAGGATAAAGGAACATCAGCTGTTATCACTCCCATTCACTTTCTTTCCTGATCTGCTCATAGGCTTCTGCCATTGGTATTTTTTGCCTCTGAACTCAGAAGTTTCCTTTGAGATTGCTTCCCTTTGGTTATGTTATGGGTTCAGCAGTTTGACTCCCCATGAACTGAATATGGTCAAGATGATATGAACCCTTCTTCCTTCCAGGCTAGTTTAGCCCTCTTCTCACTTCTTAAAGAAATACCTTTTAACTTCTCAGTTGGACCCTCTGATATTGGGCTGTCAGGAACTTTCTTAATTTGTTTCAAAACACAAGCGTGCCAGAAGTGAGCAACAACAACATGGTGGTATGTATGGCCCTGTATGTGTTCTCCCAACTTCTAAAATATAAGCAGTTGTGTTTTCTTTTCTCATGATTTATAGACAGCTGGAGCAAATCAACTGTTACTAATTAATTACTCTTTCTTTTTCTTACAAGATCAATATGTCTAATTCTGAGGTGATTACATGATTGAATGTGGATAAAATATATTCTAATATATTCTGCCTTCATAATCTGTTGCTTGTTCCTTGCAGACTATAAAATTAAGCACTTTTTTCCAAAAGGAAGGTTTGCACCTAATTGTTGAGCTAAAATATCTGTTTATGCATTTTGAAATTTTAACTTTTAATATCAAATATTTACTATTTGTGATTCTGATAATAAGGCAAAGAAGCAGATTTGCATGAGGGACTTTAATGCTATGGTGCTCCATTAATTTTCATTAACATCTTTCCATTTTCTAGGGCATGACACTGCATAAAAAGGCAGCTGAAGATAGACTTGCTAGTACAAGTTCAGGGCAGTCGTTCCTGGCCAGGCAAAGGCAGGCAACAAGCGCAAGAAGGTCTTACCCTGGCCACGTCCAGCCAGCCACAGCAAGGTAGAGAAGCCTAGTCATTGTGGCCATTGGAAAAGTAACCGACCTCCCTTCAAAGCAAACTTCTGTTGCGCGTGACAACATTTCAGGAAATTCAGCCAGCTTATTTTCTGTCTCTGTATTGTGTTGATTCTCAGTTATTCTACATTTTAGGCATTTTTTCTATATCTGTAATGAATTAGTTTCTTCTGTTATTTCTTTCAGAGTCTTTTTTTTCTTCCTTTTAATGTGCCAAAATTTTTGAGATATCCAATAAAGAGTGTTGTATAACATTCTCTTTATTTGTATAAAAATGTCACCACTTGCCCAATGATGTAAGCTTTGTAACTACACTAAATTTCCTGTCAGTAATTTACGTAAAATTTATATTTTTCATTGTTCCTGTATGTTACCATGCTTTATAAAACTGTCTTTGTTTAAAGGGAAATAATCTTTTTATGATATATTAATCAGTTTTAAATTGTTTTCTGAAAGCTCCTCAAATAACAGGTATACTTTACTGCATAAAATGATTAAGAAATGTACTTTTTGCAAAGACTTGAATATATAAGCAGAGGTGCTAAAAATTCAAATCTTATCTGAAGCACCTGACTGAACTCTTCTTCAGAGGAAAATGAATTTTTCCTTTGATTTCCAGAATTTCTTGTTCTCTTACATTAAGCATTAATAGAAAAACAAAATAACTTTGACAACTGTCAGGTTTTTTTATTTTTAACTCATTTATTTCCTGGTATATTGTTTACTGGCAGAAGTGAATGCTTTGTTAGAAACTAAATCAAGAAATATGTTTTTATGGTTATTACATTTTGAGTTTAAATGAAGGCTTTTATTTAACTCTTAATCATAGAATATCTCAGTAACAGGTAACAGGTTCAAGCTCTAGGTATTTGGCTGTTGTTAATGTTGATGGTTTCACCTATCCTCACCAACTAAAAGGTTATTTTAATACATTTACAAGTAATCTTCTTTTTAAGCATTGTCATTGTTGAAGTTTCCCACATTTGTTTTATTGTTTTCCTTATCATTTCTTACTTAAACCTTTAATTTAGCACCTTAAGACAGGTGACTTCCTGTGTTTATATTCCGCTTTAGTTTCATCATTGTAAAGTTTTGTATAATTTGTGCATATAAAGTGACAACTCAATTTTTTCAGGCTAAGAATTTTTCTTAATACCATGTGAGTCTACTAAGTCTGGGGGTTTGGTTATTACATATCTTCCTTTTATGATTTGCCTCAAAGTGCTTACATTCATGACAAATAGATTGTAAGTAATAATTACCTACTTAAGGAATGATTGTAAATTAAGTGTTGACTGGAAAGCACTTTGAATAAGTGTATGAGGTGCTATATAAATGCTAAATGTCATTCATTTGGAAATTGTATGCCTTCGATCTGGTCTTCCTTGTTGAATTGTTCAATATCTTAATTGTGTAATTTCCTTATCATCCCCATTTTTTTCTTGTAGGATGGTCCACTTTTAAAGAGCACAATGTATGTAAAATTGGGGGTGGTTTTTAAATGAGTCTCCTAATATAATAACTTCTTTTAAAAGAGGCTATTCATGAATTGGCCATGTTTGGTGCCTGAATTTGGTTCAACATATCAAATATGAATAAGTATCTTTATGCCCATTTTACAGAGATAGAAACATTACTTCAGTGAACATTTATTAAGCACTTATGTGCAACAATTTACGCTTATTTTGAACTTAACTTAAAATACTAAATTTGGCTTCCAAACAAAAGACACTACGTTAATTAAGTTTGAAAAATACTTCTATAATTTTATTATCAAGATTTAAATTTAATTTGGATTTTCAAAAACGATATTCAGAATTTTGATTTCACTAGTTTTTGATATACAGCACACATGCAAATATTAAACAGTAAAAAAAAAAAAAAACCTTTAAACTCCAAAGGAAAGGAACAATTAGGTATTAGAATGTATAGAAAAATGACTCAGAAGTCCTGATTTTGTTATTAGTCTTGTACATTTTCCTTGTAAGTTTAAAAGTAAAGAAAGTTGCATTCTATAGTATGAAAATTATTGACGCTAATCACGCCTTTTCTGCCAGCTGTCACCTGAGCATCTATATTTGCAGTTAGATCATACATCAGCATGAAAATAGGAGGTGATGAGTACCACCGTAATATGCCCTGAGGAATTCCTGGAAGTCCATAGATTCAGGCTACTTAAAATGCATAACAAATGCATAATATGCATAATTATGCTTAAAAATGCATAATATTTTTATAGGAGTAGGATTTGGCAGGAGGTTTTTTGGGTTATAACTTACTCCCGTATCTTAACACAGAATTGGAAACTAAAGCTACTTTTGAAGACAAGGCCTTAGCAAGTCTAGTTAAGTGAAAGGAAAGGGAGGAACCTGTGAGTTATTTAATGAAATGATTAATAGTTTTGAATAGTAGAGTTAGGTTTTAATTGTAGTCTGCTATTATCTTTATGCAACCACTGTCAGCCCCAGGGACACACTTATAAATTGGGTTAAGAAGATGCCAATCTTATAGTGGAGGACTTAATTCATGCGTTTCCTTGGAGTCTTTTTCAAGCTGTTGTCTTTTATGGTCACATTTATAAAGCTGGCCTTCTTTTGAATTCTTGTTTCCATTTAGAGTGTTGTGTCTTGATACGTAGAAGAAATTGTAAAAAATTCTATTTTTTCATGACCTTTATAAGAAACAGGATCTAAATATGCTATATAGTATGTGTGACTGAGGGCCAAGAATAACATTTTTAGCTTTTCACTCTCTCAGCTTTCTTGTTCCTAACCACAAGTGTGGTGAGAGTCTTTGTCTATCTCCTCCTCTATAAAATAATGGCTAATAATAATGTCTCAGGATTGTGAAGTTTAGTTAGTTAAGTACAAGGAATTTTGAAGAAGTTAATAACTGTATACACTTAAATACTATTACAGGCAACTTTTTTCCTTGTTTCAGACTTTTTTATGTGTATTGTCTACCTGAACTTATAATTTGTTTCTGTGGAACTAATTATGGTATGAATAAAAATACAGTATTATTTTCTTTGGTTGGGGTGAGCTCTTAGTATAAGTGTATGGAATTTATTAGAACAGGTATCCACTTTTATGCAAAGGGCTGTTTTCATTCTGAGGAGAGGAGTAAGATGAAAAATAACAAAAGGTGTAAGAGTAGCATTTGAATGGCATTAAAGTATCATAGTGCAGACTGTCCTCCAGAGGATTTTATCCTTGCTCTCCAGGTTATTCAAGGTTCCAGATTTTTTTAAATGGATTATTTGTTATTTCCCTAGGGCCTAAGATATTAATTGATACCCTTTTAAAATTATTTTTTATTTCATTTAAGGGTAGGACATGTTCTACTGATGAATCACTGCACTGATTTTTAAAATAGCTTTTTGGCTAAATTCCAATAATAGTAAGATTAGGTGTCATCTTGAAAATCTGTTTAATGTACAGAAAGTACTTACACATTTAATCTTTCCAAGACAACAACAGTTCATTAGTCAAAAGTCAGTGGAAAGAAAAACTGAATTCTGGAGTCAGGGATCCTGGATTCAGATCCTGCCTCTGTTGCTATATAGCAATATGGTCTTACACCTATATAGATCTCAGTTTTCTCATCAGTTCTTAAGACCTCTTCTAGTTCTAAATTTATGACCCTGTTCTCAGGATAATAATGCCATTCTTACCATCTATTATTGTCTAGAATGTGAAACCTACTCTGGAACAGAAATCTTATTTTACAGATGTATAAATCTTACTCTAAAGTCTTTTTCTCCCTCTTACATACAATTGCTTTGTTTGAAATTTATTTGAAACTGAGTCAAAAACCAGTTACTAGAAATGAATAAACTAGTTTTACAGCTGTGTAGATAAAATATTTGTTATAAAATTGTGAGAAAGATACCAGATTTTACAGGCTTTGGGACACCTGCACTATAAGAGCATCTGTCTTTAGAGACTGTCATTGTAAAGATGGAGCAGTATGCATGTTAAAAGTAAATACATCTTGACATAAATTTAAGAGACTTATTAAACTAAAGGAAATAATGAAAAAGCAAAACCTTTACCATACTTTTTGTGTACTTTATGCGTTTTTCTTCATGAAAACATTAGCAGGCCAATTTAAAGTTTAGAGGAGAAACAGAATTTACCTTAAGAAAATACAAAGTTTCTGGGCTTTCTGTCCAATCAAAAGAATCTGATTTCTTGTTCATTCTCTTTAGCTTGCCAAAATGGCAGCTTATTTCATATTAGTTTCTTTTCCTTTTATTATATATAAAATTGGGTTTTATGAGTCATTCTTTGTAATGATAGTGATGACACTATTTTTACATCATGCAATTGGAGAACAATATTCTAAATGTGACTCCAATTTTTTATTTTCTATAAAGCATCTAAATAATAGTGTGTACATTCCTTTTATTGGGAATTTTCAAACAATATTAAGGGTAACATTCTGTTGAGGAAAAAAAATCCTTAGCCTCTTCTGTTTTGTAACAAATTGGTTTTTTGAACTTACCTAATACCACAGAAAGATAAAATTAAATACTGTGGTAAGGCAACATAAAAGTGACGTGTGTGTGTGTGTGAGAATTTTTAGTATGGTACCAGTATGGTGGCTTCAGTTTTGTTTTTTTTTTAATGACTGCATATGTCCTTAGAAATTATGTAATCGTTATTGATACCTCTTTACCCCTCCTAAAACCATTTGTTCATCCAGTGTTCATGCAGTGTTACCTTTGTGGAAATGAATAATTGTAAAATTGTTGCATGACACTGTCTTGAAATAGAAAACTACTTGGTTTTCTTGTGTTACAAGAAGATAAATTAAAAGTATCATTAGCTTCTCCAAGAAGCAAAGGCCAAGCAGGACTTGGCAATTGTATGAATTTTTGAAATGTTGAGAGCCAGAAATCCTACCTAACACCACTAGTCAGGTATAATTTGAGGCCACTTTTCTATATCTTTACCTGGGAGAATATGATATCAGGGACAAAATGTAGGAGAGAGGAACTTATTTGGATAATAAATAGGTAATGTCCAATAACAAGGAAGAATAAGATTTACACAAATTATGCTACTCAGATACATTCCCAAAGGTAAATAGTTCAATAAACACTTGTGCTTCTCTTGCACGTGGGAATTAGCTCTGTTAACATTTTCATGTGCTGTTCCTATCATTTCTTTTACTTAGAGATACAAACATTTAACCTTGTTAATAATAATAAACAGAAGCACTGTCTATGAATTTTTGAATTGTTCATTTCTTATTGTGGATGCTAACCAAAGATATTATGTCTACATTAATCATATGTCTTTTGGTGAGCAATTTGAAGGTGTGTTCTCTATAATTATTTGGATTGATAATACTCTTTCTAAAGTAATTTCTAAGTCTCTCCTTAGCTTATTACAGTCTGTAGTATGGTGAGAATGATTTGATTATTGAAAATTATGGCCAGATTGGTTCTCAGTTTCCTTAAAGCAACTACTCTCTGTTCCTGCCACTTCCTTCTTCCAGTTTTCAAAAGGACTTCCAGAGAACTATAGGTTTCTACAGGGTAATAACTTTAGGAGCACCTTAAAAGTAAATATGGTCATTTAGTTTTTCTGTTCTGTTATTTCCACACCCTACCCCAACACTGCTGTAGGTGTTAAGAGTTCTGAGGATTAAAATGAGTGAACTTAATAATATCAGAAGACCTCTAGCCTGTCTGCCTATTTGGGAGAAGATTAAAACTAGTCGGGTAATAGATAATAGTGAGAAGAAGGTTGTCTAACACATCAGTGGAAGCAGAGAAGAAACAGACAAAAGGTCAGGCAGATAGAGTGATTTTTTAAAATATATGAACACATACAAACATCCTATTTCTTTAGATCAGTCTTGGTCTTTCTGAGCTCTAAAAATTGGTGATGGTCATTGATGACTTCAGATTAGGAAGAGGTGCTAATTTAGAAATGCAAAGGGGGCGTTGGGGGAAATAGTCTTTAGTATATTTGTCATGTGCTGTGACACACTGTACATATGCTTTCAACATGTAATCTGCATGAGCATCCATAATAACAGAGGTGAGTGTGTCTTTAATGTCTTACCTACTGCTACTAATAATGATTTATGTGTTATTTATACTTTTCTTGAACACTCAGTGCACTTTACAAATACATCATTCATTCTCCCTGTATGTCTCCCCATGTATCCTTTCTGTCTCTTCCATGAGAATGATTTAGAGGTGTGGCCCAAATAGATGGCATTTTACCTTTTCCTAAATTGGTCAAATTCTAAGCCTACAGCAGAAAACATCTCTCTTTTCAGCCCAGTTAGACCTAATGGCACTTAGTTGGCTTTTTCATAGAGCACATTAATTTAGCAAAAGTGTTAAATTAAGTCCTTCTTAAACTTTGGGCTTAGTAGCCTTGTTTTTCTGACGTTATAGTCATATTGCTCAGTCATTCACTTGTTTCTCAGCTTTGAATGGTTGGATCATCAAGCTTTTGCATTTGCAGATCTACATAAGTTGACTTTGAGAGGAATCCTTCTTGAGAGAAGAATCTTGCAGAATAAAGTAAATCAATCATTGGCTGAACTCTAGAATTATCTTTTATATGCTCCCTGAAATTTAAGGTAAGTTCCTTTGAACTTCCACCACCACCACCACTCCCCGAAAAAAGTAAACAACAATGATTTGTAAAAGTCTCTTTTCTTCCTGAATTAATAGTTTTTTCTCCACCAAGGAAAAATGTTTGCCAAGAGCCAAACTCAGTCTATACTGAGTTGATTTTAGAACTTTCTTCATAGACTTTTAACACCAGGAGGTTTTGGATAGACTTCTTTGTCATCACAAATACCCAAATATAAAAAGGGAAGCAAAAGTTGAGGAGCTATGGGTTTTTAGGGTATTCTCATCCTGGAAGCCTCAAAATATATGCTGTTGATGGTGACCTTGGCTGTTGTGTTACTGTTTTCCTTGCCAAAGTTTTCAGCTCAGTCTGTTAAGGGAGTTTTATGTCGCCAGTCCCATCCTAGCCCACCCTCCCCCAATCACATTTCCAGTTTTATATTAGGAATCACTGAGAAGGTCAAAGTCATGTTATAATTAAATCAATGGAATATATATGCTCCATAGGGCATTACTACTGTTTCTAGTAACTGCCAAAGAAGAAGTCAGTTTACCAGTAAGAGTAACAGACAACACTTTCTTGGGCTTAATGTTTTCTTACTGTCTATTCTAGTTTGTCTACAGTATTGTTTCTTCTTCTTAAATGAGTGATCAGATAGAAGAGAGGCAGATAGTGGGGGAAAAGAAGTCTATATTTCTTTTCCTTCAACAGCTGTGCTATTTTATAATTCTGAATTGGACAATCTATTATTAGCCTCTTCAGAAAAGGAATTAAGACTTTTGGTATCAGCATCACTGAGTACAAACCTAGGAATTGCTCAGATGTTTCAGTGAATGAACAAAAATTTATATTTAAAAAAAAAATAAAAACCTTAATTGGGGCCAGATAGTGTTTTTGGTTCAAAGTCCCTTCTCTGTAGTTTTTAAACGTAGCATATTGTTGAACCTAGGTGGCATACAATTGTACTCCATTTTTGGTGTTCAGAGAAGTTCTAGAGAAATGTCATCCCAGAAGGAATGAGAGGCAGTCAACTTACTTTAGGCCATTTAGGACATTTTGTACCATAGTTTAAAAGAGCTGTTTCATTTTTTATTCCTGAAATTCCTATCCAGCCCTTTAAATCACAAAAAGAAACTCGCACCTTTTAAACTCATTTTTAATATGGTTGGGGTTTTTTAATTGTGTGACCTGTACCGAAATAATGTTTTCTTAGCACTTTATTTCTCAGTGAAGTAGAGCTTTATCCATTACATAAATATTGTGAGGTATTTTCATTTTTAATAGTGGTTAAATGTTATTTTTTATTTCCAGGATACAGTTATATAACTATAATACGATTTACTCACCAAGGACTATTGAATACAAAATCTGTTTTGAAGTTTGTCTTTAAAACATCACATACTGCTTTGTTTCTTAATGCATTACAGCATGATGAAACTTGCCACCTTTTCTCATTTATTCTTCAGCTGAGTTAGTGCCCCATCAGTTGTCTCCAGTCTCCAAACTGTCTAATGCCCCTCACCCCTAATGTAGTGAGATCCAAGCAAACTCTTCTTGTTTTTATTGGTAGTTTTTGTCTTTGTGATCTAACTTGAATTATTAACATCAAGCATACCATTGACTTTTATGTATGAATCAAGTAGTAACTCAGTCACTGGGATAATACATCTTTTACTGTTTTTGAAAAAATATGAATCCTGTTACTGAAGCATTTGTATACCCATAAGGATCTATGCTGATCTATTGTTAAGGATGTTTGGTGAAATTATGTATTACCAAATGCTTTTTTCCATTAATTTAGTTGCTGTTACTGCAGACCGTCCTGTTTAGTTGTCTTCATGTTTGTCTGTTCCTTTTTAAAGAAAACAAATTAGATAAACAACAGCTTTCCCATATAACTAAAATCCATGTAAGTCAAATCGGAACAGATTATCATGAAAATCTTAAAACGGAGTATTGGTGAATAGAGTACTTAGTAATTTTTTTTTCTTTGGTAATCCAATTCAACATCATGTTTTACTGCAAAAACTCATTTTTGGTTAAGGAAAATTTTCAGTTTGCTTAAAAAAAAGTAATTCAGCATAAATACAAAAAATTACTTCATATGCACAATCATTTGGGTTCTTTGTGTTTGGATTATTATAGTGGTATGTTTTCCTTAACAAGTCTTTTATTTAATGTTCAAATGCACTAAAATATTCCATTTTCTGTTAAGATGTCACATTTGCCAGTACAAAAGTACCACAATTCTTTGTACTATCAGGGGAGATTAATTTTCAAAACTATCTTTTAGTATTTTTAATATTTCAGCATCTACCAGATGTTTGTGCCACTTAAGATTTTGATTTTGGACATGTAATATTAAAATTCAAACATGAACTGATAATTTGCCTTAATCTACTTTTGCCTTTGGGTTGGGGGGAGATAATGAATAGTAAAAAAACAAAACAAAATTGAGTTAGAAAAGGCCTTTTTTTTTTTTTTTTTTTTTTTTTTTTTGCCATTTAGTGCTTAAAGCTTTTCAGATGATCTGAAAAATGACAGTACATTAGATTTGGGATTGTATTTTACTTACAATTCCAGTTCTGGTATAGCCTTATATTTATGTCTTAAATATTGTAGAATCTTCTGTGGATTGTTGTTTTTTGTAAAATGACAGTTTATACCCACCCTGCATTTTGCCACTTTCTCAGTGGACGTTGCTGGATATGTTGTTCTCATTTTCTGCTGGAAATAAAACTTGTGATGCTAGGATTTCATTCATGATGGAAAGTGATGGGTGTCATGATGTAGGGCTCTTCTTGATTATGGAGTAGTTATCTATATGTAGCTGAGTCTAAGCATTTTTCCAACATGCTAATTCTGGAACATTGCTGAGTATAGTCGAATTTGCCACTTTTATTTTCTGAGCAGGAACTTGTTTGAAAGTCTTCAGTAAAAATTTGACTAACGTACCACCACTCACTCCCCTTGCCCCAAAACTGTCCAGAAATCTATCAGAAAATGGATTTGTAATTTGTTGAAATACTGTATTGCTTTTTGTTTTCATTTTAGTCTTATAACTGCCAAATTGTTACGGTATTAAGGATATGTGTGTTTATATGTATGCATATAAAATATATGTATATGTATATGAAAATTAAAACAAGATTTGGTCAAACTATATTTTCCCATTGAATAATTAATGTTTTCAAGGCTGCAAAAAGTGTACAGTTGTGAAACAAGTTGTAAATAAAGACTTGTATAAAAATTCAATGTGGATTTTTTGTGTGTATGTGGTTAAACTATTAAGATGCAAGATGATTTTTTAAAGATGTTTTTCATTTAGTAAGCATCCATTTCATATAGTTTATATTTTTTATATGGTGCTTTATGGTTTACAAAACACCTCACAAAGCCCTTTTTATTAAGCAAGGGAGTGTAGTTCAAGTACTCTCATTTTATAGTAGGAAAAGCACTAAGAGGGAAAGTCACATAGTAACTATTCTAAACTGGGACTTAAACCAATGTCTTCTCCAAGTCCAGTGTTATTTTCATTACATCATATTGCCTTTACATATGGCATTATCAAAAGCATCATATAAATGAGCTGGGTTATGCTAATTAATGAAGCAACAAATATTTATCAAGGGCTTCCTATGCTCCAAGCATTGTGGGTACAAATAAAATAATCGGACAGTTTTCTGTCCTGGATTTTGGTGTGCTAGTAAATGATTAACAACCAGTTTCTGTGGGAGAGAGGGGGATGTAAGTATGACATGCTTTTAAATTTAATCTGCAGTATTAACATTTTCTTAATCACTTCCTTAAATCTAGACCAGGGAATCAATATCCAGCCACTACCCATTTTTGTTCAGCCAGTGAGTCAGTTTATATTTGTTGAATTTGAAAAGGTGAACACCATTCTTGTGAATGTAGTTTGCATAGTTTCCTGACCCCTGGTTTAGACAACTCTAACAACCTTATCCAGGTAAATACTAGAGATAGTATTCCAGTTTTATGGATGAGGAAAAAGGTTCAGAGACAAAGTAATTTGCCCATTGTTACACTAACTGTCAGGGGCAGAATTCTCACTCTGGTTTTCCTACCTCCCAAATCGGCATTCTATCCTCTAATTTATTCTCCCTCTATTTGTGAAGTGCTTAGCAAAAAGTTTGCCACAGAGTAGGCACTATATAAATGCTACTTCTTTGCCTTCCACTCTCATATCAAGTCCAAATTTTGCTGCTTGATCCAGTATACCACCTATAATCTGTCATCCCTAGCACAAACTCTTGCTTCCATAAAGCCAGCTGCTTAATATTCCATCAGCATACTAATGCTTGCTACATGCTTATTTTTACCTGGGTTCTTTACCTTGAGCCTTACTTTGCTCAATATCTGTATTTTGCCTACTTTTCCAAATCCCACCTTTTGGTTCCCATTTATCTCATACAAACTGATCTGACAAGCATTTATTACAGCATCTATTAGTATGCAAATCACTGGGAATGCAAAGACAAATTGAAAAACACCCTGTCTTCAGAGCTGTTGTCTACATCACACAGTTTAACATGAATTATATACTAGATTATATTGTTCTCAAGAAAGAACTATAATACAGTTAATATTAGGATTTTTTAAAATTAGTATTTGAAGGAAAATTAAATCAATGTCCCCTAGAAACCAACTCATCTTTGAAGATACATACATTAAAAGAAATTAAGGAAAATCTAAATATAAAAGAAATTAAGGAAAAACATAAGTAGCATAAATTGGAAAAGGAACAAGATGAAACAATAGGTGAAATAAATTGGAATCATCTATGGGTAATAAAATTATGGATTGACTAAGAAGCAGAAGGCAAAATGACTCATGCCTGTGGTGTCACAAGGCCTTCTTATGCTGTCCTCACCGCACACAGGGAGTGCCCTATCAACGTTAGGCATGTCAGATTGCGTTAGGGGAGTGGCATGCAAAAGTATGATAGGGAACACTGTGCCTAGAACACGTTTTAAAAGGCAATTCAAAAGTCCAGTGCTTCAACGCTGCAGGACAACTAGCGTCACTGCACCATTTCACTGTGTAAGGGGTCTGGAACTCTTGGATTATCAAGGTCATGATGCCCTCAGGAGAAATCTTTGAGAGGCCATACCCTTGCATGATTCACGAGATGGACCACCCTTATGCAATTACTGATCCTCACAGTTATCTTGAGCAAGAATAACAATAGCCAAGCACATAAGCATAAACAGACAGTATTTACAAAATTTCTTGCTTGAATAGAAGTAGAACATCTACATATACTCTGATCTAGCTGAGAATAAACGAGTGCATATCATCCTTGCTCCTGCCTCATTCATTCACGCCTGGAAGAAAGACCTCATGCAGGCATGAGATCTTTGGGAACTTAACATCACTGGGCCTGATTTCCCCCTGAAATCTCCACTGGAAGTGTTCCCCAAGTCCTCCCTAATCTGTTGAATGCAACTGACTGCTGGGCCTGCATTCTGGGCATTGCATTACTGGTCTCATAATGTTGGAGAGAACCTTAGAGGCCACTAAATCTAACTCTTTAGTTTTTTCAAATGAGGAAACTGAGGCTGATAAAGGTTAAATGACTTGCCCAAAGTCACAGAGCTAGTCATTCAAGCAGGATTTTGAACTCAGGCCTTCCCAACTCCAAGCCTAGTTCTCTTTCATTGTGACATCTAGATGTCTTTTTTGGACTTCTGTATCTTCAGAGCTGCCTGCAGACTCCATCTCAGCTCCAGATTGCTAGGATAAAGTACTGGAACCTCTCTCTGGAATAGCTCTTTAATCATAGCTGCTACAATGAGCTAACAAAAGCTAGGTAGGTTATGCTTCAGGCTAAGATTTAAGTCTTCATCATTATGTCTAAAAATCAAAGGGGCAGCTAGCTGGTGCAGTGGATAGAGCACCAGTGCAGGAGTCAAGAGGACCTGAGTTCAAATGTCACCTCAGACACTTGACACTCACTAGCTATGTGACCTTGGGCAAGTCACTTAACCCCAACTGCCTCACCCTGGGTCATCTCCAGTCATCCTCATGAATATCTGGTCACTGGATTCAGATGGCTTGGGAGGAGAAGTGAGGCTGGTGACCTGCACAGCCCTCCCTCACTCAAAACAAAGTCAAGTGCAAGTCATGTCATTATTTCTCTGATGGCATGATCTTCTTCGACAATGAAGGACGAACACACACAAAAATCAGAAATGGCAAAGACAAAAATAAAATAGTCCCTGCCCTGTCCCCCAGCCAACTTTTGTTCTATTTGGGGCAACAAGTGGATGTATAAGTTAATATAAAATACGTACAAAAAAAAGAATTTCCAAGGGATGGGAGAAAGATCCCAGTAACTAAGAAAAACAAGAAAGGGTTCCTAAAGAAAGTACGACCTAAGTAAGACTGGAAGGAAGCAGGGGTGGTGCATCCCAGGTATGAGGATCAAGCTATATAAAGACACAAAGCTGAGAGAAGGCATACCAAACAGGCCAGTTAGGCTGTCCGATAGTCATACCTATCTCCCTGAGGGTTAGACATTCCCAAGATCCTTTCTGGCCTAACATGCAAATGAATCTGAGCCAGAACAAAAGGTAAACTACACAGGTTCACCACTTAGCCCACATTTTTTACTTCATTATGCATATCTGTCAGCATCAAAACGGGTTGATTTGGTGCTCTATTTTGGTAGTGGAAAAACCTGAGCTGTCTTCCTATATATTCCCTGAATGATATAATTTCAGGTCACTTTGTGCATGTTAAGTCTTCACTGGAAACGTATTATGCAGCTTATGCTGATCTGGATTCCCAAAGGCCATGCCAAAGGAATGTAAGTTTGAGCAGGTTCTGCCCCATTGGAAAATCTTTGAATACAGCTACAGGCATAGAATGAATATTCTATCTGGGAACCAACCCTGCTAAGTATGGAGGAGTTTATTACCAATAGGCTGCCTACTAGATGATGACTTCAAGTATTCCATTCATGACAATCCCTTACAGCCCATGTACAGCTGGGCTATAATAAAATAGCCCATATTAAAATAATAAAATCATTACTCTAATGATTAAAGGCCTATATAGAGAATAAAAAATGAATTGCTC